>NC_086016.1:20692408-20999908 GCF_028858775.2 Pan troglodytes
AAATATACACCTGGCCAGGCACAGTGGCTCACACCTGTAATCCCAGCACTTTGGGAGGCTGAGGCAGGAGGATCACCTGAGGTCGGGAGTTTGAGACCAGCCTGACCAACGTGGAAAAACCCTGTCTCTATAAAAATACAAAATTAGCCAGGCATGGTGGTGCATGCCTGTAACCCCAGCTACTCGGGAGTCTGAGGCAGGAGAATCACTTGAACCTGGGAGGCGGAGGTTGTGGTGAGCAGAGATCACAGCACTGCACTCCAGCCTGCGCAACAAGAGTGAAACTCTGTCTCATAAAAAATAAATAAATAATAAAATAAAATAAAATAAAAATATATACACCTACGCAAAAACTTGCACATGACTATTCATAGCAATATTCCAAATAGTCAAAAAGTGGAAATAACTCAAATGCCTATCAACTACTGAATGGATAAAGAAAATGTGGTGCATACATAAAATGGAATATTACTCTGCCATGAAAAGGAATGAAATTCTGACACATGCTACAACATGAATGAATCTTGAAAACACCATGCTAAGTGAAAGCAGCCAGTTACAAAAGGGCAAATATTGTATGACTACATTTACACAAAATGTTCAGAATAGCAAATCAGAAAGAAAGTAGACGAGTAGTTGGCCATGGCTCAGGAGAGGGGCTGGAGAAGGTGAGAGTAACTCCTATGGGTACAAGGCTTCTTTTGGGGATGATAAAAATGTTCTATAATTGAATGATTGTAGTGATGGTTGCAAAACTCTGCATATAATAAAACCATTGAACTGTACACTTTTTTTTTTTTTTTTGAGACAGAGTCTCCCTCTGTCACCCAGGCTGAAGTGCAGTGGCACAATCTCAGCTCACTGTTACCTCCGTCTCCCAGGTTCAAACAATTCTCCTACTTCAGGCTCCTGAGCAGAGTGGCTGGGATTACAGGCACCTACCACCACACCCAGCTAATTTTTGTAGTTTTAGTAGAGATGGGGTTTCACCACGTTGGCTAGGCTGGTCTCAAGCTCCTGACCTCAGGTGATCTGCCCGCCTCGGCCTCCCAAAGTGCTGGGATTACAGGTGTGAGCCACTGTGCCTGGCCTGAGCGGTACACTTAAAATGAATGAATGGTATGTGAATTATATAATAAAGCTGTTTAAAAGAAAAAAAAAACTGGCTGGGCACAGTGGCTCACGCCTATAAATCCCAGCACTTTGGGAGGCCAAGGTGGGAGGACTGCATGAGCCCAGGAGTTCGAGACCAGCCTGGGAAACATGGCAAAACCCCATCTCTACAAAAAATACAAAACTTAGCTGGGTGTGGTGGTACACTTGTGGTCCCAGCTACTTGGGAGGCTGAGGCAGGAGGATCACTAGAGCCCAGGAGGTTGTGGCTGCAGTAAGCTGTGATCATGCCGCTGCATTCCAGCCTGGGCACAGGAATGAGACCCTGTCTAAAAAAACCCTGAGGGGAGTAACCATGTCTTATGTGTCACCATATTCTCGAAAGGGCCTGCCATATAGTAGGTATAAACATATGTAAATGGCCCAGGTACAGTGGCTCACGCCTGTAATCCCAGCACTTTGGGAGGCCGAGTCGAGCGGATCACCTAAGGTCAGGAGTTCAAGACCAGCCTGGCCAACATGGCAAAACCCCGTCTCTACTAAAAATACAAAAATTAGCTGGGCATGGTGCTGGGCGCCTGTAATCCCAGCTACTTGGGAGTGTGAGGCAGGAGAATCACTTGAACCCAGGAGGTGAAGGTTGCAGTGAGCCAAGATCGAGCCACTGTACTCCAGCCTGGACAACAAGGTGAAACTCCATCTCAAAAAAAGTATGTAAACGTTGGTAAAAAGAATAGAGATGTTGAGTCTTTTTACCAAAGATTTCATTAGAGGAATTCCCCACGGCATCCAGCGCCTTCTGCAACAGTCCCAGCCTAGAGGAAACAGATCCCTCCAGCACCTTCTCCCAGCCCAGCACACCACCAATCAGGCTGATCTCTGTCTAAAGTCTCTTCTCAACTGGAGTGCTGCTATGAGGCTTTACTGGTGGATTTAAAAAAACAAACAAACAAAAAAAACCCACAGGTTTTTTTGTTGTTGTTTTTGGTTTTTTATAATTTTTGACACAGGGTCTCACTTTGTCACCCAGGCCGGAGTACAGCACAATCATGGTCCACTACAGCCTTGACCTCCTGGGCTCAAGCAATCCTCCTGGCCTCAGCCTCCTGAGGAGCTGGGACTGTTGGCACATGCCACCACACCTAATATTTTAATTTTGTATAGAAAAGGGGTCTCATTATATTGCCCAGACTGGTCTGGAACTGCTGGGCTCAAGTGATCCTCCCACCTTGGCCTCCCAAAGTGCTAGGATTACAGGGGTGAACCACCGCACCTGGCCCCCAGCAAGTCTTTCTGAAAGTGGGTAATATGAGCTCTTGAGGAACAGGAGGAAGCATGGGATGTAGTCCTCTCTAGCAGTCTGGCTAGAGGCCGAATTAGCATTCGTGAAACAGCAGCAGCTCAGGGCAGGGGAATGGAGATAAACTGGGAAATAAAGACGGAAAGGGCCTTTGGTGGAAGGAGGGATATTCTTCTGGGCTTCCAAAAGGAAATTGCTGCAAACTACTTTCCTGCCTTCCCCATTCTGCAATCAGAATTAATGGCCTCCTCCACAGCATTTTGTTCAAATCCGCCTGCTATCACAGCCAACTGCACACACGTCCAGCTCCCTACCATGGAATACCTTCCTAGTGGGCAAGGACAACTTTCGGCTCCTGGAAAACCATCAGCAGAGTCTTGAACACAGGAACTGGACAGTCTGTATTTGCTGAACTTAAGTATTTACTTCACAACAATTACTACTTTAACACTTCTTTTCTGAAGCCTATAAGTATCTGTGGCAACGGAGAAACGGAGGCAGAATCCTTAGGCTGTCAACATGCCCTTCATGCAACCTACAACGGGCAGCTGTGCACTCCAGCCACACCCACTTTCTCCAGAGTGCCAGTTTCCGTCTTATCATTCCGCCCGTCTTATCATTCCGCGGCAGCAAACCAGCTGCCCGTCTGCTCCTCTGCCTCAGCCTCGCCCAGATGCAGCTGTGCTGGCCCGTCACCCTCAGTTCCTGCTCAACTGCACCCTCACTTCCGACTAAGTGCCAGGTCCTGCACTTTCGCTGGGCCTGCCCTGGCCCCCACCAGTGCCCGGCACACTTGGAGGTGTCTGTGATCATCTGTCTATTGGTCCCCCCCAGACACTGTGGACTGCAGGAGGGCAGTATTTACTTCACCCACTGCAGTACTGTGCTGGCAAATGCTTAACAGACTGGTCTCCAAAAACATGTGCATGTATTTATATGGACACACATTTATTTTCAATTTTACTGATATAAAAGATATGCAGCACACAATGGTAATAACATATACAATACAGTAATAAATATATATCATAAAATACACAATTATACACTGTAATAAAGCACATAGGAATAAAATCTGTAATACTCTTCATTGTAAATTCCACTGAGCCACCTGATTCTCCCAGAATGCTTTCCTAGATTTTTTTTTTTTTTTTAATTTGGTCCAACTCTTACATCTGTGGCTATTGACTCTAAGGAATAAAACAAAAGTGAAAGAAAGAAGATAAAGATCAATCATGATATAAGCAACTTCTCCGCTGAACTGGACACTAGTTTCAAATACCAGAAGAATATTTACTCAATTTTCTTGTACTATTCACAATATAATGGTTACAGACACAAAACACTAAGTTTAAACTGCAATGTTAATATTTTTTTCATCACTTTCTCAGACAATGAACAAAACAATAAACCCAGCCCTAATGTGTTGTGTTTGCGAGTGTCCATGGTGTAAATGCTCCCACCAAGGCTAATGTCCAGCCCCCAACATGACATATGTGAGCGCAGACACAGTTGGGAACAGATGCGCATGCACAGCACTACCTGGTGTCTCCATCACAGACACAGCAGGTGTGATGGCACAGGCGATGCTAAGGTCAACAAGAAGTGATGAGTTTTGAGTATTTATTACCTTTGCCTTTATTATAATTCATTTAATTATAATGGCGGCAGTTAACAACCAACTTGCAAAATTCCTTAAGAGACGGGTGAGGTAGCCCACACCTGCTGAGGTACAAGGATCGCTTGAGCCCAGGAGTTGGAGACCAGCCTTGGTAACATAGCGAGACCTTGCCTCTACAAAAAAATTAACGAAATTAGCAGGGAGTAGTGGTGCTTGCCTGTAGCCCCAGCTACTTAGGAGGCTGAGGTGAGAGAATCGCCTGAGCCTGGGAAGTCGAGGTTACAGTGAGCCGAGACTGCACCACTGCGCTCCAGCCTGGGCAACAGAGCAAGATCTCGTCTGAAAAAATAAAAAAAAAAAATTAATAAGAGGCTAAGAGCTGGCTCTGGTAGGCCACGGCTCACTACTGAATTCCCAGCATTCAGTACACGAAAGGTGGTGACGGCACTTGTGGAAACACAGCACAGCCCCGCAGTGGCTTCACTCCTGAAGTCTGTGCTCCAAAGGGAATGCAGGCTTTCCCACAGCCGGGCACTGGAGGAACTGCACGTGCAACACGTTATCTTTTCAAAAACGGGGGAAAATGCCATTTTAAAAACTCAGCATACGCTGAAATATAAAATGTTTTCTTGGCCAGGCACGGTGGCTCATGCCTGTAATCCCAGCACTTTGGGAGAGGTGGGTAGATCACGAGGAAGGGAGTTCAAGACCAGCCTGGCCAAGATGGTGAAACGCCATCTCTACTAAAAATACAAAAATTAGGCAGGCGCAGTGTCAGGCACCTGTAATCCCAGCTACTTGGGAAGCTGAGGCAGGAGAATCGCTTGAACCAAGGAGGCAGAAATTGTAGTGAGCCAAGATTGTACCACTGTACTCCAGCCTGGGCAACAGAGTAAGACTTTGTCTCAAAAAAATTCATAACATAACATAACATAACATAACAAACATAACATAACATAACATAAAAATAAAATAAAATAAAATAAAAAAGTAAAATAAAGTAAAATAAAATAAAATAAAAAAGTTTTAATACATTCTCCCTGAGGTACTTCTTCCACAGAAACACTTAGGCAGCAGGGAAGCGCATTTTAAATCCTTCAACAGTCTGATTGGGTTTAGCACCCTGGGTGGCGCTAGTCACAGGGTATTCCTTAAAGCTTGTGAGCTCGGCTCCTCATCTGGAAAGGACAGAGTCCAAAAAGTACCTCAGACCCGAAGGACCTTGGGCTGAGGCCACAGCCTGGGAATGCCTCTGGGCCCCATGGGTCTCTTCTAGCTCAGCAGGTCTCTCTCATTCTGTCTACTGTTTTTTCTTTTTTTAGAGAAGGGGTCTCACTTTGTTGCCCAGGTTGGTCTCTCCCGCCTCGGCCTCCTGAAGCGCTGGGATTACAGCTGTGACCCACCGCGCGTGGCCAAATCTGTCTCTTCTCACATTGCTGCACCACCTTCCCTTCAACCTCCTTGGGTCTTCACCCCTCCCCATTTCCCTGGGACCCTCCCTGCACCCCCCTAGGCTGGCTTTGGCCCTTGGCTTCCCAGCATCCTTCCCACTCTTTTAACAACCAAGGGTCTTAATTTCACCTGCTGCTGTCACTAGTAACTCCTAAGTCCACACGGGACTATGGGCACACTCATCTCTACCTATTATCCTCATGACAGAACCCTGTGCGCCCCAAGGATGGAGACCATCTCTACCTATTATCCTCATGACAGAACCCTGTGCGCCCCAAGGATGGAGACCGGCAGTGTCCTTCAGACTCAGCTGCACCTCCAAACTCTGACTCTGTACTCCCAAGTACAAGGCTGAAGCTAAATCTGCCTCCTCAGAGTCTCCATATGGCTTACGTCCCTAGAAGGCAGTGCTGCTTGTCCCACACCAGGTCTTCTGGTCCACGCCTCTTCTCCGTCCCCAGTCACTACCCTGTCCTCACCACCCCACCCTCCAGTGGACACCATTCCACACTGCCTGCCACATCTTCATCCTCTCTGGACACCTTCACACCATGCCACTTCCTATGGAAGAACCCTATGCTAAAGGTGTCCTATCAGACTCCGAGAGAATATTCTTGTTCCCAGGAAACAGACACTGAAGGATTCAGGAGTCAAGGGGGACACTTTCACTAATTTACAAATTGTTCTGGGAAAAAAAATTCAAAGAGAAGAAAAAAATATGAAAAAATAAATGGGGCAAAACGCAAATCATTGTGACTCTAGGTAAAGGGTAAATAGGAACTCGTGTACTATTCTCAAACTTTTCTGAAATTATACCAAAATAAAGCTATCCCCAAAAAATCCAAACCCTCACCTTAGCGTCAAAGTTCAACAATCAACAGCTCTTCTTAGAAGCCACTCCTGCCAGGCAAGTTCCATCTATCTGACATCTTGTTTCTGCCCCACTCTCAACACCTAGACTCAGGATTTCCCTGGTCCCTCCCTGCCAACCCACTTCCTCCACTGCCCTGAGAGCCAGTTCCTGACTCACTTCTTCCAGGGGTGCTGAGGAAGGAAAGGAACTAACATTCCCCAACCACCTGCTGCCAGCCAGGCCAACACTGTGCTCGACACATACCATACAGTGTTTCACCTAATCCTGCAAACGCCTCTGCGAGGAAGGCCTCCCTGGAGACTCGGAGAGATGAAGACACTGGTCCAAGATTACGCAGACACCGATGCAGAGCTGGAACAGGGACCCAGTGGCCTGTGCCACCCACAGCATTGACCCACACCTCACTGCTCCCTGACGCCTTCCCAGACCTCCCCCCCACCCCCCACGCCCCACCCAGTCACTTGCTCAGTGAACACAGATGGGCTGCTTTGCCCCAGGTCCTGCTCTAAATGCTTAGGGATCTGTCAGAGAACAAAACAAACAGGGTTTCTGACTTCATGAAGCTTCCATTTTTGTGGGAGGAGATGGAAATAAAAGCTGTATTTATTAAACACTTATAGCACTGACTCCATGGCAGGTGTTATGCTATGCATTTTATAAATATAAATTCATTTGATCCTCACAAAAATTCTGAGTTAGGTATTGTTCATACAAATGAGGAAACCAAGGCAAAGGGGTTAAATAATCCACCCAAAGCCACACGAGTAGCAAGTGGTGAAGCCACAACTCAACCCTAGGCAGCCTGGCTCCAGAGCCCAGGCCCTCCACCTCTCAGTAAGCATGAGAGAGCAACACAGCATGCTAGAGGGTGAGTGCCCCGGAAAAATGGAGAGTAAAGCAGAGTAAAGGGAATCCGGAGCACGGAAGGAAGGAGACACACTGACATTTTAAACTGGGAGGCATGAGGATTCCCAGAGGAGGTGACATCTGAGCAAAGCCATGCAAGAGTTGAGGGAGTGCGCATGCAATATTGCAGGAAAGAGTGTTTCAGGGAGGGGGAGTCTGTCCCACAGCCCTGAGGCAAGGTGTGCCTGAAGCACGGGAGGAAGGTCTGGCCAGGGAGGGGACAGCCCCTGCCTTTTGTGCAGCAGAATGCCCAAGTGTGCTGCGTGCCAGATTCCCTGCCTCCTTGGTGCCCGTGCTGCTCTTTCAGTATTCACCTTGACTTCCAACATGAACCATGAACTCTGAGAACAGAGCCCGTAACCTCTACTCCCTCTGCTTGTCCCTGGTACTTTCAAGCTGATGTTTGCTGGATCTGTCTGCCTTGCCTTGCAGATTCCACAAAACTACAAGGTCCGGGAGGATGAGAAGGTCCTGCCAGGGAAGCTTCTGACACCTCTGTCACTGGTCCTCCTACACTAGTGGTGAGCAGTAGCCTCTGCCTGGGGTGGGGAAGCAGAAGTAAATGGCACTTGTATTCTGTATTTTCAAAGCCTGCCTGCCCAATTCTATATTCAAATTTTATTCCCAGTAGGCCCCTTTAAACTGGTAGGCAGCCAATTCCACCCTACTTGACAAATGGCAAAATCATCAGGTAACTCACCTGAACTCACTGTGCAGCAGCAGAATCGAGGCTTTCTCATCTAGACTGGGAGATCAGAGTCTGCAGAGGCCACTCGCATCTTCACCCTCCTTTAGGACCCACCCACCTTCTCTCAGGCCCAGCCCCAGGCCCTGCAGAACTCATGACTCTTGAATTTCAGATGTGCTGGGACACAAGAATCACTCTTGTTTTTTGTTTTTTGTTTTGTTTTGTTTTGTTTTTGAGACAGTCTCACTCTGTCGCCCAGGCTGGAGTGCAGTGGCAGCAATCTCGGCTCACTGAAACCTCCGCCTCCTGGGTTCAAGCAATTCTCTACCTCAGCCTCCCAGGTAGCTAGGATTACAGGCACCCGCCACCATGCCCAGCTAATTTTTGTATTTTTAGTAGAGACGGGGTTTCACCATCTTGGCCAGTCTGATCGTGAACTCCTGACCCTGTGATCCACACACCTCGGCCTCCCAAAGTGATGGGATTACAGGCGTGAGCCACCTCGCCCGGCCACAAGAATGACTCTTAAGAGGTCCGTAATGACTGGTCCGGGCACAGTGGCTTATGCGTGTAATCCCAGCACTCTGGGAGGCCAAGATGGGCGGATCACCTGAGGTCAGGAGTTTGAGACCAGCCTGCCAACATGGTGAAACCCTGTCTCTATTAAAAATACAAAAATTAGCCGGGTGTAGTAACACATGCCTGTAGTCCCAGCTACTTGGGAGGCTAAGGCAGAAGAATCGCTTAAACCCGGGAGGCAGAGGCTGCAGTGAGCCAAGATGGTGCCACTGCACTCCAGCCTGGGCAACAGAGCGAGAATCTGTCTCAAAAAAAAAAAGAGGTAAGTAATGACCCAACAGTACAGGGTCCCGATCCCATCTAAGTAGGCTGAAGGCAAAGACTGAGCATTTAGTTAAGTCACAGAGAATTTAGCTAAACGCAGTGAGTCACCCACTTCACACAGAGAAAAATGCATCCCTCTACTCCTGTCTCATCACGCACAGAATGCCCAGATTTCTTTCCCATAGTTCCCCTTGAACTATGCAGGCTACTCATAAGGAATTAAGGAATATGCATCAGACACTTCCCTATTTCTAGTTTCAGTCTTTTAAGTAGCCAAAAGAAAATGCCTTTTTGTCCTACATCAGAAATGGTAGGATACCTCTTTTCTCCCATTTATTTCCAAAGTAGATTACACCAATTTAATTCCATTTTATTTTCTAGAGTAAGCATACAAAAAAATCCATCCTGGAAGAATCATTTTCGACTGGCGTGGTGGCTCACATCTGTAATTCCAACGCTTTGGGAGGCTGAGGCAGGAGAATTATTGAGACTAGGAGTTCGAGGCCAGCCTGGGCAACACAGCGAGACCCCATCTCCACTAAAAATAAAAGAAAAATTGTCCAGGCATAGGGGTGCATGCCTGTAGTCCCAGCTACTCAGGAGACTGAAGAAGGAGGATTGCTTGAGCCCAGGAGTTCCAGGCTGCAGTGAGCTATGATTATGCCACCGCACTCCAGCCTGGGTGACAGAGCAAGACCCTAACTCGAAAAAAGAAAAAGAAACAAGAAGAATCATTTTCCACAGACTGACAGGCAATGGAGGAGAGGAAAGCTGAAAGAGAAGGTGTTGGAAACTGTAACTGAGCGGCTGTTCTGTTCAGGAGATGGCCTTCCTCCTGGAGGCAGCAGGGACTGGCAGGAGCTATGTGAAGGAAAGTACGGTCCCCGCCCTCTGCAGCTTAGATGCTCAAGACAAGTGATCCGTGAGCCCTAGGCCTGCTCTCTCTCTAGGCCGCT
The DNA here is from genome assembly GCF_028858775.2 of Pan troglodytes. Taxonomy (NCBI): domain Eukaryota; kingdom Metazoa; phylum Chordata; class Mammalia; order Primates; family Hominidae; genus Pan; species Pan troglodytes. Next base: position 20,702,162 of record NC_086016.1, read on the forward strand.
GCTGGGCCTTCTGCCCCCTGGGCAGCCTAGCATGCGTGCTGGGGAACCGCTGCAGGTGTGTGGGTGCAGAGACGGGCAGGTACCTACCCACCTGTATGGAACAGCTGCCATGTCACTATTTACCTATGGCAGGTACTCCGAGCAAGAGCAATTGGAGAGATGCTAGCTTCAAAGACAGAAACAGCACTGTCACTGGGAACTTTCTCGATCACTGTCCTGTGGTGTGGACAAGAACATCCTTATTCTTCATAAACCCACACTGAATTATTTAGGGTAAAGGGGCACAATGTCTTCAATTTTCAAATTGGTCTGAAAAAAATGCATCTACACACTGGAAGAATGATAAAGCAAATGGGTTCAAACAATCAAATCTAATAAATCCAGGTAATAGATGGGGAGTGCCTGCACTCCTCCTGCAACTTCTCTGTAAACAGGAAATTATATCAAAATAGAGTTGCCCTAAAGGTGGCTACCTGTGGCTCCACAAACAGGCGGGCAGGCTGCCCCAGTCACAGCGGGGGGCACCTGCTGCCCAGAACACCCGAGGCCAAGGCAGCAGAGAAACCGGCACAGCACTGCCCCCAGGGAGACATGGGGACAGCTAACAATGCTGATGGAAGTCTGCGAGCATCCGATATCTCTTGAGTTTTTCTTCAGAACCAAGTCATACTCCTGGCACTTGGAAAACAAGGCCAGCTTTACCAACAGGGGGCTGGAAAGGCACCTACCCAGCATTATCCGGGGCGCTGCCCTCTCCTTATCCTTTCTATCTTATCAGTGTCCTCTTCTCAAAATGTATCTGGCATCAGGTCCCTTCCACTCCACATCCACTGCCAACATCCTGTTCCAGTTCCTTGTCATGTCACACCTGAATCATCCCCACCTGCCAGGGGTGGGCACACCACCACCCACACGCCAGATCCAGCCTGCAGGCAAAGAATGGTGTTTACATTTCTGGGTTTTTTTTGGTTTTGTTTCCTGAGACGGAGTCTCACTCTGTCGCCCAGGCTGGAGTGCAGTGACGCGATCTCGGCTCACTGCAACCTCCACCCTCCGAGTTCAAGTGGTTCTCCTGCCTCAGCCTCCCAAATAGCTGGGACTACAGGTGCCTGCAACCGCGCCCGGCTAATTTTTTTGTATTTTTAGTAGAGACGGGGGTTTCACCATCTTGGCCAGGCTGGTCTTGAACTCCTGACCTCGTAATCCACCCGCCTCAGCCTCCCCAAGTGCTGGGATTACAGGCATGAGCCACCGCGCCTGGCCTGGTGTTTACATTTCTAAAGGGCTGGGGAAAAAAATTAAAAGGAAGCTATTTTGTGACATGTAAAAATGACATAAAATTTAAGTTTCAGAGGCCACAAATAAAAGCATTACTGGAATCCAGCCACAGCTATCCACTTCTGTGCTCTCTGTGGCTGCCTTCACACAACAGCAGAGGGGAGCAGCCGCGGAGTCCAACCAGCTCATGGAACCTAGAACATTTACCTTCCGGCCTTTTACAGAAACAAATTTGCTGACTCCTCCCCGGCTGATCTTGCTTGACTCAGTTCTCCCGCCTCCGCAAGATTAACTGACCTAAAACTCGACTTCCGCCATCGCTCTGTGTTCAAACCCCCGGCAGGTTCCCCGATGCCCATAAAGCCCACACTGTACCCTGACATCCATTTGACCAGGAGAATAAACAAGAAAGCCCTCAAGGCCATGCCTTTGCTCATGCTGTTCTCTGCCTTTCAGGAAGCCCTTCCTGCCTTCCACCGCTAAGCCTGCCGCTACCTTACCTTGCCCTTGCAGTCAGGGCAAGGCTCTGGGAATGCTCCCAGCTCCCTGTGCTCTGCTCCCACAGCTCCCTATACTTACCCTCATCATAGCTCTTACCACACAGCGCTGAAATCAACTATTTGTGTGTCTGTCTTGCCAGCTGCAGCAAGATCCCAGAGGGCAAGGAATACATCTTACTTATCTCCCACCACCCAGACAGAACCCGGTACAGCAGCTCATCAATGCTGAACGCAACCCCAGCCTGGCCAGGCTGGCCTCCTCGCTGCCCCTGAATGCATGCTGCTCACGCTCAACCCTGAGCCTGCGCTCACCCCAGCACCCCCACATCTCACTTAAGACAATCCTACCATGGCCTGAGCACAGTTCAAATTGCATCTCCTCCGTAGGCCCACGGAAGTCAACATGGTCACAGGTTCAAACCCCCAACTCCTCTCACCCATGTGCCGAGTGCCCTTGCACAAGATGCTTGTGTCTCTGGGTCCTCATCTGTAAAGAGGGAATGACTCAGTATCCCCTAACTTGCAGGGCTGACAACGCATATAAAGCTTCTGAACCAGTGCTTGGCATATAATAGATTTTCAAGAAGTAATAGTTAGCATGCTTGTTTTCCCGAATCACACCATCTATGCCTATTTCATCCCTTTTCTTCCCCATAACTGTTGTGTATATTACCCTGGCTCTCCTGAGGCAGGTTTGTCATGAGCAGAGACAAGGTCGTAGTACACTTTCATGAAGCCGCCCCTGCCCTAAAACCCAGGGCAACACAATATGTGGAAAAAGGGACCAACGGATACAACTTTAATAAATAAGTTATTTCAGGAGGCTTAAAGAATTGCTAATAAAAAAAAATGCAAAGCCCCAGGGGATCAGGAGTGAGCTAGAGAGCAGACTTTTGCAGATGCTTTCATATTGATGAGAAAGGCAGTTAGAGAGCGGGAGCAAGTGGGATGAGGAGGGGACCAGCAAGATAGGAAAGAACTCCCCCTTGGAGGGTACTGTTCATTCTCACCCATCCAAACACTGCAAAGAAACCTGTGCTGACTCACTGGATAGTCTGGACCCAGCATGCTCCCCTGAAGACTGTCTCTGGATGACAGGAAGCCCCAAGCCTCAGAATTCCATTCCAAGTTTCATGAGCACCAGTCAGTGACAGTACCAGCTGATGCGTGGGGTGCTCACTGGGTGCTTACTACGTGCTGGGAGGATTCTAAATGCTTGTGACCATACAAGGTGAGTAGGACTGTAACGCCCTTCATTGCACAGATGAGGAAACTGAGCCTCGGGAGGATAAGGAACACACTCCCGGTCACACACTCTAGTAACCGGTATAGTACAGCACAGTCGGGTTCCAGAGTCCAAACTCTTAATCACAACGCAGTTTGAGTGTCTTACTCTGATTTAGCTCCACCATTTACCGGGTGAGAGATCTCAGGCAAGTCATCTAACCTCACTGCGCCTCATCTTTCAAGTGGGCCTCATACGGGTAACTTTGTAAGATTGTCATGAGGATTGAAGGCGATCATGCCATGACACATATTATGAAGCGGACTCCTGAGAAATCAGTTCCCTCCCACTTTTCCCATATCCCAATATAAGTGAGGTTTTTAGCCAAACCCCTTGACCTCTTTTACTACTGGGAATGATCTATATGCCCTGCTGGATTTTCTTGCCTGCCTGTGCCTAAGCATTTGGACCTCATAAAAGCTTACAAAAATGGCCTGGAGACAAGCATTAAAGGAAAGCAACTGCACACGGAGCTGAGTGGGGCAGCACAGCAGAGATGGTCCACACGGCTCCTGGCGTGCAGATGAATACTGCATGAGCAGAGGCTGGGCCAGCCAGGCCCTGCCAGGACGTGCCACAACTGACAGCCCGTGACAGCACCTAGATCCATATGCCGCACCAACAGGCCCAGATGACAGGCCTGGGAGGCTGCAGGCAGAGCCAGGAGCACCTGTGCCTCTGAGCCTGCGTGTGTGTAAGTGCTGTAGGGGGACAAAGAGGGGCAGGCAGGTGAAAGTGACAGGCAGTCATTCCCACCAATGGTGGGATATCAGACTGCCTAAAATATTGTCTATAGCAAGGTAAATTTTTAAATTCCTACAGAAGGAATTGTTGCAAAATTCTTTTACTGTGAAGAATTTAATTTCAAGTCAAGAAGTACAGATACACACTAGTTTATTTTGAAGATAAATCCACGTTTCCATACATCAATTTTGCCTGAAGGGTAAGAGACACCTTAAAGCCATGAACCCTTCCCCTGGGCTGGTGGTCATGCACAGAGGGAACTTGTCATAAGCAGCATGTAAAAGTGTCCTTCATGTTAGCCAGTCAGCTATATTAATATAGCAGGAAGCAGAGATCAGGTGTTTAACTCATTTATAGAAGATATAAGTAATTTCTATTTGAATGGACCTGATCAAATGGAACCAAAGGTCTTAGAAAATAAAAGGTTAAAACCCAAGCAAAACGGTATCTCACTCATCATATCCAGCAGTAAGAAGTCCTATTAGGCCTTTTCCCACAACACATCAGCTTCCAAATACAGCACATGACAAAGAAATACTTCAGGGAGATGGAGGAATGGGGGGCTCGCTACTGTGCTGGCTAATGACATTATTACAAGGCTCCAACCAGCTTCGAGGCCGTGGTAGACACAGCACCTTGGTCCTAGGGTTAGAAAGGAGCTGTAGAAGCAGCATGAACAATCTAATGCCCAGAGCATGGATGAGGCGCCTCCATGCCCAGGACTGCTCCCACCCACCGTTGCTAGAGCACCTAGGAAAGGGCACAGACTGCAAAACCCTCCTCTAGTAAGGGCTGCCCAGTCCACTTGGGGCACCTACATCTCTCGATGAGTAGCTGGGCAAGGACAAGCACATTGAGAGCACCAGGTCCAAAGTGGTGACGGGCCCAAGGGCAGCCTGCAGGCAAGGGAAATGGTCCCAGCCTTTCCTGCAGCCAAAGTGCAGGGCTGGTCCTCAGGAAGGAGTTGCAAAATGATCCTGTTTGCAAAACACAAACATTCCACAAACAGCAGACACAGGGGGTAGGCAAATTCTAGAAATTCTCAATCTTATGTGCAAGAAATAAAACCAAATCAAGAATATTTTACTAGTTGGCATAAATTTGCTTAGCACTCTACGTCCAGGGCTTCCTGGCCAGTTAAATCCAGGTTACTGCACTTGCATGGCTGACAATGCATCCAACCCCTTAGAAATATCAACCTCTTGCAGACACAGGCTGTCTTACCACGTGGCACTTACATACAACAGGTGCTCAATAAATGTGCTGAAAAAAGTCAGTGTGTAAAGGATTCCTGAAGTAGGAATCCCCCCTGCTCCCTGGCTCCCTGAGGGTGGTTGAGGCCCAGGGGCTTGTTTGTATCCCCACCCCTCACTAGGGCCTAGCACGGTGCTCACTAAACCCGGAGGGCCGATTCAAGCTACCACCTGTGAATTTCTTCCCTGCCTCATACTGTCTTTTTCTGCCCCATTCCTCTTCCTTTTGCTCCCTGAACATTTATCTCATGGGATTTGGAGTCATTAGCTATGCAAATTATTGGGTTTATAGCCCTTTACCTCACTGGAACAGCTTCCCTGCTGTAAAATGGGGTGAAAGGACCCTACCTGAAGACTAGAAATGATGTGTGCGCAGTCTGGCCACGGTAAGGCGAAGCAATCACTGCTATGACTTTCTTATATAATTGTCCACAGGCCCCACTGTCTAAAGGTACTTAGAATACCAAAAGCAGAAAGTTTATTTGTTTTTCCTACCCATGCAAGGGTGGTTTTGAGAAAGCCTATCTGTTTTGGAAAGAAACTGACCCAAGCCCATGTCACTAGTTAAAATATTTCCTTTTTCCTTTTTCACAGGGAAATGAATGACTCTGACTACTCATGGCCAAACTGGGTAAAAGGTTCTGTTCCATAAGTTCACGTGCCAATTATACACAGTGATTAGGATTCCCAGATGGCTTTTTTTTTTTTTTTATTTTACTTTAAGTTCCGGGATACATGTGCAGAACGTGCAGGTTTGTTACATAGGTATACATGTGCCATGGTGGTTTGCTGCACCTGTCAACCTGTCATCTAGGTTTGAAGCCCCGCATGCATTAGGTATTTGTCCTAATGCTCTCCCTCCACTTGCCTTCCTCCACCCCTGGCCCAGCTCATTCTCTTAAAAGAATCATCACAAAGGAGTTTAGCTGGGGCAATAATGGATCTGCTTGGGTTCCACAACTTGGGAATCAGAAGGAAGGGAAGGGCTTCTTCATCTTTTCCAGGAGCAGGGCAGCCCTCAGCACTCTCTGGATTCCCAAGGCACAGCCCCCAGGTTCCTGAACACACAGTGTCCTAAGTGCCCCCCTGGGAAGCGCCCCCTGTGCCCACGCTCTCCTCCCAGTGCTTCAGAATTACCTCCTGACTCTGCCCCCTGAGAAGCAGGCCAGGAATATTTCAAGGAATATGCCAACTAACCTCAATGCACCTCTCCTGGCACTTCAGAGAGAGAACTCAAGAGTGAAGAGAGGGAAATATGGAGGAGGGGTCTGAAGACAGGAAGGGGTGACCCCCCAGGACGGAGGTAACCCCGTGGAATATGCCCAAGTCAGTTGCCCTCAACTGGTCTGTGATACCACAAGTCCAAAACCCAATGCCTTCATCTAAATCCTGATGCCACCACTTTTTTTAGCCCTCTGTGCCCCACTTCCTAGTGTGAAAAGCAGGGATCATAACAGCACCCCGTCTGTCTGCTGTGGTGAGGACTGAGCGCGTTAAGACACGTGGGCACTCAGGACAGAGTGTGGCATGGCCAACAGTCTCTAAGCATCTCTGATGCTGCCATCGCTGCTGTGCTCATCAGCGCCAGGTGCTGTTCTCCCACCCCTGTCCCTGTCCCATCACAGCCTGACAATTCTCAGCCACAACAAGGAGCTTTGTTGGTGGAGGAGGGAGGAATATGGCTAGAACCTCTGTAAGCTGACTTTCTGTGGGCTGGGGACAGTCCACGCTAAAGGGTAGCTGCCATTCCCCTGGGGGCTCCAGGTGCCAGGAGTGAGCACTCTGCATCTTCCCCCTGACCAAGCTGCTCCTCCTCTCTTGGCTTCCAACACTGGCACTGGCCTCCCGGGACCCATGCTACCTCCAGACTTCAACTGGCAACAGAAAAGAGACAGAAGGCTGGGTGCAGTGGGGTGCCTGTAATCCCAGCACTTTGCAGGGATCGCTTGAGCCCAGCAGTTCAAGACCAGACTGGGCAACACAGAGAGAGCTTGTCTCTCCACAAAATTTAAAAATTAGTCGGGTGTGGTGGTGTGGGCCTGTAGTCCCAGCTACTCAGGAGGCTGAGGTTGGGGGATGGCCTGGCCCGGGAGGTCAAGGCTGCAGTGAGCCGAGATCATGCCACTCCAGCCGGGGCCACTCCAGCCGGGGCCACAGAGTAAGACTCTGTCTCAAAAAAAAAAAAAAGAAAAAAAAGAAGCATGGGCAGGAGAGAAGAGAAGCCTGGGACCCACTAAGGTTTCATTTCGCCTTTACACAGGAAAAGTCAATAAAAGCCACTAGTTAACCACAAGGCTGTGCTGTCCATCCCTCTCCTGCCAGAGTTAACCAGACCGAATCTCCTGCCAGAGTTAACCAGACTGAATCCTTCAACAGATATACAATTCAACAGACACCTGCAGACGTGCCTAATGCAGGAAGACTCCTCACTAGATTCCCTCACACATAACACACGTGCACTCTGAGCTGGGCGCTAGAGAGACACGGCCTAACAGAACACGAAAAAGATACTGTTGTCCTTGCCAAGGTCCTCACTACTTAGCAGAAGCTCTTGCCCTTCCGCTTCCACCTTTCATCAAGTTGTAAGCCAACAGTCTCACTTCTTCTCTCTTCTTTAATCTGATTTCTGTCCTCCCTTTTTCTTTTAAGAGACAGGGTCTCACTCTGTCACCCAGACTGGAATGCAGTGGTGTGATTATAGCTCACTGCAGCCTCAAACTCCTGGCCTCAAGTGATCCTCCCACCTCAGCCTTCTGAGCAGCTGCGACTATAGGTGTACACCACCATGCCCGGCTAATTTTTAAAATGTTTGTAGAGACAGGGTCTCACTATGTTGCGCAGGCTGGTCTCAAACTCCTGGCCTCAAGCAATACTCCTACCTTGGCCCAGCCTCTCAAAGTGCTGGGATTACAGACGTGAGACATTGCACCCAGCCTTTTCTTTAATTTTTTTTTTTTTTTTTTTTTTTTTTTTTTTTGGGACAGTAGGGTCTTGCTCTATCACCAAGGCTGGAATGCAGTGGTGCGATCTCCGCTCACTGCAGCCTTGGCCTCCCAGGCTCAAATGATCCACCTACCTCATCCTCCTGAGTAGCTGGGAATACAAGTGTGCAACACCCACACCTGGCTATTTTTTGTATTTTTTTGTAGAGACAGAGTTTCACCATGTTGGCCAGGCTGGTCTGGAACTCCTCACCTCAGGTGATCTGCCCACCTCGGCCTCTCAAAGGGCTGGGATTACAGGCGTGACCCACCACACCTGGCCTCTTTTCTTTTTTAAAACTGCGGCAATCATCTCTCCTCTGTTGAACTCACCAATGAGAAAAAGTCAATGGGGCCAGGCATGGTGGCTCACACCTGTAATCCCAGCACTTTGAGAGGCTGAGGCAGGCAAATTGTTCGAGCCCAGGAGCTCTAGACCAGCCTGGACAATGTGGCAAAACCCCATCTCTACAAAAAATTTTAAAAATTAGCCAGGCTTGGTGGTGCACGCCTGTAGTCTCAACTACTCAGGCAGTCAAGGTTGCAGTGAACCATGATCGCACCACTGCACTCCAGCCTAGGTGGCAGAGTGAGATGCTGTCTCAATTAAAAAAAAAAAAAAAAAAAAAAAAAAAAGGCTGGGCGCAGTGGCTCACACCTGTAATCCCAACACTTTGGGAGGCCGAGGCCAGTGGATCACAAGGTCAGGAGATCGAGACCATCCTGGCTAACACGGTGAAACCTTGTCTCTACTAAAAAAAAAAATACAGAAAATTAGCCGGGCATGGTGGCAGGTGCCTGTAGTCCCAGCTACTCGGGAGGCTGAGGCAGGAGAATGGTGTGAACCTGGGAGGCGGAGCTTGCAGTGAGCCGAGGTCGTGCCACTGCACTCCAGCCTGGCCCACAGAGCAAGACTCCGTCTCAGGAAAAAAAAAAAAAAAATGCAATCAACTGCAAGGCTTGGGGTGACAGTTTCCTGGTCATTCTTCCCAGTTTTTTCGTGTCTTTATAGCTAGAGATGACTAAAGCCCACCTCCAAGAAAACAGCAAGTCACGTACAACGGAAGCCCATGGGGGCAGGATGCTGTTCTCTCCACCGGGGCAATTCAAGCACCCGAGTGTCTGACACCACCCATCACCCAGGGGATCCGAGCTGAATTCTGAAGACTGGAACCAAAGATGACAGAGTGCGTGGCTGGAGAGAGGGGGAAGTCCACAGAGTTTAGGTAAATTTCTGAACCACATCCCCACCACGCCCACAATGTACTGCATTAAAGTACACTGGAAGCTAAAGACCAAAAAGGAATCAGATTTTCAATTTTGCCACCTAAAGTAGAAACTGAGAGCCTTATTTACTGCACAGATTTTAGCCCAAGTGCCATGCCTCCAATTTCACAATTTTACCAGCAGCTTAAGCAAAATGGCCTGGACACTAAAGATGGCCTCTGGGTCAGAGTATCACTGATTTCCTCTGTCCACAAACCACTTTGATTCTCTTTGATTCTCTCTGTCCCTAATCTCCCCAATCTCCCCATCTAGTTTTTTGTTTTTTTTTTTTTTTTTGAGACAGAGTCTTGCTCTGTCACCCAGGCTGGTGTGCAGTGGTGTGATCTTGGCTTCACACCTTGGCCTCCTGAGCTCAGGCAATCCTCCCACCTCAGCCTCCAGAGTGGCTGGGACCACAGGTGCACACCACCACACCCAGCTAATTTTTGTACTTTTTGTAGAGATGGGGTTTAGCTATGTTGCCCAGTCTGCTCTCAAACTACTGGGCTCAAGCAATCTGCCCACCTCAACCTCCCAAAGTGTTGGTATTACAGGCATGAGCCACTGCACCCGGCCCATCTGGTCTTATTAAATACTTCATTCTCTGCAAATGCAGATGTTTTCTCAGCTCTGATTATTTTTTCTAAAGTAATGACCCCCCACCTGGCTAAACGAATGCTTCTAGCAAAGGAAAAGACCAGGATGTGAAAACTCTACTGCAATAGAACATAATGCCCGTCCAACTCCACCTCCCATCAGACCTGGGGTGGTGGCAGCAGCAGGCATCAGGGCTCTCAGGCCTGCCCATTAGTCATCCCTAAGGCCCGTTAGCACACGGGTTAGGAGGAGCACACACTCTGGAATCAGAAAGCCCAGGATTGAACCCAGCCCTGCTTTCAGTCAAGGCTTTGTCACTCACTATCACTCCCTTGACCTAGAACCTCACAAAACCTTGTCATCCGTAAAACTGGGGATGATAAGCTCTACCTTGAATGTTGTTGTGAGGAATAAATGAGGTAATGTCTATGCAGCACCTAGCACAGATTCCTGCAGATAAACACTCAATAAATGTTAACTATCATCCACTATCTAGTCATCAGAAAAGCACAATGATCTGGTATCTTTAAGTCCTTCCGCTTCCAAAAAAAAAAAGAAAAGAAAAAAGAAAAAGATGTGTGGATTTTTTCCCCCTAAAGGTCTCAGTGAAGTGAAACTTAAGAAGGAAAACCTGGGCCGGGTGTGGTGGCTTACGCCTGTAATCTCAGCACTTTGGAAGGCCAAGGAGGGTGAATCACCTGAGGTCAGGAGTTCGAGACCAGCCTGACCAACACGGTGAAACCCTGTCTCTACTAAAAAATACAAAAAATTAGCAGGGCGTGGTGGCAGGTGCCTGTAGTCCCAGCTACTTGAGAGGCTGAGGCAGAAGAATCGCTCGAACCCAGGAGGCAGAGTGCATGAGCCAAGACTGCGCCATTGCACTTCAGACTGGGCGTGACAGAGCGAGAGACTCCATCTCAGAAAAAAAAAAAAAAGAAGAAGAAGAAGAAGAACCCAATTCAAATCCCAGTTCAGGGACCAACTCATTTGCAACTTAAAGCAAATCATGTTACCTCCATTTCTTTGCCTATAAAATAGGAATAATAGACTCTATTAAACTTTAACGACTTCAGAGACAATTAAGAATCAATGAGATAACAGGTCATGAAAAAGCTTTCACTTCCTCAAGTAAAAAGCAACAAGTAGTAAATCCAGAGCATAATAATAATAATTATTATTATTATTATTATTTTGAGATGAAGTCTCGCTCCGTATCCCAGGCTGGAGAGCAGTGGCGTGATCTTGGCTCACTGCAACCTCCACCTCCCAATTCCCGGTTAAGCAATTCTCCTGCCTCAGCCTCCCCAGTAGCTGGGATTACAGGCGCGCACCACCACGCCCAACTGGTATTTTTAGTACAAACGGGGTTTCACCACGTTGGCCAGGCTGGTCTTGAACTCCTGACCTTGTGATCCGCCCGCCTGGCCTCCCAAAGTGCTGGGATTACAGGTGTGAGCCACCGCGCCGGGCCCAGAGCATAATTATTATTAAAATGCCAGGCCCCATAATATTATGGAACATAAATAAGCCAATGATGGCTCTTATTTTTTCTAGAACATTAGGTTTGATGCCCTTTTCGTCTGTTCACATGGAACCTGCTACAAGCCGGAGAAGGCAAATGGCTGCTCCTAGCAGATCCCAGTTCAGAGGCACGGCCCAGCAAAGCTAGCACTCTGCCAGCGGTCAGGCTTCGACCATCCTGGGCCACTTCTCAGAAGCCAGTGCCAGGAGAAATTAGGTAATTCATCTGGTTCCACCTGGACATGTGAAACCAACGACAACCAAAATCGTCACCTGCAGGACTACTCGACAGATGCAGGAAAGGGTCCCCTTTGACCCTCTGTTCTTCTGTACTGAATGGTGTACCACTCTTCCAGGGCATGTGCCATCCTTCCTTTAAAGTGCAACACATGATCCAGGAAGAAGAGCTCAATTTTTCCTTATTTTTACTTCTAGGACCAAGACATGAGTTTCATTTTTAATCTACCACAGAAATGTCTGGAGAGCTGGAAGTTTGAGTGGGAGGAGGAATGGGGGGGACCTCATTACCCTAATTTAAAAACGGAGCATGCAACCAAAACTGCATCCAATATCATCATCCCCAGGTCTCTCAAACCCAAGGAAGAGAGGAAAAATTTACTTTTATGTTTATTGAACATCTGCTACGTGCCAAGGACTGTGCTAAGTTCTTCACGTACATTATTTCCAAAGCCCATTTTCTCTTCCACACCTAGTAACACCATGGAATAACCACCACGGAACAGGATCATCCCAGGTGGGGGTTTGGGGGGAGGAATTACAATATGCAGTCAAGTTTAAGACGTTTCAAATGTTAGCGCTGTAAACACAAATAAACAGCTTTGACTGAGGAACCAGGTCTGAGTTCTAAAGTATCCTTTACAGGAGGAACACACAAACCATGTCTTTCCTATAATTATGAAATTAACTCACGCTGTTGAATACACTATAAAAAAGATTTAAAACTTCTAAATCTGGAGCACAAGAAAAACTCACTATAAGACTTGAACAATCTGGGGCTGGATTTCTGACCTGAGAAGTACATCTGGCAATCAAATATGGAATGAACGGCATCCTCTGAGAGGGCTGCAGAGATGTGCTCACGGGAGAAGGTAACCACAATGAACTGGCCTGTGTGCGGCCAGGTAACCAGAAGGCGGGGCTTTCCTGCAGGCGGCAGCGACTGTAGGAAGATGTCTTTCTCAGCTTAAAACCTAGTTCATCCTCATCCCTGGAGTACAACGACTGTCTATGGAGCAAAGTGTCAGATGGGACCAAATACACATTGGTGGCTTGATATTCAAATGTCATCCTCTCCATGCACATCCCACTAAAAAGAAGCTTAGGGGGAAAAAAAAAAAAAAGCTGTCCACCTGTCCACCTGTCCACAGTTGACCTTCATTCCTCTACATCAACCCGTTTCACATAAATCACAATTAACATCTGCATTAAACACCATTAAAAGAACACAAATGTGGTTTGAACTCTTGGACATACTTTCTCTGCATTCAGAGTCAGGAACACCAGCCAAGATACGGGGCTGGTCCCCGCCCCTTAACGGGATGCGGCACAGAGGCCTTGCCTGAGGGGCCTGCCAGACCCCTTCGTCCCGGCTACCTACTGAGCAAGCGGGGTGGCGGCTCACCAGTGCCGCATGCCAGGCGGAGGGTCTCGCTGCGGCTGGCTTTCTGCTAGGCCAGGCAAGCCCGGCTCCGTGTAGGGCTCCTCAAGGTGGTTTCTTAGCTGGGAATTTCCCATGTGCCCCGGAGACCTCCAAAAGCGCGGTACCCTCGGAAGGCAGCTAGGGAAGGGGCATCACTGAGACTAGAAGCGAAGGCGGCTGCGATCGCCCGGCCGCGCCCACCGCCCCCACAAACGGAAAGGCGCGCCGGGGTCCTCTCGGCCACCTACCTGCCAGGGTCGCAGGAGCCCACGCTTGGCGCACGCCACCGCCAGGCCGGGGCAGCGGGACGGGGAGGCCCCGAGGGCCAGGCCGCGGAGGCAGGACCCGGCGGAGCCTCGGCCCGGAGCCTGCGGACTCCGGTAAAGACAGAGACCCCCCCCGCCCCAAAAAGCACCCCCCCACCCCGCACCCAGAGCCGGGCTAAGCCCCCACCCTCCGCCTCCCGCCTGAAGCGAGCAGCCTCCCCGCGCTTCCCCGCGCCTGCTGCCCCGGAACTCAGGACCAGCCGGCGCACCTGGCCACGCATCCTCCGGCGGGAGGTGACCACACGGGAACGCGAGGCGGGGGCTTCCTCGCGCCCCGCCGGCCGGACGCAGAGTTATAAGCGCAGCCGGAAGGAGGCGCCCGCGCCGCGGCGGGTCCCGGCTTCGGCATTGCTCGGGCGGGAGGCTCGGCGCGCGTCCGCTCGCGGGGCCACCCGCTCCAGAACCGCCCGCCGGGACCAGCCCGGGGCCCGAGACACCGAGCTCGGGCGCGAGCAGGATGCGGCTCCCCGGGGACGGTTGGCGCGGGTCGGAGTCCCGAAGCCCCGTTCTTACCTCTGCCTCATACTGCGGTGTCCCTCGGCGCCGGCGTCGCTGTGGCCGGCCAGTGCCGCCCTGTCCCGCAGCCCGAGCGTCCGGCGCGGTAAGCAGCAGCCGGAGAAGCGGCGCAGCCGGGGGATGGGCGGGCACATGGAAGGGCGGGGGTTGTGGCCCTCGGGCCGGACCACGGGACCCCAGCCTCGGGGGCGAGATATCTCAGTACACCTCGAAAACTGGCAAGCGGCCCCCGTCCTCAGGGACTCCATTGCTACTTGCACGCTCAGTCTTGCCAGAATCTCACGGGATATGTGCAAAAGGCAAAGAAATAAGCTGTCGCCACGCCCTTCGTCCTCTCCGTCCCCCCGCAGGATCCATATGGTACATTCCTCAAAGCCCAACGGGAGACGGGAAAGAACTGATTGGTTGGTAATCTTGGAAGGGGCGAGAAGCCACATGAAGTGGCCAATGGAGAAACCCGGTGGGCATATCAAAGCCTGCCAGCGAAGAGAAGAGAGGATGTATTTAAAGGGGACTTGTTGGCCGGGCGCGGTGGCTAACGCCTGTAATCCCAACACTTTGGGGAGCCGAGGCATGCGGATCACTTGAGGTCAAGAGTTCAAGACCAGCCGGGCCAACATGATGAAACCCTGACTCTACTGAAAATACAAAAATTAGCCGGGCGTGGTTGCACGGGCCTGTAGTCCCAGCTACTCTGGAGGCTGAGGCAGAATCACTTGAACCCGGGAGGCGGAAGTTGCAGTGAGCCGAGATGGTGCCACTGCACTCCAGCCTGGGCAACAGAGCGAGACTCCATCTAAAGAAAGAAAAAATAATAATAAAGGAGACTTGTTTGTTGCTCTTAGTTGCCGCAAAATGAAACTAGGATTTTCATTCTAGTTGGGAAGCAAAGAGGTTAGGGGGAATTTCAAATTTTTGGAGGAGGGCGCTAAGAGAAAATATAGAGCAGAGGCCGGGCGCGGTGGCACACGCCTGTAATCCCAGCACTTTGGGAGGGAGGCCGAGGCGAGCAGATCACAAGGTCAGGAGCTCGAGGCCGGCCTTACCAACATGGTGAAACCCCGTCTCTACTAAAAATACAAAAAATAGCCAGGCATGGTGGCGCGCGTCTGTAATCTCAGCTACTTAGGAGGCTGAGGCAGGAGAATCGCTTGAACCCAGGAGGCGGAGGTTGAACTGAGCCCAGATCGTGCCATTGCACTCCAGCCTGGACAACAGAGTGAGCCTCTGTCTAAAAAAAAGAAAACGAAAATATAGAGCGAATTGAACCAAATATATCTTGTATGACCTTGAGCAGGTAAGTACAACCCTCAGCCTCAGTCTCATCATCTGGTCCAATGAGGATACTGGACTGCACTTGGTGTCTGATGGCCTTCACACACTTCATGTGTGATCCTATCATCCTTTGCACAGGAATAGCAATATCTGCAAATATTCTTCAACTTTGGGCATTATCCACTATCTTAAAGAACTTTAGGCTGGGCGCGGTGGCTCACGCCTGTAATCCCAGCACTTTGGGAGGCCAAGGCAGGCAGATCACGAGGTCAGGAGATCCAGACCATCCTGGATAACACGGTGAAACCCCATCTCTACTAAAGATACAAAAACAAAATTAGCTGGGCGTGGTGGTGGCCGCCTGTAGTCCCAGCTACTCAGGAGGCTGAGGCAGGAGAATGGTGTGAACTCGGGAGGCGGAGCTTTCAGTGAGCCAAGATTGCACCACTGCACTCCAGCCTGGGCAACAGAGCAAGACTCCATCTCAAAAAAAAAAAAAAAGAACTTTAGTTGAAAGTCGATAGACTTTCTGACACCTACTTTCAGCGACAGTATCAACCCCACCTTTGGTAAAGACGAATCCCGTCTTCTTTCTGGGTCCCTCATCTCTTAGAGAAGAATATTCTTCTTATGTGTGGGGCCCTCCACCTCCAAGTAGTTCATAATTTCTACTTCTCCAAGAAGCACCCCTTTCTCTTCCTTCTCCCTTCCTTCTCATAATCAGACAAAACTTTGATTAATAATTCATTCACCCAATGAGCTGTCCACAATTCCTGCCTTCAGCAACAAACCCCACTGCTCACCCCTCCCTAGAGCTGCGAAAGTGCTCGTCCCTAACTCAGTCTGTGACAACCATTCAACCACACATGGCCAATTGTGCTTTCATCCACACTACAAGCCAAATTTCAGACTTTCTAACCACTCCTTGGGGTCTGCTCTGTTTTAGAGCTTTACACCAGCCTGCTAGGCTTACAATTTGGCTACCAAGCTTCAGCTCCATCTTCTTTAGTTCAGAACTTTTCAACCTCCCAACAGCTGGTCACCCCACCGCCACTCAACCAGCTTCCAATCACGTAGGGAGTCTGGGATACCCTTTCTTTCTTTTTTTTTTGAGATGGAGTCTCACTGTGTTGCAAGTCTGGAGTGCAGTGGTGCCATCTCAGCTCACTGCAACCTCCACCTCCCGGGTTCAACTGATTCTCCTGCCTCAGCCTCCCAAGTAGCTGGGACCACAGATGCCTGCCACCACACCTGGCTAATTTTTGTATTTTTAGTAGAGACAGGGTTTCGCCATGTTGGCCAGGATGGTCTCGATCTCCTGACCCTGTGATGTGCCTGCCTCGGCCTCCCAGAGTGCTGGGATTACAGGCATGAGTCACTGCGCCTGGCCCCTGGGATAGCCTTTCTAATACCTCCAGATAACTCATCTTCCAACTATAATCCAAAGAGCTCTGGAAAGTGCATCCCTCCATGAAGCCTTCCAGATTGATTGCCAGAAGCTGCTAGCTTACAGAGCTTCCATTTCTACTCTGTGCCTTGCCATAACCCAACTGTCCATGCTCTCTGCCCCAATATACATTTCTTTTTTTTTTTTTCTTTTTCTTTTGAGACTGAGTTTCGTTCTTGTTGCCCAGGCTGGAGTGCGTGATCTCGGCTCACCACAACCTCCGCCTCCTGGGTTCAAGCGATTCTCCTGCCTCAGCCTCCCGAGTAGCTGGGATTACAGGCATGCGCCAACACGCCCAGCTAATTTTGTATTTTTAGTAGAGACGAGGTTTCTCCATGTTGGTCAGGCTGGTCTCGAAATCCCAACCTCAGGTGATCCACCCGCCTCGGCCTCCCAAAGTGCTGGGATTATAGGCATGAGCCGCCGTGCCCGGCCAATATACATTTCTTATTGACATATTTCCCTGTCTCCCTGATGGCCACAGCAGCAGCAGCCACAGCTTACATTGATTAAGTGCTCACTATGTGCTAGGTACTGTTGGGAAGTGCTTTGCCCGCATTATTTAACTTCACCCTCATATCAATTCTGTGATGTTCCTTATTATTCCCCTTAGTACCGTTTTGCCTTCCTGAGGAAAACACAAGAGCTTAGTGAAACTGATCTGCCCGAGTGCACACAGAGGTCTGACATCTAGTGCCCCCACCATAACTCCACAACGCAATACTGTCTTGAGTTTCTTAAGAATCTACTGCATGCCAGATGAAAGATAATCTCATATATTTACTTATTTATTTTTATTTCTATTTTATTTTATTTTATTTTTTTTGAGGCAGAGTCACACTCTGTCACCCAGGCTGGAGTACAGTGGCGCAATCTCGGCTCACTGCAACCTCTGCCTCCTGATTTCAAGCGATTCTCATGCCTCAGCCTCCCAAGTAGCTGAGATTACAGGCTCGTGCCACCACGCTTGGCTAATTTTTATATTTTTAGTAGAGATGGGGGTTTCGCTATCTTGGCGAGGCTGGTCTCGAACTCCTGACCTCAGGTGATCCACCTGCCTCGACTTCCTAAAGTGCTGGGATTACAGACGTGAGCCACTACGCCAGGCCTCATACATTTATATTATGTTTATATTTATTTCTATACCTATAATATCATTTCAGTCTCAAAACAGTCATGTGAGGAGAGTTGGTAGAAGTCTATTCACAGATGCGGAAGGAAACTACAGCTCAGAGAGCATGACCGTTTGGCTAAGGTAGCAAGGCTGGTAAGTAACTGAGCCTGGCTTTCCACACTGCATTCTTTCCATTGCAATTCTGCCCCCTGCGTGAACACAACCTTTTTACATGTAACAACCAGAGAAGGAGGAAACAAATACAAAATAGCAAAACCTAAGCCACAGGGTTTAGGGAGTGTGGTACAAGGAGTGCTTACAGGAGGCCAGAAAACAAGTCAAAGAAGACTTCTATGAAGGGTGAGATCACTGTGGACTTCTTTATACTGGTTTGTTGTTTATATTCTGCCCATGAGAGTGTGTCTTGGACACATCTGGCAGATTCAATAGCAAAAGGCCACAAAACTGCCCCGTACCGCTGGAGTGCTGGTGGCTAGAATTAGCCCCATGTCAACGAAGAAGGGACTTCTGTGTGCAATGCTGCTGCCGACCAGTTTGGGAAAGTTCTCAACTGGCTGTTTAGCAAACTATCCTGCTCCACCGGCAGTTTTAACACTCCCCTGCAAATACAGGCTGGGCTCATTATTTCTTCTTTTTCAACTGTTGACATCCTCACAGGGTTGGAGAGCCTAGCAAAATTGTGTGGGAGCAGCAAACTTTTAATATTGATTAAGCAGCCTGAACAAGGTGATTGTGAGGCCAATACTTCTGAGTTGTTCTTTGCCAGGTCCAGCCATAGTCAATCAAGTTAATTCTCACTCCCATAGCTCTCTCTTTTCTCATCCCCAGAGAGCTCTAAAATGTCTCTGCTTATCTGAGTGCTTTCTTTATGCATTCAAACATTTATTGGGCACCCACTACAAGCAAAGAACTGGCAGCTTGTGTGGGGTTATCCTGATGGATCCGCACATGAAGTGTGTACTTAGTGCATGGGGTGATTAAATATCAGACCCCCTTCCGTAAGGAAGGAATCTGCCTGAGCACCTCAGAGAGTGCAAGTGGATCCCATCTACGGCGAAATGTAGGTGCTCATGTTGGGAAGTCTGCCCCCCTAGTAGGAGAAGGAGCACTAGGTTGAGAAATGGCCCTGGGTTGGGGAGATGGGCAGTGTCCTGCGGAGGTGGAGAGTGCCCAGAAATAACTGGACACATAGTAAACAATAGGGAGAATCATCTAATTCAATCCACAATGGAGCCGGTAGAAGATTTGTGGAATATGCTATCTCATTTTCAATTTAAAAAATATTTTCTGGGCTGGTGACGGTGGCTCATGCCTCTAATCTCAGCAGTTTGGGAGGTCGAGAAGGGCAGATCACCTGAGGTCAGGAGTTTGAGACCAGCCTGACCAACATGGAGAAACCCCGTCTCTACTAAAAATACAAAATTAGCCAGGCATGGTGGTGTATGCCTATAATCCCAGCTACTGGGGAGGCTGAGGCAGGAGAATCGCTTGAACCTGGGAGGTGGAGGTTGTGATGAGCCGTGATTGTGCCATTGCACTCCAGCGTGGGCAACAAGAGCGAAACTCTGTCACACACACACACACACAAAAATTCTGATTTCTTTTTTTGTTTTGAGACGGAGTGCCTCTCAGCCATCCGGACTGGAGTGCGGTGGTGCAATCTCTGCTCACCGCAACCATCATCTTCTGGGTTCAAGCGATTCTCTCGTCTCAGCCACCCGAGTAGCTGAGATTACAGGCACCCGCCATCATGCCCGGCTAATTTTTGTATTTTAGTAAAGACAGGGTTTCACCATGTTGGCCAGGCTGGTCTTGAACTCCTGACCTCAGGTGAACTGCCCTCCTCAGCCTCCCAAAGTGCTAGGATTACAGGCGTGAGCCACCGCGCCCGGCCAATTTTCTGATTTCAAAAGTAATACATGTTCATTGTAAAAGAATTTTTTAAATAAAGTACAAAAAATAAAAATACCCATTACCTTCACCAGCATATCGTTGTTACCATTTTGATGTATGTGTTTTCTTGTATTTTTCTGTGTACATGTGTCATATATCTTCTTTTTCTGTATTATCTTTTTAACACAATTTGATCAAACTGCTTTGCAATCTACTTTTCTACTTAATAGGCTAGGAATTTTCCTATGCTATTCTACATTACTTAAAACATGATGGTTTTTTTTTTCTTTTTTAGAGTCAGGGTCTTGTTCTATTTTCCAGGCTGGAGTGCAGTGGCACAGTCATAGTTCACTGTAGCCTTGCACTCCTGGGCTCAAGTGATCCTCCCACATCAGCCTCCCAAAGTGCTAGGATTCCAGGCCTGAGCCACTATGCTCAGTTTTGTTTTTGTTTTTGTTTTTGTTTTTGACTTAAACCAGTTTTGATCAGCTATCTACCACTGGCTAGCAAAGTAAAAAATGCATGATGGGGCCGGGTGCTGTGGGTCACGCCTGTAATCCCAGCAACTTTGGGAGGCTGAGGCGGGTGGATCATGAGGTCAGGTGATCGAGACCATCCTGGCTAACAAAAAATTAGCCGGGCATGGTGGCGGGTGCCTGTAGTCACAGCTACTCAGGAGGCTGAGGCAGGAGAATGGCGTGAACCCGGGGGACGGAGCTTGCAGTGAGCCGAGATCGCACCACTGCACTCCAGCCTGGACGACAGAGCAAGACTCCGTCTCAAAAAAAAAAAAAAAAAAATGCATGATGGGCTGGGTACGGTGGTTCCCGCCTGTAATCTCAGCACTTCGGGAGGCTGAAGCAGGTGGATCACTTGAGGTCAGGAGTTCGAGACCAGCCTGGCCAACATGGTGAAATACTAAAATACTAAAAATACAAAATTAGCCTGGCATGGTGGCAGCCTGCCTGTGATCCCAGCTACTCAGGAGGCTGAGGCAGGAGAATCGCTTGAACCCAGGAGGTGGAGATTGCAGTAGCAGAGATCGTGCCATTGCACTCCAGCCTGGGTAAAAAGAGCGAAACTCCACCTCAGAAAAAAAAAGCATGGTGCAATAGGAGCTCAGTCCATCCCTTCCAAGCATTCCAAATAGCACACCCGTGACTGCCACCAGTTCAGTTTATCGTGAACCCCAAGGGCATTCAGCTTTAAGCAATCTCCAGGGAAATCCCAAGCCATGTGTAGTCTAATGGCTCCCAGGATGCCTGGACTGGCTCAAAAGCCCATCCCATCCTATCCATTGGATGAGAGAGTCAAGAAGGAAGAACAGAGTGGTTTAGAACAAATTGATTCCTGGGCTGCATTCATAGTCCTGTGGACCTACTGAAGACATGAAAGGCTCCATGTTCTTGCCCCTCTTCTACACGAAGGGAGTGGTTTGGAACCAACTTAATCTTCTGTAGAAAAGCTAAGAAGATCCATGGATTGGGATGTCTTAGAGCTCGAAGACATCATTCTAGGTTCTGGGGTTTATTTCTAGGCTAATATCTCATAGTGAGGTTTAAGAAAATTACATATCTTTTACTTTTTAACTAATTCCAGACTGATTTGCATGTTTTCACCCTGCCAGGAAGAAGGAAATTAAGATTGGGTGTGGTGGCTCCACCCGTAGTCCCAGCACTTTGGGAGGCCAAGGTGGGAGGATCACTTGAGCTGAGGAGTTTGAGGCTGAGCACCACTACCCTCCAGCCTGGGCGACACAGCGAGAGGCTGTCTCTTCAAAAAAGGGAAATTAAAACGCAACTTGACAAAGTTGCAAATCTACTTCTGCATTAGTTTCTCACAATATAATGGTTCAAAATTGGGTGGTTTTTCCCCTAACTGATTGGCATGTGTATGTTCAGCAGTAGCCAGAAATTCTATGCAGTGGAAACAGACAAAACCAAGATGGGACTATGCAGAAGAAATCTCTAGTTACCAAGGCACTGCAAAATAAAGTCTACAATTGCACATCACAATCATCACCAAAACAGAGATTTCTAGAGTCCTTCTGTAACTCGCAGGAAGACTCCTTCCCTAAGCCAATTTGGCCTGGATTCTTGAAAGTCTCTGGGAAACATGGCAAATTTTATAAACAGGGTTTTTCTGGACTTATATTCTCATATTCACTACATCTAAGAAAAATTTATAAAATACATATTATATATATAAAGATATATTAAAATACACACACACACACACATTCTGTAGGACTTGATTCTTTGAACACAGACCTTAGAGCTCTGTGTTCTGCACTAGACAGGAGTAAATGCTATACCTCTGCAGAACTAAAACAAGTAAACTTGCCCTTGTCATTGGTTCCTTTTGCAGTGAGGAGGGGAAGTCTTTCTAGTCCTACCTTCCTCCACTGCTCAGACATGTTGCTATTAAAGATAAAAGCAGTAGGCTAGGCATAGTGGCTCACGCCTGTAATCCCAGAATTTTGGGAGGCCGAGGCAGGAGGATCAGCTAAAGCCAGGAGTTTCAGACCAGCCTGGGCAACAAAGCAAGAGCCTGTTTCTATAAAAAACACAAAACTTAGCTGGGCCTGGTGGTGCATGCCTGTAGTCCCAGATACTCAGGAGGCTGAGGCAGGAGGATTGCCTGAGCCCAGGAGGTGGAGGCTGCTGTGAGCTATGATGATGCCAACTGCACTCTTGTCTGGGTAACAGAGTGGGACCCTGTCTTTAAAAATAATAATAATAATAAAAATAAAAACATTGGCTTCAAAATTACATGTGGTCAAATTCAGCCCAATTGGGTTCTATCTGAATATGACTTATTTTACACAGCTCTGTTTTCAACTGTGAAACAGAAAATGACAGAGGGAAAGGACTGAGGGAAGGGAAGGGAGGGGAGGGAGGGAAGCAGGGAGAAAGCATATGATACTTCCCATTTAGGAAGTGGAATAGTGGTAGAAGAGGCCCTGATAAAGCCTCAGAATGGAACTAATGAACTTGAAACCGCCAGCATGCACATCGGCATTTTCAGATTTCAGAGAAGATGCACCTGAGGGGAGGAGCCTCTTGTAGGGAAGGGAAAGATGTCAAGCCTTCCTTTGTCCTGTGCACAGGACAGACTCCAAATCCTTCTCTTCGCTCCCATTTGAGATCGTGTGAACTTCTGTTTGATTTAAGCGTCTGAGTCTTTTTCTTTCATTCATCCCTTGGTGTCTGTGATGGGCAAGGCACTTGTCTGGTTGCTGAGAGCTGTGCAGAGGACAATTAGACATAGGGTCTGACCTTAAGGAGCTAACAATAGTGCAGGGAAAGTGAGACTTGGATAGAGTCTTTGTCAGGTGGAAAGTGCTGTCTCAGACTGAGAAGCCTTCCATCTAAGAGAGCAGGGAACGTTCTATAGAGGAGGGGGTATTTGAGAGGTCCCTCAAAAGAATGGTAGGATTTCATGGGGAGATGAAAAAGGTATTCTAAGAAGTGAGCTTCCCCTTTTCTTATCTTAGCTCCCACTGGCAGAAAAGGAGCAGAGTTCCTTCCACCTTGAGCCAGAGATTTTCAGGCAAAGCACCTCACTGCCGGGAGGTGGAGACCTGGAGGGTTAGAAAGAAGGAGAATTGAGAAGGATAAATACTAACATGTTCACAGCCAGGTGAATAGAGGGATGGGTGGGGAGTTGGGTGTTTCAAAATTATATTCATTTTGCTTATTTGTACTTTTTCACTTGGGAAGACAATGGGGTATGGAACATACTTTTGTAATGGGGAAAAAATAAACACAATTGTAAAATAGCAGCCCTTCCCTGGCAACAAAAAGAAAAAACAAACAGGAAGAAAAGAAAAGCGATTGAGAAGAACCTGCATATCTCTTTGAGACTGAATGTCTCCTCTGTGCTCTGGCAGCCTCAGCGATCACAGGCCTGCAGTGCTGCTTTTGGCCCTGCTTGGAAACCCCCATGTGAGCACCAGCAATTGCAGCTCGGCCTCCAGGGACTGTATCACAGCACAATCATTGATTTTCATAATCAATGCCATCATTGACAAGTAGGCAGAGAGATAAATGCTCTAAAATCGTCTAGGCCCCTTGGGCCAGATGTTCCCAGCCTTATCAAGAAGAGAAGCTGGCTGGGCGCAGTGGCTCATGCCTGTAATCCCAGCACTTCGGGAGGCCTAGGCAGGCGGATCACCTGAGGTCGGGAGTTCGAGACCAGCCTGATCAACATGGTGAAACCCCATCTCTACTAAAAAATACAAAACTAGCCAGGCATGGTGGCACACGCCTGTAATCCCAGCTACTCGGGAGGCTGAGGCAGGAGAATGGCTTGAACCTCCCAGGAGGCGGAGGTTGCGGTGAGCCGAGATCACTTGCAGTGAGCCGAGATTGCGCCATTGCACTCCGGCCTGGGCAACAAGAGTGAGACTCCATCTAAAAAAAATATATAAATAAAGGCCAGGCACGGTGGCTCACACCTGTAATCCCAGCACTTTGGGAGGCCAAGGCAGGCAGATCACGAGGTCAGGAGATCGAGACCATCCTGGCTAACACGGTAAAAATATTACTATATTATAGTAAATATACTAATTAAATATACAAAAAAAAATTAGCTGGGTGTGGTGGCGGGTGCCTCTAGTCCCAGCTACTTGGGAGGCTGAGGCAGGAGAATGGCGTGAACCTGGGAGGTGGAGCTTGCATTGAGCTGAGATCGCACCACTGCACTCCAGCCTGGGCAACAGAGCGAGACTCCATCTCAAAAAATAATAATAATAATAAAATAAATAAATAATAAAAATTTTTTAAAAAAAGAACTTAGAGCAGGGTCTGGTGGCTCACACCTGTAATCCTAGCACTTTGAAAGGCCAAGGTGGGCGGATCACCTGAGGTCAGGAGTTCAAGACCAGCCTGGGCAACAGGGTGAAACCCCGTCTCTACTAACAATAGAAAAATTAGCCAGGTATGGTGGCGGGAGCCTATAATCCCAGCTTCTCAGGAGGCCGAGGCAGAAGAATCACTTGAACTCGGGAGACGAAGGTTGCAGTGAGCAGAGATTGTGCCACTGCACTCAATCCTGGGCGACAAAGCAAGGCTCTGACTCAAAAAAAATTAATAAATAAGAAGAGAAGTTACTTTTTGTTTCCTGAAAAGCTTCACTTCCTGACAATGAAGGCCCTGAGGAGCGAGTGGACACCTGGCAGCTGGCTGTCATCAGTGGGGAAAGGCAGAGGTACCACTGCTGACTCTACTGGGCCTCAGGCCTCGGCCCTCATGGGGAGGGACCCTCTTTCAAACTTTTGGAGGGGTAAGGGAGGGCCAGACAGTGCTGAGACCAAGGCGATGGTGGTGGGCGGGGGGCCTGAAGTTCCATCATCTAATCGGGCTTCTTCACGGGTGCATCGCCCATAAGTGCCATATTGATTCCCTCAGCTCCCAGGGCTGCCAGATAGGGCTGGGGTGGCCAGAGCCTCCCAGCCAGTCTCCTCCTGCAGGAGTACCTTGTCAGTTTACCTCAGATATTCGCTGCTCAAATACCATCTTCTCTGTGTATCACAACATGACACGCCTACAAAGAATGCTGAGCTAGGATTTCTAGATGTACTGTTACACGGTGATTTACTTGTCTGGAATTGCTGCTTCGCAGGAGGTCAGGTGAAAACACCACCAGCAAAACCAAGCATTTATGGAGCCACTTCCTTGTGCCAGGTCCTGGGCTGGGACGTCTGACTGCCCAGCTCCACGGTGGTAACTGTGGCTTTAGCCTGCCCAGCATTCAGACCCCCTTGCTTGGTAACAGTGCCTACATCTTAGCTTCTATTGTGGAAACTACCTTTCCCCCACTGCATGCAGGTCTGGTGGGCATGGGGACGGAGGCACCTTGCTCTCCATCCATGAGGAAGGCAGCACATGGTCCAGCCTCATCTAGTCTGACCTCTCTTCCTGGAAGTTGAGTGTCAAGCAGAGAGCCGCAGAACTGAAAACAACCGGAGCTGCTTCATGCAGTCAAGAATCCCCTGAAGAAAGAAGGCAGTTACCTCCCTGTTCTCGAGATCTATTCAGCTGGCCTGGTTCTCATCCTTTCCAAGACCTGGCTGTTTGCTTTGCATTTAGTTATATGAGCTAATTCATATGCTTCTAATAAATGTCTTCCATCCTTCTGCAAAGTTAGCCCTAGAGTATATTGCTGTTGTTTACAATCAAAAAGCCCTAGAGGTGTACTCTCCAATTCTCTTAATAACCTCATTTTCTGTCATTACCCCTGTTTTAGTACAAGTAGCTGAGCTTCAGAGAAGTTAAAAGATGTGCCCAAGGTCGCACAGCTAATGAGTGTCACAGTCAGAATCTGAACCCAAGTCTGTCTGATGTGGGGTCATAACAAGAGCATGGGTTTTCTTGGGAGAGAAAAATGACTTCAAATCCCCACTTCCCGCATAAAAATGCACAATGGGTGTAGCAATGCCGAAGCCACAGAGCTGTTGAGGGTGGATGGAGGTGACGCACAGGAAAGCACATGGCCTAGGGTATGTGCTTAGTAAACAGAAATGCCTGTCCCTAAGAATGAAAATTATTTTATCTGCATAGTAAATTAAAGCAATTGGCACTTTTAGTCCAAAGATTACTGCTTCTGAGTTGATCCAAATACAATCTCTCTATCTCCCTCCCCCTCTATTTTTTTAAAAAGAGAAACAAAGTCTTGCTATGTTGCCCAGGCTGGCATGCAGTGGTACAATAACAGCTCACTGTACCCTTGAACTCCTGGGCTCAAGCAATCTTCTCACCTCAGCCTCCCCAGTAGCTGGAACTATAGGTGTGTGCCACCACACCTAATTTTTAAAGTTTTTGTAGAAACGGGGTCTTACCATGTTGCCCAGGCTGGTATCAAACTCCTGGCCTCACGCAGTCCACCCACCTCAGCCTCCCAAAGTGCTGGGATTATAGTCATGAGCCATCATGCCCAACCTCTCTCTCTCCCTCTCTTAGACACACACACACACACACACACACACACACACACTTCTTGGTTTCCTGTCTGTGGAAGTCCTACCAGAAAATTCAGATGCCCTTAGGAAAAAGAGCACAGGGTGCGCATAATACAATCGAATTCTCCCATCCAACATGCCTTGGGAGAAGGAATAGAGTAAGAATTTTCATTCCTGTGAAGGATGATGAAAATGAGGCACTAAGACACTAAATATTTATCCCGAGGTTATGTAGCAAACCAAAGGTTCAGGAGAACCCAGGAACTGTATATTAGGCCATTCGATCTGAAAATACCAGAGCCTGGAAGGAAGAGAACAGCTTTTCCAAGTTGTTGGCTTTGTTCCTGCTCTTACCTTCTTCCCCTTCCCTCTTTCCCACTTCAAAAGAAAAAGCTCCATCACTTAAACATCCACATTAGGCACATTTCTAAAAAAGCTTCCCCAGAGCTCTGTTCATTACATACCCTTCTTTCCCCTAGGAGTTGTGACCTACTTAAAATATTCTTACAATTCTCTTAATGGGGGAAAAAGTCCCCAAAGATATGTTCCCTATGCTGGAAAAATTAAAGTCCTAAAAATAAGCAGTTAAAGAGAAAGTGTTAGGCCGGGTGCAGTGGCTCATGCCTGTAATCCCAGCAATTTGGGAGGCTGAGGCAGGTGGAGCACGAGGTCAGGAGATCGAGACCATCCTAGCTAACACGGTGAAACCCCATCTCTACTAAAAATACAAAAAATTAGCCAGGCGTGGTGGCGGGTGCCTGTAGCCCCAGCTACTCGGGAGGCTGAGGCAGGAGAATGGCATGAACCTGGGAGGTGGAGCTTGCAGTGAGCCGAGATTGCGCTACTGCACTCCAGCCTGGGCGACAGAGCGAGACTGCATCTCAAAAAAAAAAAAAAGGGAAAGTGTTGCTTGTACTAAGATTTCTGATGCTTTTTCAGAGATAAATTCAAGTTTTCCCAGGCCTGTGATTGTGAAAAGTACAACTAAAAGATGGCCTTGGCATTTATTCAGCAGTCAGTAGATATTCACAAACTACCTGCCGTAAGCAAGGACTTCACCAAAGTTAAATGACAGCAAGAGGAAAGAAAACCCACACAGCTTGGATTTATTCAACATAATTGTGACTCTTGGGATTCTTCTGGTTTCTGGGGCTAAGAAAAAACATTCTACTTTGTAATATATCATAATTTCTGAGATTTCTCTTTTCTTCTACATTCATTTCTTCCAATCTCGAAGGTTTTATTTGAGGGTGCTTTGTTATTGAAAAGGCAGTATAACAACAGCAAGAGAATTTTACAAATTTAAGATTTAAGACTCATCTTTTTTTTTTTTTTTTTTGAGATGGAGTCTCGCTCTGTCACCCAGGTTGGAGTGCAGTGGTGTGATCTTGGCTCACTGCAACCTCTGCCTTGTGGGTTCAAGTGATTCTCCCGCCTCTGCCTCCCAAGTAGCTGGGATTACAGGTGACTGCCAGCACACTCGGCTAATTTTTGTATTTTTAGTAGAGACGGGGTTTCACCATGCTAGCCAGCTGATCTCGAACTCCTGACCTCAGGTGATCTGCCTGTCATGGCCTCCGACCACGCGCGACCCTAAGACTCATCTCTAATCCATCACTTCAGCACAGCTATGGCACAGGCACACAGATTATTACAGTTATGAACATGATGTGCTTGCTATGTTCTATTCGCTATTGTTCCTTTTATCAAAAGTATTTTCCATGTTTCTTTCTACATGCCTCTTGATTTAGGCTTTGGTTGTGAATGCAAGATATTCCATTGTATAATGTACCAACAAAATTTTAAACTGTCCCTGTAATATTAGACGTTTCAGTGATTTCTACTTATTTCTGTTATAACCAACACAACAGAGGGTATTTTTTATGCATCTGAAATTTAAAAAACCTTTGTTAACTAACTTTATTGGGATAAATTCCTGGGTCTGGTAATTTTATGGCTTTTCCTATATAGTGGTAGTAATTTTATGGCTTTTCCCATATATTATCATGTTGCATTCCCCACAAATGTTATCAATTTATAATGCAACCCACAATAAATATGGAATTTTACTGCAACCTCAACAGCATTATGTTGCGGTTTTGAAAAATTATTAACCATTAGCAAGAAGCATAACAGTATAATGGTGTTGTAATTTGCACTTTTGATTGCTATCAACAGTGAACGCATATCAATGTTTTGTTCATTGCATTGCCTCATGTAGATGAATTTCTTTTTATGAACTGTGAATTTATCCCTGGAGAGTTGTTTTTTTGTCCTCCAGTCAGGTTTATTCAGGTATAATTCACATATCAAAAAGTTATTCTTTTTCGTGTGCAGTTCTATGACTTTTAACAACTATAGACAGGTCACTGAATGGTTCTATGATCCTGAAAAGTCTCCCTCTGTGCCTTTGTAGTCACATTCTCCCTCCAAACAGCCCTTGGCAATCACTCTTCTATTTTCTTTCCCTATAGTTTCAACTTTTCCAGAGTGTTATATAATTGGAATCATACAGTAGACAGTTATGCACAGAATTGTAACGTTTTAAAACTCTTTAAAATGTTTCTAGGCTGGGCGCGGTGGCTCACGCCTGTAATCCCAGCACTTTGGGAGGCCGAGGCGGGCGGATCACGAGGTCAGGAGATCGAGACCATCCTGGCTAACACGGTAAAACCCCGTCTCTACTAAAAATACAAAAATTTAGCCGGGGGTGGTGGTGGGCGCCTGTAGACCCAGCTACTCAGGAGGCTGAGGCAGGAGAATGGCGTGAACCCGGGAGGCGGAGCTCGCAGTGAACCAAGATTGCTTCACTGCACTCCGGCTTGGGTGACAGAGCGAGACTCTGTCTCAAAAAAAAAAAAAGTTTCTTTTCTTTCTGCAGTATTCAAAATGCTTTATTAAAGGTTTAGTTCAACATCAAAAGAGCAGTATGTAGTGGGGGGAACAGAAATTGTAACTAATTTACCACTAACTTTCTTGCACCACCACACTCAGGAAAAAAGCCGTATAGAACCTGGCCTTCCAAAGGCCCAAGTCAGTCCTTGAGTCTCTGCCTCTCCCTTGTCCACAATCCCACGCCCATTCTCCTTTTTTGAAATGAATTATTGGTTTAACAGAGGTTAACTTTTTTTTTTTTTTTTTGAGACGGAGTCTCGCTCTTCTTGCCTAGGCTGGCGTGCAATGGCGCAATCTCGGCTCACTGCAACCTCTACTTCCCAGGTTCAAGTGATTCTCCTTCCTCAGCCTCCTGAGTAGCTGGGATTACAGGTGCCTGACACCATGCCTGGCTAATTTTTTGTATTTTTTTAGTAGAGATGCGGTTTCACAATGTTGGCCAGGCTGGTCTTGAACTCATGACCTTGTGATCCACCCACCTCCGCCTCCCAAAGTGCTGGGATTACAGGCATGAGCCACCGTGCCTGGCCTAACAGAGGTTAAATTTTAATTTGTAATATATAATGCAAATATTTCCCCCACTCTGTTCCTTTTTCATTTGATAGAATTTTTTTTTTTCTTGAGACAGAGTGTCACTCTGTCACCTGGGCTGGAGTACAGTGGTGTGATCTCAGCTCACTGCAACCTCTGCCTCCCGGGTTCAAGTGATTCTCCTGCCTCAGCCTCCCGAGTAGCTGGGATTACAGGTACCCGCCACCACACCCGGCTAATTTTTTTTTTTTTTTTGAGATGGAGTCTCGCTCTGTCACCCAGGCTGGAGTGCAGTGGCTCGATCTCCGCTCACTGCAAGCTCCGCCTCCCAGGTTCACGCCATTCTCCTGCCTCGGCCTCCCGAGTAGCTGGTACTACAGGTGCCCGCCACCACGCCCGGCTCATTTTTTGTATTTTTAGTAGAGATGAGGTTTCACCATGTTAGCCAGGATGGTCTCGATCTCCTGACCTCGTGATCCACCTGCCTCGGCCTCCCACAGTGCTGGGATTACAGGCATGCCACCGCGCCCGGCCGTATTTTTAATAGAGACAGGGTTTCACCATGTTGGCCAGGCTGGTCTTGAACTCCTGACCTCGTGATCCGCCTGCCTCGGCCTCCCAAATTGCTGGGATTACAAGCGTGAGCCACTGCGCCCGGCCGATAGAAATTTTAAATTTAAATGAACACAGTTTTCCCCCATGGATTCTTTTAACTTGAAAATTATCCATAGATCTAAAATATATTGAATTCTATTTTTTTGCTAGCTCTTGAAGAATTTGACCTTTTAATATTTCATTTTGATTCAACTCCAATTTCTGTCGGTATTTGCTCAAGGTAACGACTTTAAAAGTTTCTTGACCATGATTTATAATAAGAAATATATTTTGCATCACGATTCAGTGTATACAACAAAAATACACATATACAGGCTGGACATGGTGGCTCACGCCTGTAATCCCAGCACTTTGGGAGGCCAAGGCAGGTGGATCACCCGAGGTCAGGAGTTTGAGACCAGCCTGGCCAACATGGTAACCCCATGTCTACTAAAAATACAAAAATTAGCAGGGTATGGTGGTGGGCACCTGTGGTCCCAGCTACTTGGGAGGCTGAGGCAGGAGAATCACTTGAACCTGGGAGGCGGAGGTTGTAGTGAGTCAAGATTGTACCACTGCACTCCAGCCTGGGTGACAAAGACTCTGTCTCAAGAAAAAAATAAAAATAAAAAATATCTATCTATCTATCTATCTATCTATCTATACACACACACACATACACACATACACACACACACAGTATACAAAACTGAAACACAAATCTCAGGACACAAATCTTCCCTTCACTACACGTATACACTCTGGTATTTTCTATTCTTTCTTTTTAAAATGGCCCACCTGGCCAGGCACAGTGGCTCAGGCCTATAATACCAGTACTTTGGGAGGCCGAGGAGGGTGGATCACTTGAGCCCAGGAGTTGGAGGCCAGCCTGGAGAACATGGCGAAACCCTGTCTGTACAAAAAAATACAAAAATTAGCTAGGCATGGTGATGCATGCCTGTAGTTCCAGCTACTCAGGAGGATGAGGTGGGAGCATCGCTTGAGTTGGGAGTTCAAGGCTGCAATGAGCTGAGATCACAACACTACTGCACTCCAGCTTGGGTGACAGAGGGAGACCCTGTCTCAAAAAAAAAAGGACCCACCCAAGATCAATATTCCATTAGTCCCCAGACAAACTCCATAGACATTAATGGTTGTATTATTGTGTATTCTGTCACATCAATGAAAAGTTCTGAAGTGATTACAGTTATCCATGGCAAATCATTGGATATGGTGGGGAAAGTGGAAATATCTATTATGTCGGTTGGAAATAAGAAAGACCTGCATACGAAAAGGGTGATCAGACCGAGCGCAGTGTCTCACGCCGGTAATCCCAGTGCTTTGGGAGGCCAAGGCAGGCAGATCACCTGAGGTCAGGAGTTCGAGACCAGCCTGGCCAACATGGCGAAACCCTGTCTCTACTAAAAATACAAAAATTAGCTGGGCATGGTGGCACACGCCTGTAATCCCAGCTACTCAGGAGGTTGAGGCAGGAGAATTGCTTGAGCCTGGGAGGCGGAGGTTGCAGTGAGCTGAGATCGCGCCATTGCACTCCAGCCTGGATGACAGAGCAAGACTCTGTCTCAAAAATTAAAAAAAAAGAAAAAGAAAAAAAGGGTGATCAGGGAAGCTTTGGCAGAATCTTGGAATGCGGCTTTTTTGGAATTTTCTACTAGAGAAAATGAGAATGCTGCTGTTTTTTTTTTTTTTTTTTTTTTTTGAGATGGAGCCTTGCTGTCGCCCAGGCTGGAGTGCAGTGGCGCGATCTCGGCTCACTGCAGGCTCCGCCCCCCGGGGTTCACGCCATTCTCCTGCCTCAGCCTCCCGAGTAGCTGGGACTACAGGTGCCCGCCACCTCGCCCGGCTAATTTTTTTGTATTTTTAGTAAAGATGGGGTTTCACTGTGTCAGCCAGGATGGTCTCGATCTCCTGACCTCGTGATCTGCCCGTCTAGGCCTCCCAAAGTGCTGGGATTACAGGCGTGAGCCACCGCGCCCGGCCAGCTGCTGATGTTTTTAAGAGGACAATTTTAGAGGCAGATAAAATTGACAGGGCAGCTTCCCAATGAAAATCTTCGTGCTCAGTGATATGATTCTACTGCAAAACCTGAGGACACTGCGAATATCTTCCACCTGAAGAAACAAACTCCCATCATCCTTTAAGATAAACTACACTTCTTTTTCCTTCTCTTAACCTGAAAGATATATTTTGGGTCAGAGATCCTCTCCCTTCAGATTATGTTAAATTCTGACTGTCCAAACGAGTGCACTTCCATTTTCAAATTTTAAGCAATCATATTTTCAATTTATATATGGTATTTCTTAATATTATGACCAAGAGTTTTATTGGCATTAATTTTTCAGTGTAGTTTGTTGTTTAAAATAATGTAATCATCAAAATATATTGTTACACTACTATTAACCAGGCTTCAATATATCAGTGTTTATTTCATGGTGCTAAATGTATACTTTCAAATAAAATGGCTGTAAACCTTTAAAAAAAAGTAAAAAAAAAAAAAAAAAAAAATTGGCTGGGTGCGGTGGCTCACACCTGTAATCCCAGCACTTTGGGAGGGTGAGGCAGGCAGATCACTTGAGGCAGGAGTTCGACACCAGCCTGGCCAACATGGTAACCCCATCTCTATTAAAAATACAAAAATTAGCCGGGTGTGGTGGTGGGCACCTGTGGTCCCAGCTACTTGGGAGGCTGAGGCACAAGAATCACTTGAACCTGGGAAGTGGAGGCTGCAGTGAGCCAAGATCTCATCACTGAACTCCAGCCTGGGTGACAGGGTGAGACCCAGTCTCAAATATATAAATAAATAAATAAATAAATAAATAAATAAATAAATAAATAAATAAATAAAATGGCCCACCAAGTTGATTTCATGACTCACTGATGAGTCACAATCCACAGTTTAAAAAAGTGTGAAAAGGGAATTTATTAAAGCCACACAATGTCTCCACTAGTCCCACTCTGAGTTTAGGTAGCACCCTAAAGATGAACTGATATACATGGGTTAAGCTGGATCAACTGGACATTTTCCCCAGTGGCCTGTGCCGTAAATTGCCCTTTTCAGAGAATAGATATTGGTGGTCGTGGCAGGGAGGGGTAATAGAAATGAGATATGGTTTTGCTATTCCTGGATTAGCCATCTACTGGGCTGGCAGCCCTCACATGGCTGGCCTGCCCTGTCTCGTGAGATGGATCAGCCTTGAGGTGACCTGCCAGGAAAGGACATTTGGGCTGGAAGTAGCAGAAGCCTCTGTGAGCCATCCTTCACGCAGAACTAGTCAGGAGCAGCTCCCGCTCAGCCAAGAGAGTGAAGCATCCCCATCGCCCAACTCAGCCAGGTAAGTACTAGGGAAACCTGTGGGAGGCCCAGGTGAAATGAAGGCATTGTCTCAAGAGGTCAGGTTGACTCCAGGAAGGAACAAAATGATGCGTGCATGGCTATGCACAGACTAGAAAAGCAAAGACTAAAGGGAAGGATGGAAGTTGTTCTAACTGTTTTGGGTTGCTTGGAGGGAGTGGGGCATGGGAGAGGGAGGGAGTGTGTAGTCAGTGCGTGGGAATGCAGAAAGGAGCATGCAGAGACAAGCAATCTGGTAGGCCACGTGGGAGACTGTGGCCATTCTATGGTAGGGAGACCCTTCCCGGCCACTCCCTCAGTGGCCCTGGCACATTAAGCTTTGTTGTCCACATTGGGTGGGTTGTGTGTGCTTTAAACAACATCCTAATCCCCTTGCCTATTTATGAGGTGTATGACTGAGCCGTGCCCAAGGGTTTCATAAGATATGGTACCATCATTTATACCTATCTCGCAGGAGATCTTAACCCCTTCTCTACTTAACCCAAATGAAAGCGAGGTCATTGGGAAGCTGTGCCTGGTGAAGTTCCGGCACCAGGTGGGTAGATCACATTTTCTAGTGTATGTAAAATTTTAACATTTCAGACCCCCAGTTTTAAGACCTTATCTAATTTCCTTGAGCCCCTTAGTCATTGTGAACTCGCTGTGGAGTGTCTGCCTCCACCTGCCTTGGTGTTTATGAACATTCATGGTAACTTTAGAAGGCAAGGGTTACAGGAAACTTTTTGCTGCCCACCCCCAGTCTGCAACAGTACCTGTGGGGAAGATTTTACCCTGGGACTCCAATTTTCAGGGAGAGGAAGTTTCTAGGATTTCCCATAGGCTTACGAGGGACTCGCCATGTGGAAGGATTTTAGGCCTGAGAAGGATAATAACACTATATAATTTCTAGGTGATCTTATTTGTTGCCTCTTCCTTCTCCAGAGTGACTACTGCATTCCGACCCCCCCCCACCCTTTTTTTTTTTTCTTTTGAGACAGAGTCTTACTCTGTCACCCAGGCTGGAGTGCAGTGGTGTGATCTTGGCTCACTGCAACCTCCACCTCCCTGGCTCAAGCTATTCTCATGCCTCAGCCTCCCGAGTAGCTGGGACTACAGGCATGCACCACCACACCTGGTTAATTTTTGTATTTTTAGTAGAGGCTGAGTTTCACTATGTTGGCCAGGCTGGTCTCCAACTCCTGGCCCCAAGTGATCTGCCTACCTCGGGCTCCCAAAGTGCTGGGATTACAGGCCTGAGCCTCTGCGCCCAGCCCCCTCTTCTGCTTTCTAAGTGTCCATTCTCCTTGTAGTGAGTGGGTGGTGGGGGGATATACACATGTGACTCTGGTTAGTACACAGGCAGCCATGAAGTCCACAAATGTACAGGGAGCCACAGCTTTCATGCTACAGACTTGCAAAGGTATGCATCTGCTTTCCCCTTGCCCTGGAATATAGATCAGAACACTTCATTTAGTGAAGGGACCTGTTCCGAGAGTGATGATCCCTCCCTCGTTTGAGACACTGCCTTCATCCTGAGCTTCTTGGAGCAGCCCAAGGCCCTGCCAGCTCTCTCTGCCTGTAGCTTGTAGGCATTTATGACAGTTGCATACCCTGCCCTCCAACGGCGGCCTGAGAGACTAAACTATTACCAAGTTCACCTGGAAAAATGTCACCCTGATTGATTAGAATGGTGGGTGGCCACCTTAGCTCATTAGAATCACCTGGGAAGTTAAAAAAAAAAAAAAAATCCAGTATGCACTCCAAATTTTCCCACCACCACTCCTCCCCACAAAAAGAAAATTAAAAAAATCCCAGTGTTTGGGCCATATCTCAGACCAATTAAGTCAGAATCTCCGGGGATTAGACCCAGGTAGCAGGATTTCTAAAAATCTCCCCAGCAGCCAGGCCTGAGAGCTAATGAATAGCACCACAGGGCCCAGCTTTTCAGCCTACAGCTTGTCTCGGTTTCACCCTTTTTTCATTTCTTTACAACAATGAAAATTCTAAATAGTTGATCACAGTGCCAGACCAATAAGAAAGCATTTTAGGGAGGAGAGAGGAGGGAAGGTGTTGGCAGGCACGGAGAGGACTTGACACACAGAAAGCATTTTGCTATGGAGTCATAACCATTTGATTCTAAGGCACATGCAGCCTCCAGAAGTCATGCGGCCCCGCCCTCTGCTTCCAGGAGGGAATGAACTTGGCCGTCCTTTTGTTGCACACGCCCGGGAGCTGCGCCGGCGCAGCACGCCCTGCAGCCTGGGAGCGCAAGCGTGTGCGCCACTGGTCCTGGGCCACCACCGCGCGCCGCGGGCGGGTGCAGGGCCCCTCTGCCGCAGGGAAACCGGCGTTCCCCGCGCAAAGCTGCCGCTGCTCCTAATGAGCTCATGGGTTCACCGCGCTGAGCTAGCCAGAGCGGACCCGGCTTCGCCAAGGGCCTGCGGGCTGTCCTGACACCTGGCCTACCTCGGGGGTGCCTGGGGACGCTCTTCCTTTGACTGCGGGATAGAAGCACAATGAAAATGGGGTGGACGTGGCTGGGAGACAGCCCTGCTCTCCGGCAGGCTCTGGGGAGTGTGTGGTACGTGGCATCCGCACTGGTGGTTGTCGTGCGATGATCGAGACACGGATACTGGGTGTCTTTCCCACTAGGGGAGAGAGGGCTGCGTTTAGAGGGAAACGAAATAGATCCGAGAAACACAAAGATGTCACAAAGGAAACGCTTCCCCATCATAAGCAATCTAAATAAGTGATTCTTAAAAGACATCCAGCAAAACACATAACCTTGTCATTTAGATTCGCTCGCCCACAGGGGGACTGGAGGGTACTCACCGACTAGGGCTTCACAGCCGCATCACCGCCGGCGGTGGGCGCCTGCCTCGGCAGGGGCAGGGTGGGTGCCCGCAGGGCACAGGTGCCGCCGTGGCTGCTCGCACAACCCCTGCAGCTGCGATCCCGCCCAGTTAGCCTCGGGGGCTGCACAGCCCAGCCCCCTCGCCCAGGGCCCAGGGGTTCTCAGGCCGCGCGGCGAGGACAGAGGGCTGCCCCGGGCGCCTGCCTACGCGGGCGCTCCCCGCCGGGACTCCGCCGGGGCTGCAGGAGCGCGCGCTGCTGGCTGGGCGGGCTGCGGCTCCGCGCGAGCGCCGTGGCAACGCGAGCGGGCGCCCCCAGGAGGCCGCGGAGCTGCGGCGTGGGACGCTTGGGTGAGGCTCAAGCCAAAACCAAACCCAAACCATTTCTCCTCCTCCCCATCTTTTCATTTTCTCCCCTTCTTTTCATTTTCTCCCCTTCTCCAACCCCTTCCTCGACACACCTTACTAGCACCTCGAAGGTTGGAAATTCCAGCACTCTCCTGAGGCCGCTTCCCCAGCGAATCCTGCTAACCACACAGTCGGTGTTCGCTGTGTGTTCGAGCACACACCTCCTTGCAGTGGCTTCAGCACCCAGGTCTCCGGGAGCCAGTGAAGGAACCAAGTGTTGGATACTGAGCAAGTCGCGTAACATCTGAGTAGTCGTGAAATTTCAACGGTATAAAGGACACGACGTTGTCTTATAGATTGAAAAATGCTATAAAATGAAGTTCTTACTGTTACTATGATGATGACCCTGGAGATCAGCGCAGAGCCCTGGGGGAGGGCTACAGTTGCAAGCGCTCCAAGGATCAGATCGCGCACTCCTCCCCACCGGAGAAAACCTCTTGATGCCGGAGCCCGGGCAGCCTCTTCCACACTTCCAGCCAGCCCCTTCCACACTTCCAGCCAGCCCCGGCATTGCCACAGCCCGTGGAGCTGGACAGAAATCCACCAGGCACTAAAATAAGTTAGATGGAAGACGGGATGGATTTGACCAAATTCCTATCAGCATCTGCTCAGTATAATTGCAACATTATAATCAGAGCAGAAAGAAGCCCAGAGATTATTTTGTCTTCAAGGATCATTGGCCTCAGTATTATCTCCATCTGAAGCTGTGTTGTCCAAAGCAGATTGACTCCAGCCGGCCAGCTCAGAAGAGGGCCGACTCTGGGCTGGCGACTCCTTGAGAAGGGCTCTCTCTGGTCCCAGGTGGTATTTACTTAACCGTATCATCATCTGCTTCATTCGTGTTCCCTTCATGTCCATCATGTGAGGACGGGAACTGACAGGGCCAGGGTGT
The DNA here is from genome assembly GCF_028858775.2 of Pan troglodytes. Lineage (NCBI taxonomy): Eukaryota > Metazoa > Chordata > Mammalia > Primates > Hominidae > Pan > Pan troglodytes. The sequence continues at coordinate 20,740,324 of NC_086016.1, forward strand.
CGGCTCAGAGGCAATCTCTGCTCATCCTCTGGAGCCCCACTTCATCACCCAGCCACTCTGTCCACTGTCTCCCCACCTACAAACCTGCAGGTGTTCTGCCCCAGTACTAGAATAAGGGAACACATTTTTACTGAGCTCTGACAATGTGACTGGGCTTTTCAGGAGCTATTTCATTTAATTTTTAATGTAAAACATTGTTTTACATATTAAGAACCTAAAAGCACAAACAGTAAGTAACTTGCTTGTGGAAGCTTATGCAGCGAGATAAGTGGTAAAGCTGCAATTCCCAGTTTTGTTTGATGCCACAGCTGAAGGTGCAAGGCCATCTGGGCACGGCCTGAGTGGATATTAGGGAAAAATGTCCTAAAAGGTCCACAATCTCTAATAATTTCTCCTACTTCTCATTTTATTTTATTTTTGACGCTGGAGATTTTTTTTTTTTTTGAGTCAGGGTCTTGCTCTATTGCCCAGGCTGGAGGGCAGTGGTGCAATTTCAGCTCACTGCAACCTCTGCCTCCCAAGTTCAAGCGATTCTCCTGCCTCAGCCTCCTGCATAGCTGGGACTACAGGCATGCACCACCACACCCAGCTAATTTTTGTGGAGATGGGGTTTTGCCACATGGCCCAGGCTGGTCTCAAACTCCTGAGCTCAAGCGATCTGCCCTCATCAGCCTCCCAAAGTGCTGGGATAACAGGCATGAGCCACTGCACTCGGCCAAAACGTTTATTTTAGAAAAACTGAAAAATATAGAAACATAAAGGAAGAAAAGCATTCATAATCTCATCACCTAGAGAAAGCCATTAGTAATATTGATATTTCTTTCCAGTCTTTTTTCTAGCTTTCTAGCTTTAAACTAAGTTGAGATAAAACCACACACACACACACACACACACACACACACACACACACACACAAGTGCATCCTGCTTTTTGTTAAAAATAACTTTGTGGGAAATTCTTCCTCCTTTGAGGATTTTTAAAAAACATTAATTTAAATGTCATACAATATTTTTATCATATGAATATCTCATAATTTCCCTTTTATTGAATATTTCCAACTTTTATTGATTGTAAATAATGGCAATAAAATTTTTTCTTCATAAATCTTGCCCCTATGTGTAAATAATTTCCTTCCAGGTGAGTCCCAGAAGTGGAATATTGAGTCCAAGGGTATTAACATTTTAAAGACTTTCCAATCCTCTCCAATGGGCATATCCAACTCACCCAGCCCCGTTCCCCACAGGACCTGCACGGTCCCACTCCACTGCCCTCCACACATCTGTTGTGCCCTCACCTGGTATATAGCATTTAAATTATTTAGCTCACAAACTCTTTGGGAAACTAGGGTTAGTTCTTTGTAGCTTTTTGGTTGATTATTTTGATTTACTCAGAAAAACGCAGTATCTCCTTTACTATTTTAAAATCCTCAATAAGTAAGAATAGGAAGAGAAAATAAGAGAAAGGGGTGAGCTTTCCAAGGCCCTGGGTTAAGCCAGGGATGCCGGAACTTGGAGCTCACTTGATACTGACCCTGCTGATGGCCTCAGCCTCAGTCCTGCTATAGAAAAGCTGCCCTGTCCCTCTGATCCTCACGTTTTAATCTCAGCATTTACTGCTGATGGGATGATTGGGTAAATTGAAAAACTTGTCAGAGAGGGTTAGGCTTTGATGGGTGGGGTAGGGGAGACCTCTCAGGAAAAGCAACTAGAGTAATAGAACTGTCAAAGGTTGGCAATAAGGCTGTGTGATCTTGCTGATGGTTCTCCAAGATGAAATGAAACCTAATGCTGCTTTCTTCTTCCTTGAGAGAAGATAGCAAAGAGGGCAGAAGGTGAGGGCTGGGGGCTCAATGTCAACTCTAGAATCTCTTTAAACCTTTTCAGCACTTGTTTTTTTCCCCACTGAGAAAGTTAAGTGTGATGGGAGGGAATCTAGTCCTTTTGACTATTTTAAAATGTACCTTCTAAAATCAGATCAGGCCAAAAGGTTTTTTACTCTTGAATAAATTTAGGGCTAAAGGCTGTTGGAAAATTAATAGGAGTGGATTCAACGTGGCAATAGATCTTTTATAAATTCTCTTATTGAGTGAATTTCTGAATACTGAAAACAGTGTTTAGCACCTATTGCATTAAAGTGAGTATAAGACTAATACTTTGTATTAGTGACTTTGGCTGGGTGCGGTGGCTCATGCCTGTAATCCTAGCACTTTGGGAGGCCGAGGAGGGTGGATCACGAGGTCAAGAGATCAAGACCATCCTGGCCAACATGGTGAAACCCCGTCTCTACTAAAAATACAAAAATTAGCCAGGTGCGGTGGCGCGTGCCTGTAGTTCCAGCTACCCGGGAGGCTGAGACAGGAGAATTGCTTGAACCTGGGAGGCGGAGGCTGCAGTGAGCTGAGATCACACCACTGCATCCCAGCCTAGGCGACACAGCGAGACTCTGTCTCAGAAAAAAAAAAAAGACTAATATTTCATCAAGCAGTTTTAGATAACGTACTGAATTTAGGAACAACTTTACTGCAATTAAATTGACAAAATACCTGTAAATTTTGCAGCTTTTCTCCCCCACAGACAAGCACTATGCAAAAATTGAATGTTTAATTATGAATGAAGGTATCTACCATGTTGTTCTCAGAGTTTAATTACCTGAAGACAATGCCTGAGGTTTAAAGTTAAAATACATATATTTGAACATAGAACATTTACTTGACCACTTTATGCCATGAGCGAAAGGGGTCAGTCTATGCTTTTTTCCCCTTCCCTGTCTTTTACCAGCTGGCCATTTTATTTGCATAAAGTACACTGAAATTCCTAGAGACCTACGAGGTCATTCTCTGCTCCCTTGCTTTCCTCAGATGAGGAAACAGAGCTCTACAGAGGTTAACTGTCTCGTTCAAGGTCACTCTGCATCTCATTAGTAATCTTGAAGTCTGAAGGCAGGCTGCCTACATTTGTAAATGACAGAAAGCTACCATAGCTAGCTAATCAAAAATAGATGAAAATTTAGTTATAATCTATAGTTGACAGGATAAACATTAAGAATGAGCTTGTAATCCCAGCTACTCCGGAGGCTGAGGCAGAAGGATCCCTTAAGATTAGCAGTTTGATCAGCCTGGGTGACATAGCGAGAACCTGTTATTTTATTTTAATTTTTTAAAGAGTCAGGGTCTCATTCTGTCATCCAGGCTGGAGTGGAGTGCAGTGGTGCAACCATAGCTCTGCAGCCTTGAACTCCTGGCTCAAGGGATCCTCTCACCTCAGCCTCCCGAGTAGCTAGGATTACAGGTGTGCACTAGGACTCCCAGCTCAAGACCCTGTCTCTAGGAAAAAAAAAATAGAAATTAGCCAGGTGTCGTGGTGCACAAGAGTGGATCCCTTAAGCCTAGGAGTTTGAGGCTACATTGAGCTATGATTGCATCACTGCACTCCAGCCTGGGCAATGGAGTGGGAGCCTGTCTCTAAAAGAGAAAGAAAGGTCTTCCTAGAGTTTTTGATAGACTAAAACCACTAAGTTCAGATTTAGCATGAATAAATATAATGGCCTGCACTTTTGGTTGAAAATATATATTGCACAGTAGAGGCCTGACTTGTGCATGTGAAACAGAAGATAGGGAGTTAAGTCAACCAACAGGTTCAGTAAGAGCCCCACGTGGGAAGCAGCTGGTGAAACAGCTAATGAAACCTCAGAGCTATATTAGTAGACAGAGAGTAACCTGATGTTTCACGGAGTAACTGGCCCAGGAATCTTGGTGCTGGCCAGGTCATATTTATACCACTCTGTAGCACAAGGTTCCAGGAGGGACCTTGATAAACTAGAGTTCATCCAGCAGAGGAGGAGGCTGCAGGCCTTGGGCACTGCTCAGCAGGATGAGGGGCCACTGCAGTTGAGCATGTCTAGCCTGGAGTCTTCTGAAGAACATGATTACTGACTTTATGTATGGGAATGGCTGCCAATGAAGAAGAGGTATGTGGCTTGTTCTATGTCACTCCGCAGGGCAGAAGGAGGATCATTAGGGATAAGGATGAATGGGAGATAGATTTCTGTTGAAAGAATTTTCCAAAATTGTGGACTCACCACAGAATGGTCTGGAAGTCTGCTTAGGGAAATGCTGGGATCCAAGCATCTGAGAGCTTACAGGATACCTACTTTGGGACAAGAGTTGACTCCATGACTTCCAAGTTCCCTTTAACTCAAAGATTCTGTGAGTCTTCATCATGGATCTTTCTTTCTTTATTCCTTCCTTCCTTTCTTTTTCTTTTCTTTCTTTCTTCTTTCTCTCTTTTCTTCTTTCTTTTTTCTTCTTTTTTTCTCATTTTTCTTCTGTCTCTTTTCTTTCTTTTTTCTTTCTCTCTTCTTTCTCTCTTTCTTTCTTTCACAAAGTCTCACTCTGTTGCCCAGACTGGAGTGCAGTGGTATAATCACAGCTCATTGCAGCCTAGAGCTCTCACCTCAGCTCCCTGGGTAGCTGGGACTACAGGCACATGACGCCACACCTGGCTAATGTTTGTGTGGTGTGTGTGTGTGTGTGTGTGTGTGTGTGTGTGTGTGTATTTTGTAGAGACAGAGTCTCACAATATTGCCCAGGCTGCTCTCGAACTCCTGGGCTCAAGCAAACCACCCACCTTGGCCTCCCAAAGTGCTGGGATTCCAGGTGTGAGCCACCATGCCCAGTCAGGTTATTTTTCTTGTACTGCTAGTTCATGCCAGTAGAAAAGGTTTTAGTGCTTTTGACCTTCTGATTCCCAAAACGATTCAAATGATTTGTCATTAGAATATGTATCTTAAAAAAGAAACAAATAAAACTGGTAATAAAAAATTGAATCCAGGCCAGACACAGTGGCTCACACCTGTAATCCCAGCACTTTGTGAGGCCGAGGCAGATAGATTGCTTGAGCCCAGGAGTTCAAGACCAATCTGGCAACATGGCAAAACCCCGTCTCTACCAAAAAATTAGCCAGTCTCATAACCAGATCTCAAAAGTAAATAAATAATTGAATCCAGAAGGACTCCTGAGAAAAAGTGAGTTGCTCCAGAATTTGGGCACTGAATTTAAATCTAAGCTTTGCTCAAAGTCTGGGCAAAGAGAGAAATGTGTGAAGTTATAGATTCTTACTGTTCAAGAAGAAGAAGATTATACTTTCATCTGTATTAGTATTGATCTTGTCTTCCCAAAGGGATTATAAGATCCTTAACAGCAGGGAACAAATCTTTTACTTCATTTTAACTCCTATAATCATTAGACTATTTTATGCAGATAGGTTTTCAGTGTGTCTTGAATAATTTGACTTTCTTAAAGATGAAATAGGAAAATATTTTTGCTTTATTTTTTTCCTGGAGTCTGATAGAAAGATTAATGGGAGATGGATTTCTTCCAGCCTGCTGAAGCTGGAATTCACAGTTCTGAAACTACATTATATTATTCCAATGAGGTAGCCTAAACTTGGCCTATAGAAAGCCCCAGGCTGCCATAATTGCATCTACTGGTACCTCTTCCTCTTTGCAGAACAGGTTTCTGTCTTAAATGCATTTGTGTTGCATTTTTTTTTTTGAGATGGAGTTTGGCTCTTGCAGCCAGGCTGGAGTGCAATGGCGCCATCTTGGCTCACTGCAACCTCTGCCTCCCAGGTTCCATTGATTCTTCTGCCTCAGCCTCCCAAGTAGCTGGAACTAGAGGTGGGCGCCACCACGCCCAGTAATTTTTGTATTTTTAGTAGAGACGGGGTTTCACCATGTTGGCCAGGCTGGTCTCAAACTCCCGACCTCAGGTGATCCACCCACCTCGGCCTCCCAAAGTGCTGGAATTACAGGCATGAGCCACGGCACCCAGCTGTGTTGCATATTATTGCCACTCTAGCACCCTGACTTTCCACTGCAGCTCTTCATTGTACTCAGTAGTAGCAATAACCAACATTAGTATTTTACTTAGAACATTGAGCACTGTTCTAGGTGATTTATATATATTTACTCATTTCATCCTACCAACTCCAGAGTTTATGGTCCTCACCCACTACCCCCTCTGTCTCTCAGTAAGCTGTCTACCTTCAATGTGTAGTTAATCAAGTCACCAACGGACCAAAATCTGAAGTGAATTCCATCTTCCTAGTAGCAAGACACCAGGTGGTAATGGGTTTCCTCTGCCTCTCCTCTTTCCATCACCCGCTCTGTTCCCTGGATACCAGCTAAAAACTACCCTGCTGTATTTCCTGCCCCCAGCCTGGCTTCCTGGGCTTGGCCACCCTCCAGCTCTGCTACCAGGTCTGCTTGGCTCAGGGGTTTGGAATGAAAGACACAAGACTGAGCTCCTCCGAGTGACTCACATCTATCTGGAGTGGTTATAGCCTGTTTTTGTGCCACTTAGCAATTCATCCTCCCCAAACCCATCCCTTCTTCATTTTCCTAAAAATGCCAGATGGTATATGTTTATTTTTAAATCAGTGTGAAGTTTGATACATTTAGCATTGAGAATGTATCAACAACACTTCCTGTCCCTTTACCCCACCCCAGGGATACTTAGAACTACCACCACGATATTGCAAAACCAGGGGGCCTGAGTTGCTGCTGGAGGGCATGGTGTTGCAGAAATCACTGCTGTCCTGCGAGCTGCAGGTAGATGCCCAATAGGAGTTTTCTGATGATGACATCTCACCTTGGGTGGAGATAGGGCTAAGACCAAACCCTGCCTATGGCTTTGTCCAGGCCGTAGAACGGGGACAGGTCTGTGCTTGGCATCCCTTGCTGCTGTTTCTGTTAGACACAGCTAAGCCCAAGGGTAGGAAGAAGCAGAGGATGTGCCCACGGGAACCTCGTCCTCTTTTCTGTGGTTTCCACACAGCCAGGAGTCAGTCCCTTTCCTTCATTCTAACCAGCAGAGTCACTGGCACCAAAGACATTGTCTCAGCGGCATAAATCCCTATACCAGTGAGGGTTCTTTACTGTAGGAGGCCCCTTGGGGCTGAAGAATTGGGAGAGGCTCCTTGGCTTGAAGCCGAGTAAGTAACTGAGTAAGTGAGTAAGAAAGTGAGTAAGTCATTACTCTCCTCCACGTGGACATAATGAGCCCGCATGCCTGGAAACAGCCAGCGCTCCTCCCTGGACTTAGCCCAATCTGCCGAGACAAAAGCCAGACGGAGGCCACACTTAGATCACACAGAGAGCATTCAGATCATTCACTTCTGATCTGGCCCTGGTACAGGATGGCAGGAAGAGTAAGGATAAGTGAACACCAGAGGTATTTCAAAAATGTCTTTAGACCTAGAAGAAGAAGGCCTGCATTTCATTTCCAGCAGTATCATTTATTAATTGCATGACGTTGAGCAAATTAATAGACTTCTCTAAAGCACATATTTCCTTATCTGTCAAATGGGAATAGTAATATCAGTTTTCCCCCATTTTATGGGGGCATGTGTGAGGATTACATGGCAATGCATATGACAACACTCTGTAAACTCTTGATCATACTATGAGAATGTAAAGGATTATTAGAAATTTCTATTTATGTTAGTAAAAAAAAAAAGAATAGTTTCATCAGTTTGTTCCTCTACTCAATTTTTGACCGGAACAGTTTGTAAACAGTAAGACGGAGAGCTTTGATTTTTTTTTTTCTCACCTCCCATCTCACGTTCTGCCCCAGGCAGGCAGGGGGCTGTGGTTGGGAGGTGCAGTGCAAATTTGCAGGTAATGTGTGTGAGGTATGGAAGAGGCAAGCACCTGCACGCTCATCACAATCAAGGAACAGAACCAGACAGAATTTAAGGCTGGCTGGAGGAGACCACTGTGGTCACAATAGTGGATGGCCCCAGGCAGAGCTGACCAGCAGGCAGTCGAGTCAGCTTGAAGCAAAAGCTGATCTCAAGCAAAGCTGGAGGCCGAGACAGATCTAACAGATGCCAAGGATGCTGGGCTTTGACAGGGTCCCCCTAGAGACTGGGCTTCCTATCCTGGGCTGCTCAGAAATTTCTAGTGACCCCCAATCTAGCCCTGGACTGGCTGGAGGAACCGAAAGTTTCCAGGAGGGAGGATTCCTGCTTGTCCACCCCACAGCCTTCAGTATCACTGTCCACATGGAAAGCTATGTCCCGTGGCAGACTTGGGAATCGCTCCAGTCTCCACATCCCCCAAGGACTTTCTGATTCAGATTCCCAAGCAGACAATTTTGGCTTACAGAGGAAAAGACTACATTTGGGTATCAGAAACTTCATACTTGGTGAATGCTGTCTGCTTACTGAGTCTGGGACAAGAATTCTAGCAGTGAGCATGCTGCTGTTACCCAAGCCAACCTCTAGAGAGATGTTTCAGGGAAAAAACAAAACAGGGAGCTCAAAAGAGAACAGTGCAGACAGTTCAAATCATTCCCAAACTGGCCAGTCAATCCTTGTAGTTCAGCATAATGGGTAGCTAAGGTCAGAGCTTAGGGTCTTGGGTCCCAGATTAATATTCACCCACTCCTAGAGGTAATTTTGTAGGCCAAGAAAAGCAAAAACCAAACCAAACCAGCAAAAATGGGCCCCTGAAATGATTTTCCAGAGTGGATTATCAAGAAGGCTTAGTGCTTTCAGTAAAGAACTCAATAAATAAAGACTTCCAGTCATCCTGAGTTACCCAAATAAGAACATAAACTCTTAATTGGTTACTATTTGGTTTAAGGCAGGGGTTGCACATTGACCATGTGCTGTGTGCGGTTAGTAACGGTGTTTTGTTTGATCGTCTCATTATGTCTGTGCCATGTTTGAAGGGCAATGTCACAGAAACTGGGGGTGACTGGTTAGAACACTCTGGACACTTAAAAGGCCTTAGAAGAAGGCTGGAGAGGGGCCTCTGGTCAGGCACACCAGAGTGTCTGATGAGAACACCAAGTCTGTAATCTCATGCCCACTTAAAGCTAACCCTAAATGCCAGTACCAGATGGCCAACCTAGGAGAGGGTTCTGTGCAGGGAGAGCACACTCAGCTGGGTGGTCAGGGAAGGCTTCTTGTAGGTAGTGTTTGGAAGCGGCGGGAGGCGGGTGGAGGGGGGGTAGTGGGGGGCATTGTTGGGGCGGGTGGTGGAACACCTGGTGGAGAGGCACATTCCAGGGTAGAAGACGGAGCAGGCAAAGCCCTGGGGGGCAGGAAATCTCCAGCTATATTCAGGAAACCATGAGCAGGCTAATTTGGCTGAAGCAGAGAATTTTAGTTAGACAGAATGGAAGTGGGCAAAGAATGTGTGGAGTGAAGAAGAGCAGGAATCATGTCTCAAATCTACTGAGTCAAATATCTACTGATGGAAAGGAGAAGCTTGTGGGGTGAGAGTGAAGGGTGCCCCCGTGGCGGGGCTCCCCTGGTAGCCCTTTCTCCTGCAGACCCATCTGTAGGGTGCCCCCAGCCTGGCTCCCTCTTTGGGAGGCAGACACCTGCTCAGCCTTGCTAATCAGGCAGCAGTTAATGGGGTTCACTTCCTGCATCAGCAGGTGAGGGCCTTGGGGAAGGCTGAAGAATGGCAAGGTTACAGCTGGCGTCCTCAGGCAGTTGGAGGCCTCGCAGCAGGAGAGCATGTTCACGGCCGGGCGCAGTGGCTCACACCTGTAATCCCAGCACTTTGGGAGGCCAAGGAGGGTGGATCACGAGGCCAGGAGATCGAGACCATCCTGGATAACACGGTGAAACCCCGTCTCTACTAAAAATACAAAAAAAAAAAAATTAGCCGGGCATGGTGGCGGGCACCTGTAGTCCCAGCTACTCCGGAGGCTGAGGCAGGAGAATGGCATGAACCTGGGAGGCGGAGCTTGCAGTGAGCCGAGATCGCACCACTGCACTCCAGCCTGGGCGACAGAGTGAGACTCCATCTCAAAATAAATAAATAAATAAATAAATAAGAGAGCGTGTTCACTGCACTCGGCTCGATCCTTGCCCAGAAACACAAGCAAGGGGCACCTGGGACCAGGCTCAGCTCAAAGCCCCTCCCTCTATATATCTGGGCACATGCACACAGCCTCCTCAGATGGATATTCCTGTGTGTGTATCAATCACAACATACACATCCATGGGTACATTTCCTGAGCAAGCAGATCTCTGCTATACATATACATATGTAAAAGCATATAGATGTACAGGCTTTCCCGTATATATGTATACACATATGTTTGCTGGGTTGTTTTTCAGAATATTGAAAGTCAGAAGCATGCTATCACATAACTCTGCATTTCATCGGGCCGAGAAAGCACAGGTTTTCAGGACCACAGTTCCCATTTCTCCTGTTCTGCAGTCCTCGTCTGATTGGCCAACACTATGGGCACTCCCTGCTCTGGTGGCCACTGGCAGTGGGCCAGGGTGAGGGCAGCTCATAGCCCGTCTCCTCTCTGTTACCTTGGGACGTCACTCAGCAGTTGCATCACTGGCCGCTCTCTCCCTCTGAAACACGAAGCCCTTCCTTTCTTATTCCACCTTAGGGAAGCCTGGGCCTGCGACAGACCAGAAGACCTCACATTCCACAGAGAAGACCTCGGTTTCCCCCCAAGCTCTGTCCAGTATGGAGTGACAAATCGCTGTACTTATGAGACAAAGGCATGAAGTCCAGGTCAAGGCATGACTTTTCGGCAGCAACTTTTCTAGATGTGAGGTATCAGTAAACATTTATGGTGCTTCTGTTATGGATACAATACAAGGATGTAAAAGAAAATAAGTATGAGGCTCATCCTCCTGGGAACTCACATTTTCACTGGGGCTACAAGACCCCTGGAGCAAATGCCAGGCACAAGATCGGGGATAAAAGCCTAACTTTGAGAAGCTTGCTTTGGCTAAAACCGAAATCAATTATGAAGCAAAGGAAGTGGATAAGAGGGAGATCTTATGAAATCCCATCAGATTTGGATCATGCTACTGAGTTTTTTCTTCCTGGCTGTATTTTAGGTTTTCTCTCCCACTGAAACTGATTAATCGTTGTCAACATTCCTCCCTTGTACCCTTCTCTCTATGGGAGGGCTGTCCCTTGGCTGGCCTGGGATGCAGGAATAGCTTTTGTGCACCCTTTGGTGTCCACTTCTGTGTGTCTCTCTTGGTGGCACTGCTTCCCTATCTCCGCTTGCTCTGACCACCTTCAGGCTCCTAGGACCCCACCCTCTCAAATTTCCTTCTCCCCTGCGTCCCCCTTTCCCATTCAAAGCCCACAGCACATCTCAGTTAGTGCTATGGAAAAAACTAGCCTCAGAAGCGAATATTCACTAACATGTCAAGGTCTAGTAGTTTGTAGAGCCATTTATTGGAAGGGACTTCAGAAAGGAATTAGTTTACCTACTCATCAGGTGAGGAGACCCACAGAGGGGAAGTCACCTGCCTGACTCCCAGAGACAGAAACAGTGCTGGGACTAAAACCCAAGAAGGGTCCTGACTCCCAAGTCCCAGGAACTTAATTTTCCCCCAGGGAATGGTCCACCACCCACCCAGATGTAAAAACTAGAGACTCTGGGCAGCATTCTCTCTCTATGCCAGCCTCCAGTCTCCTGTCTATTTTGCCTCCAAAATACATCTCTAATTTGCCCACTTTTCTTGAACTTCACATCACCGATCTGGTACAAGCCATCATCATCTCCTTGCTTGGGCCTACCAAGACACTAATCACTGTTTTTTTTGTTTTGTTTTGTTTGTTTTTGAGACAGAGTCTCATTCTTATCGCCCAGGCTGGAGTGCAGTGGCATGATCTCAGCTCACTGCAACCTCTGCCTCCCAGGTTCAAGCGATTCTCCTGCCTCAGCCTCCCAAGAAGCTGGGATTATTGGCATGCGCCACCACACCAGGCTAACTTCGTATTTTTAGTAGAGATGGGGTTTCACCCTGTTGGCCAGGCTGGTCTTGAACTCCTGACCTCAGGTGATCCACCTGCCTCGGCCTCCCAAAGTGCTGGCATTACAGGCATGAACCACCATGGCAGGCCGACTTTCATTCTTTCTCTAATATTATTAGAATATTCCCAAATAATATTCCATTGTGTATATATTCCACATTTTGCTCATTGGTTTCTCATGGTCCGATCTGAGCTTTGGGTAGATCTGGCTATAGGCAGATAATCCCTGAGACATACTGCTAAATGGGAACAGCAGATGCAGAACAGTGTGTATGATACGCTACCACTTCTGCTGGAAAACATCAAACAGGCACGTGTGCATACATATGTACGTGGACTTGGAAAGGCATAGACCGTCTTTGAGAAAACTCAAGAAGTGGTTATCTTGGGTAGGAGAGCTGGTGGCGGGGGACAGAACTGGAAAGGAGACTTATTTTTCACTGGATATACTTTTGTACATTTTATGGCTTATTAATAATGATTTTATAATTATATTCCCATGATCAAATAAAACCTTTGGTGAATCTTCAGTATTCAATAAAAGGCTTGGTTCTTTTAAGCACATATAAACTTTTCTTTTTTTTTGAGACAGGGTCTTGCTCTGTCACCCAGGCTGGGGTGCAGTAGCACAATCTCTGGCTCACTGCAGACTCTACTTCCCAGGCTCAAGTGATCCTCCCGCTTCAGCCTCCTGAGTAGCTGGGACCTAGTAGGCTGAGGTAGCAGGTGTGTGCCACCACAGGCTAATTTTTAAATTTTTTATAGAGATGAGGTCTTGCTATGTTGGCCAGGCTGGTCTCAAATTCCTAGGCTCAAGTGATCCTCCCACCTTGGCCTCCCAAAATGCTGAGATTACAGGCGTGAGCCACTGTGCCTGGCCTAGCACATATAAACTTAGAAAGAGTTAAGAAAAGTGGGCTGGGTGAGGTGGCTCATGCCTGTAATCCCAGCACTTTGGGAGGCTGAGGCAGGTGGATCACGAGGTCAAGAGATTGAGACCATCCTGGCCAACATGGTGAAACCCCGTCTCTATTAAAAATACAAAAATTAGCTGGGTGTGGTGGTGCGTGCCTATAGTCCCAGCTATTCAGGAGGCTGAGGCAGGAGAATTGCTTGAATGGGGAGGTGAAGATTGCAGTGAGCTGAGATTGCACCACTGCATTCCAGCCTGGTGACAGAGCAAGACTCCATCTAAAAAAAAAAAAAAAAAAATGACAGAGACTAAGGCCAAGCCACACATTTTCTGTGTGTGTGTGTGTGTGTGTGTGTGTGTGTGTGTGTGTGTGTTGTAGACAGGGTCTCACTCTGTTGCCCAGGCTGGAGTGCAGTTGTGCAATGTTGGCTCACTGCAGCCTCTACCTCCTGGGCTCAAGCGATCAATCCTCCCACCTCAGCCTCCCATGTACCTGTGACTACAGGCACCTGCCAACACCAATAACCAAATTAATTTTTTTTTTTTTGAGACAGAGTCTCGCTCTGTTGCCCAGGCTGGAGTGCAGTGGCGTGATCTCGGCTCACTGCAAGCTCCACCTCCTGGGTTCACATCATTCTCCTGCGTCAGCCTCCCAAGTAGCTGGGACTATAGGCGCCCGCCAGCATGCCCGGCTAATTTTTTGTATTTTTAGTAGAGATGGGGTTTCACCGTGTTAACCAGGATGGTCTTGATCTGCTGACCTTGTGATCTGCCTGACTCAGCCTCCCAAAGTGCTGGGATTACAGGTGTGAGCCCCCGCTCCCGGCTTAGCTAGATAATTCTTTATGTTTTTTGTAGAGATGAGGTCTTGCTATGTTGCCCAGGCTGGTCTTGGACTCCTGGGCTCAGGCAATTCTCCTGACTTGGCCTCCCAAAGTGTTGGAATTACAGGCATGAGCCAGTGCACCCAGCCCACACATTTGTTTGATGTTCTTGTTAACAGCTTTGTGTTTTTTTGGTACCTGGTCCCTGGAACATTAATATGTACAGTTGAATAGAATTATGTCACCGTTCATGTAATTACATAATTATTGGCACAAAGAAACTAAAGAAAAAATGGCCCAAGCACAAAAGTTAATAAAACAAAAAGAGCACAGGATTAGAGGCAAGACAACTAGGAAAGAGGTTGCTGTGACTCTCCAGTCTCGATGATGCCAAGGTATTAGGGAAGAGGAGACGTGGGAAAAAAGGAAACCTGTTGAAAGAGGGAGCAAGAGGCTGGGCATGGTGGCCCACGCCTTTAATCCCAGTACTTTGGGAGGCCGAGGCAGGCAGATCACCTGAGGTCAGGAGTTCAAGACCAGAATGGCCAATGTGGTGAAACGCCGTCTCTACTAAAAATACAAAAATTAGCCAGGTGTGGTGGCGGGCGCCTGTAATCCCAGCTACTTGGGAGGCTGAGGCAGGAGAATCTCTTGAACCTGGGAGGTGGAAGTTGCAGTGAATTGAGATCGTGCCACTGCACTCCAGCCTGGGCAACAGAGCAAGACTCCATCTCAAACAACAACAACAAAATAGTGGCCAGGTAGAGTGACTCACACCTGTAATCCCAGCACTTTAGGAGGCCAAAGCGGGCAGATCACCTGAAGTCAGGAGTTTGAGATCAGCCTGGCCAACATGGTGAAACCCCGTCTCTACTAAAAATACAAAAGTTAGCCAGGCGTGGTGGCTACCAGCCTGGGAGTTCCAGCTACCTGGGAGGCTGAGGCAGGAGAATTGCTTGAACCTGGGAGGTGGAGGTTGCAGTGAGCCAAGATCATGCCACTGCACTCCAGCCTGGGTGACAGAGCGAGACCCTGTCCCCACCAAAAAGCAAACAAACAAGAAAAATAGTGCTTGAAAAAATAACTCTTACATTTATGAGAAACTAGTATGCAGCATATATTGAAAAGGATACGGAAAGGCCACTTGTTCCTAGGACAGAGATTGCCAGTTGCCTAACCTTTATCTACTTTCTCCTCTTGCCTCACTAACAGAACCCTGGCATTATCTGGGTGGCAATGTTCTCAGCCATAAAACTACATATCTCAGCCTCTTTTGCAAGTGAAGGTGGCCAATTAGATGTAAGAAGAAATATTTGGGTAGAACTTCCGGGGAAGCTGTTTAATGGGAGTTAGTTAAGCTGGCACTCTTTTATCCTAACCTCTTCTACTTTCTTTTTTCTTTTTCTTTCTTTTTTTTTTTTTGAGTCAGAGTCTCGCTCTGTTGCCCTGACTGGGGTGCAGTGGTGTGGTCTCGGCTCACTGCAAGCTACGCCTCCCGGGTTCATGCCATTCTCCTGCCTCAGCCTCCTGTGTAGCTGGGACTACAGGTGCCTGCCACCACGCCCGAATAATTTTTTGTATTTTTAGTAGAGACGGGGTTTCACCGTGTTAGCCAGGATGGTCTCGATCTCCTGACCTTATGATCCGCCCACCTTGGCCTCCCAAAGTGCTGGGATTACGGGCGTGAGCCACTGTGCCCGGCCACCTCTTCTACTTTCTTTTTTTTATTTTATTTTATTTATTTTTTTTATTGATCATTCTTGGGTGTTTCTCGCAGAGGGGGATTTGGCAGGGTCACAGGACAATAGTGGAGGGAAGGTCAGCAGATAAACAAGTGAACAAAGGTCTCTGGTTTTCCTAGGCAGAGGACCCTGCGGCCTTCCGCAGTGTTTGTGTCCCTGGGTACTTTGAGATTAGGGAGTGGTGATGACTCTTAATGAGCATGCTGCCTTCAAGCATCTGTTTAACAAAGCACATCTTGCACCGCCCTTAATCAATTTAACCCTGAGTGGACACAGCACATGTTTCAGAGAGCACAGGGTTGGGGGTAAGGTCACAGATCAACAGGATCCCAAGGCAGAAGAATTTTTCTTAGTACAGAACAAAATGAAAAGTCTACACAGACACGGCAACCATCCGATTTCTCAATCTTTTCCCCACCTTTCCCCCCTTTCTATTCCACAAAACCGCCATTGTCATCATGGCCCGTTCTCAATGAGCTCTTGGGTACACCTCCCAGACGGGGTGGTGGCTGGGCAGAGGGGCTCCTCACTTCCCAGTAGGGGTGGCCGGGCAGAGGCGCCCCTCACCTCCCGGACGGGGCGGCTGGCCGGGCGGGGGGCTGACCCCCCCACCTCCCTCCCGGACGGGGTGGCTGCCGGGCGGAGATGCTCCTCACTTCCCAGACGGGGTGGCTGCCGGGCGGAGGGGCTCCTCACTTCTCAGATGGGGCGGTTGCCAGGCGGAGGGTCTCCTCACTTCTCAGACGGGGCAGCCGGGCAGAGACGCTCCTCACCTCCCAGACGGGGTCGCGGCCGGGCAGAGGCGCTCCTCACATCCCAGACGGGGCGGTGGGGCAGAGGCGCTCCCCACATTTCAGATGACGGGCAGCCGGGCAGAGACGCTCCTCACTTCCTAGATGGGATGGCGGCCGGGCCGAGACGCTCCTCACTTTCCAGACTGGGCAGCCAGGCAGAGGGGCTCCTCACGTCCCAGACGATGGGCAGCCAGGCAGAGATGCTCCTCACTTCCCAGACGGGGTGGCGGCCGGGCAGAGGCTGCACTCTAGGCACTTTGGGAGGCCAAGGCAGGCGGCTGGGAGGTGGAGGTTGTAGCGAGCCGAGATCACGCCATTGCACTCCAGCCTGGGTACCATTGAGCACTGAGTGAACCAGACTCCGTCTGCAATCCCGGCACCTTGGGAGGCCGAGGCTGGCGGATCACTCACGGTTAGGAGCTGGAGACCAGCCCGGCCAACACAGTGAAACCCTGTCTCCACCAAAAAAATACGAAAACCAGTCAGGCGTGGCGGCGCTGAGGCAGGAGAATCAGGCAGGGAGGTTGCAGTGAGCCGAGATGGCAGCAGTACAGTCCAGCTTCGGCTCGGCATCAGAGGGAGACCGTGGAAAGAGAGGGAGAGGGAGACCGTGGGGAGAGGGGAGAGGGGAGAGGGGAGAGGGGAGAGAGGAGAGAGGAGAGGGGAGAGGACCTCTTCTACTTTCTATTACTGGGAACACCATGTGATGACTAGGGTTCCAGCACCAGTTATGTGACTGTGAGGCGATCTTAAAGATGGAAGCCATGCAGTAAGTATGGCAGAGGAGAAAGGCAGAAGAAGCTTCAGCCCGGATGACCACAGGGTTACTGTATCAGTTCCATCTGCTTATCTCCAGACTTCTTTTATGTAAAATAAAAATTATTCTCTACCTTGTTTAAGCCATTGTTATTTAAGGGTTCCATTTCTAGTAAACCACACTTCTTCCTAAAAGATTCGTATCTTTTCCCAAAGATATCCAAGGATTGAAAAGTAACACCTAGAGCACTGGTCAGTAAACGTTTCTGGTAACAGACGAGACAGCACGTTTTCAGTTTTTCAAGCCACATAGTGTCTGTCGCAATGACTTGACCTTTTGTTGCAGTGTGTGAGGAGCCACAGAGAATGTCACTAAATATGCATGGCTGTGCTCCAATAAAACTATTTATAAGCACTGCAGTTTGGATTCCATGTAATTTTCATGTATCATGAAATCTTATTCTGCTTTAGATTTTTTGACTCATCTAAAAAATATCAAAACCATTCTTAACTTGCATTGCAGGTCACACAAAAACAGGATTTGGCCCCAGGCTGCAGTTTGCCAACCCCTACTCTACAGGATGCAATTCCTACAAACAAACCAAGGTATAAGCAATGTAGGCTTTTATATTATATTTGTTGGTTATCTTTATGTTTCAAAACTTCTTAGATGTAGCAGAACTGGGCCTATAAAATAATAATACATGCCTGTAATCCCAGCACTTTGGGAGGCCGAGGCAGGCAGATCACCTGAGGTCAGGAGTTTGAGACCAGCCTGACCAACATGGAGAAACCCCGTCTCTACTAAAAATACAAAAATATAGCTGGGCATGGTGGTGCACAGCTGTAATCCCAGCTACTTGGGAGGCTGAGGCAGGAGAACCGCTTGAACCTGGAGGCGGAGGTTGCAGTGAGCCAAGATGGTGCCATTGCACTCCAGCCTGGGCGAGACAGTGAGACTTCGTCTCGGAAAAAAAAAAAGATACTAGCTTGGGAACAATATATCAAAAATTTCACATGTAGGCCAGGCATGTTGACTCATGCATGTAATCCCAGCACTTTGGGAGGCTGAGGCAGGCAGCTCACTTGAGCCCAGGAGTTTGAGACCAGCCTGGGCAACATGGTGAAACCCCATCTCTACAAAACAATTTTAAAAAATAAGCTGGTCATGATGGCACACACCTGTACTCCCAGCTACTTGGGAGGCTGAGGCAGGAGGATAGCTTGAGCCCAGGAGATTGTGAGGCTGCAGTGAGCTGTGTTGGCACCCCAACCTGGGCAATAGAGCAAGACCCTGTTGCCAAAAAGAAAAAAATTCTCATCTAAGTGAACACTGCCTTCCCATTGATGACCTTGAGAGGTTAGAGACCAATGACAGTGACGGTGATCACATTATTATTTGAAGCCTTATTTGAATATTTAAGACTTAATATGTTTGTTTAAAAAAATAATCATGTTGCATCATAACCATACTTTGTAAGACCAGATTACCGGTGACCGCTCGTGATGTTAAGCTAGTAAAGACAATGCAAGGTGGCCTGAAGCAGCATGAGGCAGACCATGGTCCCGACCTGCATTGGCTGCTGCTGGCTGCAGCTGCTGATGGAGGCTACAAACAGTGATAGAAGCATGCAGAAGCTACACAGCACAGGCCAAGGTGCTGTGGGGCTGTGGGAGAGGCGGAGGAGGAACACTGACCACTGGCGGCCTGGGGACACGGGAGGGCTGGCTTCTGAAACTCCATGGTGTGAGAATTCTGATCGCAGTAGGTAACTTTTCTGATGGGAAAGGTGCAGCATTGGTGGAAAAACAGGAGATGGCACTCAAGAATTTATACTGGAGAGAGACCAAGGACAGAGATTCTAAAACCTTAAAGAAGGATAAACACCCGTGGCATGGGCATTCGTGTGTGTGTGTGTGTGTGTGTGTGTGTGTGTGAATTGCCAGAGCAAACTCTTATCCACCATGTTGTGCAAAAGTTATTAGGTTGATTAAGTTGTTGGCTTTTCTTTCCACGGGTTTGATAGAAAGTACGCACACACATCTTTTGTGTGGTATGACAGTGTGTGTGTACTCAGGGGAGGGTGCACGGGAGGTCAGTGGAAGCTTGTGTGTGGAGGGCAGGGGAGGATTTGGGTGTGAAAAGCCCAGAAATAGGGTGAGAGGCAATGTGTTCCATAGCCAAGGGTGAGAGTCAGGCAGAGATTTGCTTTCTTGGGCTTTGAGTCATGCCGATACTCATCGCTTAGCCTCATATATGGTAAGAATGGAGCGGGTGCTCTCTGTCTCAGTCCCTCCCTCACTCTCTCTTTTTCCCCCGGCAGCTGTGCAAAGCTTAAACCATGTGACCCTGAAAGCACAACACTGAAAGCCTCTGGCTGTGCCAGGAGGAGAGTGTAGGGAGACAAAGGCCAAGGCCAGGGCCAGGGCCAGCTGCCAGGAACTCCCATCCCCAGCAGGGATACAGAGAAATAACAGCAAGACGCCATTCGCCGTCGCTCTCCTCATCAGGCCAACTCTCTAACTTGGAGATGAGGCCCTCCGGACTTTCTTTCCCGGCTCCCACCCTCCTGTCCACCCACCTCCTCAGAGTGAAACCCCAGGGCCCAGGAGCCAAATGCTGTCCTCTCTCTCTCTGGAGGGCCTGGGGGGCACCTGTACAGGCCAGATGGAGTCCTGAAGAGCTCAGGGTTTTGGAGTATAGGAGAGGGAAGGAGACCCTCTGGAGGGTGGAGTCTGGAAGTTCAATAAGGTCTGTAGGATTTGAATAGCAGGATTAGCTCGGTATAACTGAGACACAGTCTTTGCACAAGGCTAAGACATCTCTTCCAGTCACATTCCAGTTTATGCAATGCACCTGCTGTTGGCTGATGGCTTCTGCTAGGAGGCCTTCAGGAGGAAGTAGAACCAATTTGGTGCCCTCATCCTTCCTCTCTCTCTTTACTTCTCCAGGCCCACCGCAACCTCATCAATCCTTACCTGAAGTCTTAGTTCTACCACAGGCCCGAGACCTAGATATTCTGGTTGGACTTCTTACCAGATCCACAAGGCGCTGCATATATCCTCTTAAAATAGCCATTTGTACTTCCCTGGGTCTTGCTCTGTTACCCATGCTGGAGTGTAGTGGTGCGATCACAGCTCACTGCAGCCTTGACTTCCCGGGCTTAAGCGATCCTCCCACCTCCCACCTCTGCTTCCTGAGTAGCTGGGACCATTGACGTGCAACACCACACCCTGCTAATTCTTATAGAGACAGGGTCTCACTATATTGTCCAGACTGGTCTCAAACTCCTGGGCTCAAGTGAGCTACCTGCTTCGACCTCCCAAAGCGCTGGGATTACAGGCATGAGCCACTGTGCCTGGCCCTGATTTTTAAAATACTCACTTCTACATACCCTTTCTCTCAAAAAATAAAATGAGATTAATTAGTAATTAAAATATACTCAAAGAAAGCTAATAATATGAAAGTATTATTACGTAATTATTACGTAAATAAAGTGACACATCACACATCCTGCTGATGTGTGTGAAAAGGACAATTGTTAACTATGAAAACATTGGCAGTATTTTAATGGGTACATTTAGTACACTCAATGGGTTATTTTTTGAGGTGTCAGATTCAGGTTTTGTCTTCTCACAAGGCATCCATTTGACAAGTAGCCTCTGCCTAATGTTTTTATTGGGTAACAGTGATATCGATGTAGCCTTTGCTACTTGTCAAATGTCACTGACACCCAATGAAAACATCAGACTTTTAACATTGGCTGCCATTTTCATTCAAGACAATGAATGAAACCCACATCAAAATTATTATTATTATTATTATTATTATTATTTTTGAGATGGAGTTTCACTCTTGTTGCTCAGGCTGGAGTGCAATGGCACGATCTTGGCTCACCGCAACCTCCGCCTCCCAGGTTCATGTGATTCTCCTGCCTCAGCCTCCTGAGTAGCTGGGATTACAGGCATGCACCACCATGCCCAGCTATATTTTTGTATTTTTAGTAGAGACAGGGTTTCTCCATGTTGGTCAAGCTGGTCTCAAACTCCTGACCTCAGGTGATCCACCCACCCGGGCCTCCCAAAGTGCTGGGGTTACAGGCGTGAGCCACGGTGCCCAGCCTATTATTATTTTTTTGAGATGGAGTTTTGCTCTTGTTGCCCAGGCTGGCGTGCAATGTTGTGGTCTCGACTCACTGCAACCTCTGCCTCCTAGGTTCAAGCGATTCACCTGCCTCAGCCTCCCGAGTAGCTGGGATTATAGGCACCCACCACCATGTCTGGCTAATTTTTGTATTTTTAGTAGAGATGGAGTTTCACCATGTTGGCCAGGCTGGTCTTGAACTCCTGACCTCAGGTGATCTGCCTGCCATGGCCTCCCAGAGTGCTGAAATTACAGGTGTGAGCCACTGAGCCTGGCCATCAAAATTATTTTATGCGCTTTTCTACTGTGTGAAATTTGGTTACAATCATTCAATTTTATTCTTTATTATTTTTATTGTTTTGAGACAGGGTCTCACTTTGTCTTCCAGGCTGGAGTGCGATCTCAGCTCACTACAACCTCAATCTCCTGGGCTTCAGCAATCCTCCCACCTCAGTTCCCTGAGTAGCTGAGAGTACAGCCACATGCCACCATGCCCGGCTAAATTTTTTTTTTTTTTTTTTTTTTTTGAGACAGAGTCTTGCTCTGTCGCCCAGGCTGGAGTATAGTGGTGCCATCTCGGCTCACTGCAAACTCCGCCTCCAGGGTTCACACCATTCTCCTGCCTCAGCCTCCCAAGTAGCTGGGACTACAGGCACCCACCACCACGCCCAGCTAGTTTTTGTATTTTTAGTAGAGACGGGGTTTCACCGTGTTAGTCAGGATGGTCTCGATCTCCTGACCTCGTGATCCGCCCGCCTAGGCCTCCCAAAGTGCTGGGATTACAGGCGTGAGCCACCGGGCACGCCCTACTACTGACTGGGTCTTTCTGAAGATGAATACAGAACCCCACCATTGAAAACGGCGCTGACTGCAGTTTGGCTTCAAGATAGGAACTTGAACGAATTGAACTTCAGGTGTATCTAGATAGCATTTGGGAGGGCATCCAGTTGGGTCAAAACCAGATCATCATTCATAGAAGGAAAAAGAAGCAGACAGGTCAACCCGAAGGGCCACATGACTGAGTTAAAACAGAGAACTTTCTTCAGAAGTTTAGTTATTATGCAGATCTCACCACACACAACGATGATGCTTAGAAGAACCTAGGGCCCCTCGGGGGGAACAACATGTCTTTATTAGCCTTGATAATACTTTCCAACAAACTACATTGACTTTTTAAATAACGATTTTATTTCTTAGAGACAGGGTCTTCTTGCTACTGTTGGCTGGGCACAGTGGCTCATGCCTGTAATCTCAACACTTTGAGAAGCCAAGGAGGGGAGACTGCTTGGAGCCAAGAGTTTAAGGCTAGCCTGGGCAACATGGTGAGACCCTACCTCTACACACACACACACACACACACACACACACACACACACACACACACACACACAAAAATAGCCGGGCATGGTGGTAAGCCCTTGTAGTCCCAGCTACTCAGGAGGCTGACGTGGGAGGATCCCTTGAGAATGTGAGTTGGAGGCTGTAGATGAGCCTGATTGTGCCACTGTACTCCAGCCTGGGTGACAGAGCCAGACCCTGTCTTAAACAAAAACAGAAAGAAAGCAGTGCTAATGGCACGTACATGATCCCAAATAGCCTCCTGGAATCTCACCCCACATCGTCCGGTGCTCTGGACGTTCTCTGTGTATAGAGTCACACCTCACGTTTTGTTAGGCAGAAGGTGCGGGTGTTATGAAACATAAGTAAGCTAATGAGAATAAACAAGAATCTTTTTCTCTAGGGCCTGAGAATATTTAAGGAACATAGCTCTAAAGTCCCCCCCCCCCCCCATCTGCCAGTGCATTTAAGATTCCAGAAAGCAGAAGACCGATTCAGGACCACACAGGAAGCCCGACGCCCGACGAGAACGGGCACGGAGGCGCTGCCTGCGCGCAGCTGGTTTACATTCCCTTGCTGCCGCAGAATCACGCGGTGCCTCGAGCAACTCCTTTGACCCTCTTAGAACCCATTCCTTTTCCAAGGGGATTAGTTCCTTCCGTGCAAAGGCAGACAGAAACGCGTTCTGCCCCTGTCCATTTAGGGAGCTCGGCAAACACCACGTGCCGCTCGCTGCTGTGACGAGCTCCTTCCACCCAGTTATCTCTCCGCCCTCCGCGTTTTATCTGCCTCACAGTGCCTTTAACGGATTTCCTTTCCTGTTCCCCTCCTATTCCAAGTGCTTCAGGTGTTCAAGTAATCATAGCGATTTTAAAAGCCTCTCCTGTTTCTTGCCTGGGAAGTCAGATGGACCCACAGGAAGAATTCACCTCAAGGCTCAGGTGAAGACTGCGAGAAAGGTGGCACCTAGAGCAGAGAAGGATGGCAAATTGTGATTTTGACACGTGGCCTGAGCCACGGTTGTGATTCCTGGCGTGAAAAACCCAAGGAGGCCTGAGGGGG
Source organism: Pan troglodytes (assembly GCF_028858775.2). Lineage (NCBI taxonomy): Eukaryota > Metazoa > Chordata > Mammalia > Primates > Hominidae > Pan > Pan troglodytes. The sequence continues at coordinate 20,763,714 of NC_086016.1, forward strand.
CCTCAGCACTGGCTGTGCTTCCCTCATCTTTCCTTGTGTTTAATGAATCTACTCTGCAGAGAGCAGAGCAAAGGAGACCCATGGTCCTCGATGAGCCCATCTTTTTATTTATTTATTTATTTATTTTCCGGGACTGAGTCTCGCTCTGTTGCCCAGGCTGGAGTGCAGTGGCATGGTCTCAGCTCACTGCAACCTCCACTTCCCGGGTTCAAGCAATTCTCCTGCCTCAGCCTCCTGAGTAGCTGGGATTACAGGTGCCTGCCACCACACCCAGCTAATTTTTGTATTTTTAGTAGACACAGGGTTTCACCATGTTGTCCAGGCTGGTCTTGAACTCCTGACCTCAGGTGATCCGCCCACCTCAGCCTCCCAAAGTGCTGGGATTACAGGCTTGAGCCACTGCTCCCGGCTGAACCCATCTTTTAATTTTTTGAAATAGGGTCTCGCTGTGTCGCCTAGGCTGGAGTGCCATGGCACAATCACAGCTCACTGCAGTCTCGATCTCCTGGGCTCAAGCAATCCTCCCCCCTGTCTCCTGAATATCTGGGACTACAGGCGAGCGCAACCTTGCCTGGCTAATTTTTTTTTTTTTTTTTTTTTTTTTTTTAGTAGAGACAGGGTTTCACCCTGTTAGCCAGGATGGTCTCGATCTCCTAACCTCATGATCCGCCCGCCTCGGCCTCCCAAAGTGCTGGGATTACAGGCGTGAGCCACCGCGCCCCGGCTTTTTTTTTGTTTGTTTTTTTTTAAGACAGAATCTCCCTCTGTCGCCCAGGCTGGAGTGCTGTGGTGCGATCTCGGCTCACTGCAACCTCCACCTCCCGGGTTCAAGTGATTCTCCTGCCTCAGCCTCCCAAGTAGCTGGGACTACAGGCACCTGCCACCATGCCTGGCTAATTTTTTTTTTTTTTTGTATTTCTAGTAGAGACAGGGTTTCACCATGTTGGCCAGGCTGGTCTTGAACTCCTGACCTCAAGTAATCCGCCTACCTCAGCCTCTCAAAGTGCTGGGATTACAGGCGAGAGCCACCGCGCCGTTTTTGCTTTTCTAGAGCGTTATTAGAGAAGTTTTCCATATGTTCATTGTTATCCTGAGTGGGCTGAGGGTAGCTGAGAGGGCAGTTAAGGGGTTGAGATGGGGGAGAATGGACTAGAAGAACCCTGTGCCCTAGAGAATCTAGAGAAGTGTCTGTACAATGGCAGGGAGCCATGGCTCCAGGGAAAGGCAGGCCGAGGACAGGACTTGAGTTGCCTTTTAGGGAAGCAGCCTTACCAGCAATTCCAGTTTGAAAAATTACTTTGCCAGCACAGATCAAGACTTGGCTCCTTCTGTCTGGAACAGTATGAGGAGGACGTCTTTGGGGTTCTACCCTGCGTCTCCCCAGTCACTCCCTAGCCCATCATTTAAGGGAGGCAGTGGAGATTCTAGGACCCGTTTGCTGGGGTAGGTCCCAGAGGCCTCAGAGGAAGCCTGGCCTCACAGTTGGATAAGGCTGGTAAATATTAGCAACAAAACGGATTACTATGCTGTGCAAGGAACAGGAAGTCTATGCACCCAATTTTTAGGGGGGAGAGAGGTCAGGCTGGGTTTTGGTGCAAACTTTCTGGTTATCTTTCTGCCAGAATCTTCCCCAATGAGCTCTTCCCCACATGCACTGCGTGTGGCAATCCTGGGCAGAGGTAAAACGATAAAGATGGTGGGAAACCTGCTGCTGCTTCAGGGAATCAGGCCCCCAGAGAAACAAACCGACAGGAGGCTTCTGTGCTAAAGCAGGTGAGGCTGCCCTGCTTGAGCACTGGGGTGGTCCCGGGCAGGAGTCATGGTGGAGATGGACAGGACACCCTGGGGACTGTAGGCTGCCTTGTTTCAGCAGCAGAAGGGTCTCTGTCCCTCTCTGAGGCCAAGTTTCTATGAGGACTCTTGGAACCATCTCTTCTCTGCTTACGTGGCTTCTCCCTTTTCTCTCCCAAAGTTTTAACCCCCAATCCTCTCTCTCGTTATTTGTAATTAAAAAGAAAAGATTGGCCGGGTGCAGTGGCTCACACCTGTAATCCCAGCACTTTGGGAGGCCGAGGTGGATCACCTGAGGTCAGGAGTTCGAGACCAGCCTGGCCAACATGGCGAAACCCGTCTCTACTAAAAATACAAAAAAATTAGCTGGGTGTGGTGGCACACGCCTGTAATCCCAGCTACTCACAGGCTGAGGGAGGAGAATTGCTTGAACCCTGGAGACGGAGGTTGCAGTGAGCTGATTGCACCACTGCATTCCAGCCTGGGTGACAAAGTGAGACTCCGGAAAAGAAAAGGAGAGAGGAGGGGAAGGGAGGGGAGGGGAGATTCCCTTAACGTTAATATTAATTAATACCAGGCAGATGCGGCGGCTCATGCCTGTAACCCCAGCACTTTGGGAGGCCAAGGCAGGCAGACTGCTTGAGCTCAGGAGTTCGAGATCATCTTGAACAATGCGGTGAAACCCCTCTACTAAAAAAACAGAAACAACAGAAACCAAAAAAACCCCAAAACCTGAGGTGGGAGGATCACCTGTACCTGGGGAGGTGGAGGCTGCAGTGAGCCACGATCATGCCACTGCATTCTAGGCTTGGCAAAAAAGCAAGACCCTGTCTCAAAAAAATTTAAAAAAATTAATATGAATAGCACTTATATTGTGCTGTGCAAGGAACTGTTTTAACCGCTTCACACATACTCATTTAATCTTCACATAACTCCTCTAAGGGAGTAGATGCTATGATATATTTTAAATAAGAAGAAGCCTGGACATGGTGGCTCACACCTGTAATCTCAGCACTTTGGGAGGCCAAGACAGGCGGATCACTTGAGGTCAGGAGTTCAAGACCAGCCTAGCCAACATGGTGAAACCTCGTTTCTACTAAAAATGCAAAAAAAAAAAAAAAAAAAAAAAATTAGCTGGGCATGGTGGCGGGTGCCTGTAATCCCAGCTACTCGGGAGGCTGAGGCAGGACAATCACTTGAACCCGGGAGGTGGAGGTTGCAGTGTGTTGAAATCGCACCACTGCGCTCTAGCCTGGGTGAGAGAGGCTCTGTCTCAAAAAAGAAAAAAAGGCCGGGCGCGGTGGTTCACTCCTGTAATCCCCAGCACTTTAAAAGGCAGGGGCGGGCGGATCCCGAGGTCAAGAGATCGAGACCATCCTGGTTAACACGGTGAAACCCCATCTCTACTAAAAATACAAAAAGTTAGCTGGGTGTGGTGGTGGGCGCCTGTAGTCCCAGCCATTCAGGAGACTAAGGCAGAAGAATGACGTGAACCCGGGAGGCAGAGCTTGCAGTGAGCCGAGATCATGCCACTGCACTCCAGCCTGAGCAACAGAGCGAGACTCCATCTCCAAAAAAAACCAAAAAAGACCAAAAAAAAAAAAAAAAAAAAAAAGGCAGCAGCAGCAGAGGCACCGGGGTTTCAGTGAGTTGCCCCAGGTCATGTTGTGTCCGGAATTGGTGGGTTCTTGGTCTCACTGACTTCAAGAGTGAAGCCACGGACCCTCGCGGTGAGTGTTACAACTCTTAAAGTGGCGCGTCTGGAGTTTGTTCCTTCTGATGTTCAGACGTGTTCAGTTTCTTCCTCCCCGTGGGTTCGGTGGGTTCGTTGTCTCGCTGGCTTCAGGAGTGATGCTGCAGATCTTTGTGGTGAGTGTTACAGCTCATAAAGGCAGTATAGACCCAAAGAGTGCGCAGCAGCAAGATTTATTGCAAAGAGCAAAAGAACAAAGCTACCACACTACAGAAGGGGGCCAGAGCGAGTTGCCTCTGCCGGCTCAGGCAGCCTGCTTTTATTCTCTTATCTGGCCCCACCCACATCCTGCTGATTGGTAGAGCTGAGTGGTCTGTTTTGACAGGGCGCTGATTGGTGCGTTTACAATCCCTGAGCTAGACACAAAGGTTCTCCACGTCCCCACCAGATTAGCTAGATAGGGAGTGTGGACACAAAGGTTCTCCAAGGCCCCACCAGAGTAGCTAGATACAGTGTCGATTGGTGCATTCACAAACCCTGAGCTAGACACAGGGTGCTGATTGGTGTGTTTACAAACCTTGAGCTAGATACAGAGTGCTGATTGGTGTATTTACAATCCCCGAGCTAGACATAAAGGTTCTCCAAGGCCCCACCAGAGTAGCTAGATACAGAGTGTCAATTAGTGCATTCACAAACCCTGAGCTAGAAACAGGGTGCTGATTGGTGTGTTTACAAACCTTGAGCTAGATACAGAGTGCCAATTGGTGTATTTACAATCCCTGAGCTAGACATAAAGGTTCTCCACGTCCCCACCAGACTCAGGAGCCCAGCTTGGCTTCACCCAGTGGATCCCACACAGGGGCTGCCGGTGGAGCTGCCTGCCAGTCCCGCACTCCTCAGCCCTTGGGTGGTCGATGGGACTGGGCGCCGTCAAGCAGGGGGCGGCGCTCGTCGGGGAGGCTTGGGCCGCACAGGAGCCCACGGAGGGGGTGGGAGGCTCAGGCATGGCGGGCTGCAGGTCCCGAGCCCTGCCCCGCGGGAAGGCAGCTAAGGCCCGGCGAGAAATCGAGCGCAGCACTGGTGGGCCGGCACTGCTGAGGGACCCAGTACACCCTCCGCAGCCGCTGGCCCGGGTGCTAAGCCCTTCATTGCCCGGGGCCGGCAGGGCCGGCCGGCTGCTCCGAGTGCGGGGCCCGCCAAGCCCACGCCCACCCGGAACTCCAGCTGGCCCGCAAGCGGCGCGCGCAGCCCCGGTTCCCGCTCGCGCCTCTCCCTCCACACCTCCTTGCAAGCTAAGGGAGCCGGCTCCGGCCTTGGCCAGCCCAGAAAGGGGCTCCCACAGTGCAGTGGTGGGCTGAAGGGCTCCTCAAGTGCTGCCAAAATGGGAGCCCAGGCAGAGGAGGCACGGAGAGCGAGCGAGGGCTGTGAAGACTGCCAGCACGCTGTCACCTCTCAATGTGGCTGATAAGGTAGACTTGGGTGGGGTAGGGGCAGCCCAACAACCGGTTCAAAGAGCTTGAGGCACGTTCCTCTTCTGCTCTCACCGCTTTTCCTTCTCCCTGGTGCTGCAGAGCATCCCACAGTTTGTGTGCACTGCCTCCCCACACTCCCTCCTCATCTCACTCTGCCTGGCTCATGTCTCCACCATCCCCTCTTGTGGCTCCTCAGGAGGCTGCCCCTGACCTCCATCTTCCCCAGGGCAGTAGGGAATCACCCCATGTGGCCTCCCCTGGCCTCTTGCATGTCTTGACACAGAGCAGCACCCTCTCTCAAAGCGCTTCTTCTCCAGGCCTTCCAGGCCCACAGCCGGCCCATAAGCTCCTCTCGCAATGGCTACAGCCTCCGCCTCCTGTACTGCCTCCTCCTCCTGTTCTCTAATTGTCCTGGGTCTTTCCACCACTTCTGTTTCCACATTGTGGTCCTAGGCTCCTCCACCCCAGGGCTTTAAGAACCACACACATGCTAATGACTCTCACCTTTGACCTTCTGCTGATCTTCCAGCTGAGCTTCAGACTCATATGCACTCCTAGGCTACGTGCTCTCTTGGTGCCCAACAGGTCTCAAACTTGACATGTCTAAAACAGAAGACTTGCCTGTAGTTCCAGCTACTCGGGAGGCTGGGGCAGGAGACTCGCTTGAACCCAGGAGGTGGAAGTTGCAGTGAGCCGAGATCATGCCACTGTACTGCACCCTGGGTGACAGAGTGAGACTCGGTCTCAAAATAAATAAATAAATACATAAATAAATAAAACAGAAGACTTGCTTCCCTACCACTCCAAACCCATTTATTCCCTAGTCTCCTCCGTCATACTAAGTGAAACCACTCTACCTTGTTGCTCAGGACGAAAACCTCACCCTGAACTCTTTGCTTTTCTCTAACATCTCACAATGAATCCATTAGTAAGTCCTCTTCTTTTTTTTTTTTTTTTTCAAGACAGAGTCTTGCTCTGTCACCCAGGCTGGAGTGCAGTGGCGCAATCACGGCTCGCTGCAAGCTCCACCTTCCGGGTTCACGCCATTCTCCCACCTCAGCCTCCCGAGTAGCTGGGACTACAGGCGCCTGCCACCATGCCCAGCTAATTTTTTGTATTTTTAGTAGAGACAGGGTTTCACCATATTAGCCAGGATGGTCTCAATCTCCTGCCCTTGTGATCTGCCCACCTCGGCCTCCCAAAGTGTTGGGATTACAGGCGTGAGCCACCGCACCCGGCCAGTCTGCTCCATTTTTTTTACATTCAAAATGCATTTCCCACTGCTAACTACCTCCACTTCCTCCCCCCAGATCTAGGCCACCCTCCTCTCTTCCATGTACCAAAACCCCTACCTATTCTTCCTATCGCCGTTCTTGGCCCCCTCTAGCCCATCCTGTACAAAGCAGCCCAAGAATGGCCTTTCTAAAGTAGATGCCACATCACAGGACTCTTCCCCTTAAAAAACCCAACAGAATCCAAACCCTTTCTGGTGGCCTGCAGTGACAGAGCTGACCCTGCCGGCGTTTGCCGCTCTTTTCCCTCCTCTCCCTTGGTCGCCGTGGCACTGTCCTATGGGCCTTCTTTTTGTCCCCTGAACACACCAAGCTCTTTTCTGACTCTGAGCCCTTCCACTCAATGGTCCATGCTACCTAGCAGCCCCCTCACCTTTCAGGCTGCAACTTTGACACCTGCTCAGACAGGCCTGCCCTAACCTTGTGAGCTAAAGGAGCCCCACATCACTCTCTAGCTGCAGTTTCATTTTGTTTTGTTTTTGAGACAGGGTCTCACTCTATCACCCAGGCTAGAGTGCAGTGGTGTGATCATAGCTCACTGCAAGCTCCGCCTCCTTCCATGATAGCCTCAAACTCCAGGCCTCAAGTGATCCTCCCTCCTCGGCCTCTCAAAGGTCTGGGATTACAGGCGTGAGCCACTATGCCCGGCCTCTATCTGCATTTTGTGTTCAGTGTACACTTATCAGTACATAAATTATCTTGGCTAGTCGTCATTTCTGTTGTCTATCTCCAACCACCCCCGAAGCCTTTCATCTCTAGCTCCCAGAGCTGGGGACTTGTCTTGTTTACTGCCGTATTCCCAATGCCTAGAGCTCATGTGGCATGCAGCAGGCACTGGCTATGGGTGGAGGTCTCCAGCTCTGCTCCAGCTCCTGTCCCACACGGTGAGTAGCCTTCAGAAAAGGAAGTCCTTGAAAAGTGGAGGCTGGGGCTTTGTTCGGCCTTTCCCTGCCCCTAGGCTTGCGTTCAGCCCGTGGCTGTGTGTCCCTTCCTGGCTTTGCCCCTGATTTGCTCAGTGTGGGTGAGCCATAGCCAGTCTGGTGCTGAGGAAGGGGGTGGATGGGAAGGGCGGGGCCCATATGTCAGTGAGACACAGGCCACAGTTCAGATGGATGGTATCAAGTCTTCATGACTTCAGCTGCACTTAGTTAAACATGGACCAGCCCATTGGAACCTTGTGGGCAGTAGTCTGATTTCTGCTGTCATTTCTGCTCTCTTCCAAGCTTCAATTAAGGGAGCAACAAAAGATCTCTATCATGAGCCATGTGTGGTGATCTCATCTGCTGAGACAAATATTTTTTTTTCTGGTTATATTTATAGAACACTCTCTTGTTTCCTTGAACAACCCTAGCTGGCATTATCTTGTTTACCTTCTCTTCATCTAGATTTGCATTTGCAGGGGGGCAGCTTTTATCTGTTGCTCTTAGCTGTGTGGGATTTCCAATTCCTCTGTTTTTCTTCTTTTAGCTTTCATCTGTGAGCTCTTTTAAAATCAAGCAGTTTGTAACTTATAGTTACCAAGGCAGTAATTAATATTATAAGAAAATAGACAACACCGGCTCCAGCTAAGCACTCTGTGATAATTTTTCTTAGCAGTGTCTTGTGGCCTTGCAGAGGAAAATGGAACTTGGTATTCCTTTCCCCTTTGTGCCAGTCATGTGCTTCCTGATGCCAGGCCTCCCTCCAGCCCTCCCATCACAGGGAAACTAGTACAGACCACCCCCATAGACCTGTGGACTGACACCTGACTACCTGTGGGGGCATCTGACCCTGCCTACGGTCCCATGGTGACTCACAGTGAAACTAAGATGCACAGCTCGGGTAGGAACCTGCTGGCCCAGCAAGAGAATCTCTTCTTCAGGGACCCATTAAGCTAGGCTCTGTCAGGTGAGGAGAATGGGGACCCTGCAGGCAAGGAGACACTGTGGGTGGGCTGAAATCTGTTCCTGCAGTCGGGGAAAGGCTGTGGGCTCAAGGAGGCATAAAGAGGCGACACCCAAGCAAAGGCAGCACTGTGCCGACTGTGTCTTTGGTGCCCCTCAACTTCTTCTTCTTTTTTTTTTTTTTTTTGAGACAGGGTCTCGCTTTGTCACCCAGGCAGTGTCATGATAATAGCTCACTGCGGCCCTGAATTCCCAGGCTCAAGTGATTCTCCCACCTTAGCCTCCTGAGGTGCTGGGGCTACAGGTGTGGGTCATCATGCCTGGTTACTTTAAAAAATTTTTTTATAGAGACAGGGTCTTGCTTTGTTGCCCAGGCTGGTCTTGAACTCCTGGCCTCAAGTGATCCTCCTGCCTTGGCCTTTCAAAGTGCTGGGATTACAAGCACGAACCGCCTCTCCCAGCCTAGGTTCACTTTTGCAAAAGGTGGTTATGGGTGCTTAACGGATCCAGATAGAGACCAAAGTGACTATGGGGTGCATATGTGGAGAAAGAGGAAGAGCTTTTTGTAGTCTAGATGCTCTTCCTGTACTTCCCCCTGGGCAGAAGCAGCAGCCCTGAGCCCCACAGTGCTCGCCTTGTTCTGGGGACACACAGTGTAGTTGCATATGCCTGAGACACACTCAAATGAGCATCACGAGCAAGGCTCAAGGCCCATGATGTCATCCTCCCACTGTTCTTGGCTTTAACTAGAAACTTACTGGTGACTCATGTCCAGTTTTGGCTTTAAAGGTAAAAGAGACTGGGAACAATTGGATACAGTCCATATAAGAACAAATAAAATGAATACTTGGAAAATAGGTCCTATGCGGATACAATTAGGACTACTTAAATTAGACTACAGCAGGCAGATGGAAGAGGTTATTTATATGAGGAATAGTGATAAACTCTTCTCTTTTATGCCTTTTTGGATGTAGATGGGATAGAAATGATATTCCTGCTTTATTTATTTCTCTCTACTGAAAACCAAATAAAAGAAATTGGGCTTGATTTGCAACTGCAGAGATGTAGGGTGGATATAAGGCATTATTTCCATATGTTGTTAGACACTGATCTTTCGGGGTACTTGTTTTTGTTTCTTTTTCTAAAAAATGTGAAAAAGCAAGGCACATCAATGATAGCTTTGCTGCAGTGGAGCTAGTTAATATTTTCTAAGTACCTGAGAACTAGGACCTTGGTAGAACCCCACAGAAGCCAGAAAATATATATTCCCTGTTTTCTGAAAGGTTCTGATATTAGGATTAGCTATTCTGATTGTTTTTATTCCTAAAAGTTAAATGCAGTGGGGTAGAGGGTAGAGCAAGTGGAAGGAAGATGTTGAGCATGTGTCCTGGCTCTGACATTCACTAACTCTCTGACCTTGGGTGAACATAGGTGCCTCATTTACAATGTGGTAATGATGATAGCTTTCCTTCTTAACTCACAGGTCATTAAGTGTGTTAAACAGCATCACAAATATGACAGCGGGCCATAAACTGTTGAGTGCTATACAAAGATAGAAACTATTCTTAATTTGGATAAACCATCCTTGATCGAATGTGTTTCCAGCTAAAAATTCTTGATGGAACTTGATTCCCAGGTTTGAATTTCAAAACCTGTGTAGTCCACGCATTCGAACAACCTCCTGTCCACCCACCCACTTGCCTCTCAGAGAATGTCTACTCTGTGGTAGGCACTGTAACAGGCATGGCGATGCCACGATGAATCTCACACAGTGCCTGGCTATGTGGGAAGGCAGATGACAGTCTGGTCAGGGTGGAGAGAGAAGGAAACAGGTCATTACAGTGCAGAGCGGTGAGCCCTCTGATCTGGCCAGGCATAGGTGCTGCAGGACCTCACCTGGGGGCCCCAGATCCAGCCTGGTGAGGACAGAAGGAAACTTCTTAGAAGTGCTCGCCAACCCAGGCTTGAGTGATAGAAGTTAGCCAAATGAAGAAGGAATGGGTTGGGGAGGACCCTAGCACCCAGAAGCAAAGTGAAAGCTCAGTACACTGCAAGACCTGCTGGTAAAGTTAAAGGTTACACGTTGCCCATGCAGGAGGACAGGGGAGAAGGGAGGCATGTCAACCAGAAGCCACCCCACACCCAGCTTGTCTGCCTTGTTAGGGAGTTTGGACTTTATCTTGAGGTCAATAGAGAGCCTCTGAGAGGTTTTAAATAGGGAGTGTTAAGATCGGACTGAAATGTTAGAGATGTCACTCCTAATGCGATGTTGAGGATGAACTGGAGTGGGCAGGACGCTGGGCAGGAAGACCAGCAAGACTGTTGCAGCAATTTTGGGAGGAATGGAGGTGGCCTGACTAGGAGACGGTAGATTGGTCAAGAGTTTCAATGATGCAAGCAGATAGGACCATTGTTACAGAAGGAAGAAAAGGAGTGAGAAAGTTGGAAAGATAGGATGTTGAGATCAGAGAGTGGAAGATAAAATAGTTTCTGATGATGGCTGGGACCAGGGTGTAGCCTTCAGAATGGAGCTGAAAAATGAGTGGAGATGAAGGTCATGTGACATGAGGTCAAGGATGTGGGAGGTTTCTCCTAGGGCTTTAAAAAACTGTGGTAGAATATATGTAACACAAAATTAACCATCTTAACCTTTTTTTTTTTTTTTTGGAGATAGAGGCTCGCTCTGTCACCCAGGCTGGAGTGCAGTGGTGCGATGTTGGCTCACTGCAAGCTCCGTCTCCCAGGTTCACACCATTCTCCTGCCTCAGCCTCCCGTGTAGCTGGGACTACAGGCACCCGCCACCAAGCCTGGCTAATTTTTTGTATTTTTAGGAGATACGGGGTTTTACTGTGTTAGCCAGGATGGTCTCGATCTCCTGACCTCGTGATCTGCCCGCCTCAGCCTCCCAAAGTGTTGGTATTACAGGCATGAGCCACCGCGCCTGGCCCCCCATCTTAACTATTTTTAAGTGTATTAAGTACATTGTATGAAGAACATTAAGTGTGTTAAGTGGCATTAAGTACATTCACATGGTTGTACCACCATCACCACCACCCAGCCACAGAACTCTTTCCATCTTGCAAAACAGAAACTCTGTACTCATTAAACAACTCCCCATCCCTCCCCCTCTACCTTGGCCAGCCCATGGCAACCACCATTCTCCGGATTTCTGGCAACCACCATTCTCCAGACTTCTGTCTCTATCAATTTGACCATTCTAAGTACCTCATAAAAGTAGAACCATACAATATTCGTCCTTTTGTGACTTGCTTATTTCACTTAGCACAAATGTCCCCAAGGTTCAACTGTTTTGTAGCATGTATCAGAATTTCCTTCCTTTGTAAGGCTGAATAACATTCCATTGTATATACTCCTTTCTCTTTTAGACTTTTGATTATGGCCCACAACAAGAAAAGTAGTTTACACCATGACCTATTACACATGAAGGTATTATGTCATGGAAATAACCTATTATTAGCATATGTTTTATATTATACATATAATTAAAATAAATATTTTACCCCCAAACCACCTTTCTTACATGTGAAGTACTCTAATATTTTCTTTCTACTCTGTTTCTTTAAAAAAAGATTGCTGGCCACAGTCCTCGAAATCAATTTCATGACACATTAATGGGTTGTGATTCTGAGTTTGTAAATAATTGGTCTGTTTGGACATTGAAGTTACCCACGATGACGGCAAGACTTGGAATGAAGTGGTGCCAAAGTCTTCAATGAATATGGAGGGGCAGAGGCACAGCTCCATGCATTTGTCCTCGTGAATGGCCTGTGATTTCAGCACAATCTATTAGGTAAAGGTCCAAACTATCAGTTTACTTCTGGTGTAAACAGGATAATTCACAGATTTGCTGTTTTTCCCCAATGGTCTCCAGCTGGCATGGGTCTTTAATTTATTCACTGCCAGTGACCATTCCCCTCCCTTTTTCCATCCTAGGGAAGAACTAAGTAAACTGCCCTTCTTCACGTGCCCCAGCTCCGCAGTCTGATCTGGAAAAGGGGCAGGGGCACGGGAACCTCAGCAGCAGGTGACTGTGGCCTCCAGACTCTGCCATGCTTCCAAAAGCTCCAGCCATCTCATGGTTGCAAGAATCTCCCAGAGGGAGAGGCCATGTCCAAGGCGATGGTGGGTGGGGTTCAGCCTCCCAGGCTAAGGCTGGGAACGTGCCTTGCCCAGAGGAGAGGGCAGGGTGGGAGGCACTGAGGGCAAGGGTCAGGGCTCCCACAGAGCCAGTGTGTGTGGGAGGAGAACGGGGGTAACTTGTTGTCCTGCCGGTCTAAGAAAGTCAAAGGGTTTCTCGTTGTCTCCCTGAGTCATTACACCCCCAGCTATTTTTGTTAAACATTAACACAAAGTGTCAGGAGCGCTTCACCATTTTTAATGAGCTAATCTCTGTGGCATCCCCATAGAATGAGGTCAGAACAATCACCATCTCAGTAACAAGGAAAAAATAGGCAGAGGTGGGAAGGGAAATCGAAGGGAAATTCACATTTCATCAAGCAATTACTGACACCCATTCTGCACTGCACTGATATTGCAATATATGATGCAAACAAGACAGTCTCTGCTTTTTTTTTTTTTTCTTTTTTTTGAGACAGGGTCTCACTCTGTTGCCCAGACTGGAGTAGTGTGCAGTAGTTCAATAATAGGTACAGCCTCCATCTCCTGGGCTCAAGTGATCCTCCCACCTCAGTCTCTTGAGTAGCTGGGACTACAGGTGCCCGCTACCAGGCCCAGCTAATTTTTGTATTCTTTTTGGTAGAGACAGAGTTCTGCCATGTTTCCCAGGCTGGTCTTGAACTCCTGGGCTCAAGTGTCCCACCTGCCTTGGCCTCTGAAAGTGCTGGGATTACAGGCGTGAGCCACCATGCCTGCTGGTCTCTGCTTTTTGAATGCTGACATGCTGACCTTAGATGTGGGGTAGGGATGATCAGACCAAGTATTCTGAATTATGGACTTGGAATTTGCAAAGTCCAGTGATGAGAAAGAACTTGACTTGTTTTATTTATTTATTTATTTAGAGACAGAGTTTCACTCTTGTCACCCAGGCTGGAGTGCAATGGCGTGATCTCGGCTGACTGCAACCTCCACCTCCCAGGTTCAAGCGATTCTCCTGCCTCAGCCTCCCAAGTAGCTGGGATTACAGACGTCTACCACCACGTCCGGCTAATTGTTGTATTTTCAGTAGAGACGGGTTTCACCATATTGGCCAGGCTGGTCTCAAACTCCTGACCTCAGGTGATCCACCCGCCTTGGCCTCCCAAAGTGTTGGGATTACAGGCGTGAGCCACCGTGCCTGGCCGACTTGTTTAGAAAAGTGGGACTGAGGTTAATATCAGGAGTCTAGAGTTCAAGAGTGGACAGCCAGGCAGGACTGATCTTGTCAAGATTTTGATGTGGTTGGATGATATGATCAACAGATCACAGAGAACCCTAGGGCATTGCAATGCTTAGGCTGGGCCATTTGAGCACCAGCACCTCCCTATAAAACACACTGAGCTGGAGAGTCAATGACACAAGAGCTTAAGGATTTTATAAAACATGACTACATACGGCACTTCATATTAGTCAATGTTCTTTCACAGTAATGATTGCATTTTATCCTTATAACCCAGCAAGGTCAGTATAGTGGGCATTTCCTTATGCTAATACCTCTGTTCTTCACCACCCCACACCCTTTTCCTTGATAAAGATTCTGGGGATTGGAGAGGAAGTAACTTGTTCTGCACTAACCGGAAAAAGAACCTAGACATTCTGACCCAGCCTAGGGCTCTCTCCACTACTTCAGACGCCTCTTTAGCTCGACTCTCCCCTCCAACCCTGCTTTTTCTGCACAGCCCAGTGAGTTCTTGCTTGCTGAAAGAACCTGGCCCAGCCAGGAAAAAGGACACCGGGAGCTTCACATATGTTGGTCTTCAGAGGCAGCGCTCGTGTGCCACCAACATAAATCTGATAGGCACTGAGATCTCAGTCTTCCCTTTTATTCTGGGGAGGGAAGAGTGGAGCTTAGGCTAGACCATCCCTGCCACCGGCCAACTCACTGAATCGGTTCCTCTGGGAGGAGCACTGGGAGTTGCGGTGATGTGGTATAGCCGAATTGATGTCCCATTTCTGGGTTAGGATCTGGCCCTGCCATTTACTAGCTTGTAGTGTCAGGCAAATTTCTTAACTTTTCTGAGCTTCAGTCTAATGGCAATAGCCAGGATTATTGTTAAGATTAAGCCTGCACCATAAGCTTCATTCCTTGAATAGCTAGTGTTACAAATGGTGAGCTGTTAGCCCCAGGGAGTTCGGAAGTCTCTGCGGTTTTATCCGGGGGTCCTGGTATTCCCCGCTCTGAGGATGGGTCAGGCTCTGTGGAGATTCCCCACTTAACCTACCGCATCCTGAACACTGGAGGCTGTTGTTCTGGGATCCAAAGCTGCTCCACTGTTGCCTCAGGGCATCCTGACCTAGTGAATTGCCTCCTTTAGAAGCACTACTTTCCCATCCTCCCAGACTAGCTAATTTACTGCTGATGAAAATAGCTTTAACGGAACTTGGGTCCCAGGAAGGCCACAGCTGGCCTAGAGCATAGAATTCCAGGGCAGAAAGGGCTTCCAGGGGTCTCACACTCACTCCCAACTCTGATTCCAAGGAGACAATCCCCACAGTGGAAATCTGTTAAAACACTGAGTAAATCAAGATGGTTCCTGCTAACATCTGACTAACGTTTTCTTCCAGCTGTACGTTCCCAACCTGCCTGAACGAGGCCTCTAGGACGGCAGCGTCCAATCACGTCTCCCCTCTGCTTTCCTAACTGAATGTTGATATTCTCAGCCTATTTTGCTTGTACAAGTCCCGTCTGTCTGCCTGCCTGCCTGCCTGCCTGCCTGCCTGCCTGCCTTCCTTCCTTCCTTCCTTCCTTCCTTCCTTCCTTCTTTCCTTCCCTCCCTCCCTCCCTCCCTCTTTCTTTTTTTCTTTCGACAGAGTCTCGCTCTGTTGCCCAGGCTGGAGTGCAGTGGCGCAATCTTGGCTCATTGCAAGCTCCGCCTCCTGGGTTCACGCCATTCTCCTGCCTCAGCCTCCTGAGTAGCCTACAGGCACCCGCCACCACGCCCAGCTAATTTTTTGTATTTTTAGTAGAGACGGGGTTTCACCATGTTAGCCAGGATGGTCTCAATCTCCTGACCTAACGATCCGCCTGCCTCGGCCTCCCACAGTGCTGGGATTACAGGTGTGAGCCACCGCACCCAGCCAAGTCCCGTTTTTCTTTTCTTTTTTTTTTTTTTCTTTTTTATTGATCATTCTTGGGTGTTTCTCGCAGAGGGGGATTTGGCAGGGTCACAGGACAATAGTGGAGGGAAGGTCAGCAGATAAACAAGTGAACAAAGGTCTCTGGTTTTCCTAGGCAGAGGACCCTGCGGCCTTCCGCAGTGTTTGTGTCCCTGGGTACTTGAGATTAAGGAGTGGTGATGACTCTTAACGAACATGCTGCCTTCAAGCATCTGTTTAACAAAGCACATCTTGCACTGCCCTTAATCCATTCAACCCTGAGTGGATACAGCACATGTTTCAGAGAGCACAGGGTTGGGGGTAAGGTCACAGATCAACAGGATCCCAAGGCAGAAGAATTTTTCTTAGTACAGAACAAAATGAAAAGTCTCCCATGTCTACCTCTTTCTACACAGACACAGCAACCATCCGATTTCTCAATCTTTTCCCCACCTTTCCCCCCTTTCTATTCCACAAAACCGCCATTGTCTTCATGGCCCGTTCTCAATGAGCTGTTGAGTACACCTCCCAGATGGGGTGGTGGCCGGGCAGAGGAGCTCCTCACTTCCCAGTAGGGGCGGCCGGGCAGAGGCGCCCCTCACCTCCCGGATGGGGCGGCTGGCCGGGCGGGGGGCTGACCCCCCCCCCACCTCCCTCCCGGACAGGGCGGCTGGCCGGGCAGAGGGGCTCCTCACTTCCCAGTAGGGGCGGCCGGGCAGAGGCGCCCCTCACTTCCCTGACGGGGCGGCTGGCCCGGCGGGGGGCTGACCCCCCCACCTCCCTCCCGGAGGGGGCGGCTGGCCGGGCAGAGGCGCCCCTCACCTCCCGGACAGGGCGGCTGGCCGGGCGGGGGGGCTGATCCCCCCACCTCCCTCCCGGACGGGGCGGCTGGCCGGGTGGGGGGCTGACCCCCCACCTCCCTCCCAGACGGGGCGGCTGGCCGGGCGGGGGGCTGACCCCCCCACCTCCCTCCCAGACGGGGCGGCTGGCCGGGCGGGGGGCTGACCCCCCCACCTCCCTCCCGGACGGGGCGGCTGGCCGGGCAGAGGGGCTCCTCACTTCCCAGAAGGGGCGGCCGGGCAGAGGCGCCCCTCACCTCCCGGATGGGGCGGCTGGCCAGGCGGGGGGCTAACCCCCCCACCTCCCTCCCGGACGGGGCGGCTGGCCGGGCCGGGGGCTGACCCCCCCACCTCCCTCCCAGACAGAGCGGCTGGCCGGGCAGGGGGGCTCCTCACTTCCCAGTAGGGGCGGCCGGGCAGAGGCGCCCCCCCCCACCTCCTGGACAGGGCGGCTGGCCGGGCAGGGGGCTGATCCCCCCACCTCCCTCCCGGATGGGGCGGCTGGCCGGGAGGGGGGCTGACCCCCCCACCTCCCTCCCGGACGGGGCAGCTGGCCGGGCAGAGGGGCTCCTCACTTCCCAGTAGGGGCGGCCGGGCAGAGGCACCCCTCGCCTCCCGGACGGGGCGGCTGGCCAGGCGGGGGGCTGACCCCCCCACCTCCCTCCCGGACGAGGCGGCTGGCCGGGCAGAGGGGCTCCTCACTTCCCGGTAGGAGCGGCCGGGCAGAGGTGCCCCTCACCTCCCGGACGGGGCGGCTGGCCGGGCGGGGGGCTGACCCCCCCACCAAGTCCCGTTTTTCAAACTCAATTTGCTTCTTGCCTCCAGACCCTCTCTGAGGTTTTGTGTTTCCTCCCCCATTCAGGTGGGGGCTGGGGTGGGAGGCGGGCAGAGGCTGATCCAGCAGTTGGAAAGGGTGCAGCCCAGGTTCTCCTGACTCAGGAAGAGAAGGGGGGAAAAG
Organism: Pan troglodytes; assembly: GCF_028858775.2. Lineage (NCBI taxonomy): Eukaryota > Metazoa > Chordata > Mammalia > Primates > Hominidae > Pan > Pan troglodytes. Next base: position 20,780,915 of record NC_086016.1, read on the forward strand.
GAAGGCCTTATCCAAGGATACAGCACGTTCTCTTTGGTAAACCAGAGAGACACTTTTGTTTTCTTAGCCACAGAGTGCCCAAGAGTGCCAAGGGGAGTACAGGGTGGCAGAGGTGGGAATAAGGACTGGGTGGGGGAGGCCAAGGGAGGGCTTAGAATGCGGGTGCAGGAGTCAACACTCCAGGACGCAGATGTGCTTGATAAGACAGGTGACTGGCCTGGAAGGTTGAGATCACAGCCTTACTTTATTTTACCTCGCTAGTGGAGACCTGGTTACTCACGAGGCCAAGGGATCCTGATCATTCATTCAAGAAATATTCACTGCCTAGCTAGGTAAGGAGTTAGAAATAAAATGCGCAGCAAAGCCCTGCAGGAGTTAATAGTTTGGTGTGGGATTTGCTTCCGTAAGCAGACGGTGAGCAGGCTGCAATGCAGGTAAGTACAGGGTGCCACAGGAAGATAGACGAGTAGCTCGTCACCCACCTGACAGAGGCAAGGAGAGATTTAGGAAAATCTTCCCAGAAGGGGTGATAATTGAGCTAAACTCTGGAGGGTTAAAAGGGGTCAGCCTGTCCAGGCAGCAGGGAGGGGCTTCCAAGAAGAGGGAGTCATTTGCTTAAAGTCCCAGGTTGAGAGAGGGCAGAGTGGGCCAGGACAGTGGCAGGGTGGACTTTATGACTGCAGCTGTGGGTATGAGGAGGAGACTAGGAGTGAGAAATGAGGCCAGGAAGGCAGGCAGGGGCTGGGTCCTGAGGGACATGGGCAAGTTGCTTCCAGGAGATGGATGAAATGAGCGTGTGCTCCTTGAAGGAGTCTTCCTGGCTGTGCCCACCAACGGGCAGGCAGTGGCGGCCCCCGTCGGTCAAAGCTGTGTCATCGCTCAGAGGCTTGCAAAGCTGCAAGTCATGCAGGTGCAGGCAGAGGCGGGGGCAGGAGGGCAGAGGTTCTTAGCCAGCATGATGGGGCACAGCTATGTAATTCTCGGGTGGTTTGGGGATAGGAGGATTCTTTCCACACACTCTGACGCTGTCACTCCAAAGTCAGGCATTTCTTCACTTGACAATGGGCACCTGTAGGATGGATGGGGCATGGCAGCCATATCTGCAGCTGTATGCCAGTTGCATTTGGTGCAGAGAGCAGAGGGCAACACTGCTCTAAATTCAATGGCTCTGGAAAGGAGGTGGGGTGAGAGGCAGGAGAGGTGATGACATTGGCATGTGGGTCCTGGCTCCTAAATAACCGTGGCTCGCTTTACAATCTGCTGGGTCTTGCATGTCCAAGGAAGTACGCAACCTCGATGTGATGGTCTAAGAGAATCTTTTATTGCTACTTGCTATTATTGAGAATTGAAAATGGATCTGACTGGGCAGAGAACACACCAATCCCATCACATCATCCCTGCCACCCATACAGCAGTCTGCTTCTCCCTCTTCATACAAAGTCCTTTATCTGTTTGGCTGCTGGGGTTTGAGAGAAGCAGCAGCATGGCAGGGATTGTCATTTGCTTTGAATTTATTCGGCTCTGATCTATTGGGGTGGTACCATGGTCTTCCCAAATTCAGACAGAAAGGGAGTAGTGAGGATAAGACCCCTTGGTGGGGAGCTTAATGTGGACTAGCGGCTCATCCTGCATGTCCAGGAACTGGATGGCTCCAAGCCAACTGTCTTCCTCAGGGGCAGGGTCTTCTTTAGATCCCCAACACTGCAGTCTCGGCACCTTGCTGCTGCCCTGATTTCCACAGACTGGCAGGACGTGATGCATGCCACATTGCACCAGAGTGATCACAGCTGTGGACAATTCTACTAAAACTGCTTGCAACTCAGCCACCTGCACAATCATTTTCTCCCTTTTTGCTACCCTTCTTCTCAATCTTTCACTTCCCTCTCACATTTTGCTAGGCAAAAGAATGACTTAAATTAAGTGCTGCTTCCCTTACCTACTCCTTTAACCCCTCTTTTCCGTTCTCCCTTTCAGCTCTCTCTCACCCGGTTCTTCTCATCCCCATTCCTCTTCCTGTTCTGCAGCCAGCTGTGCTGGGTCGAGGGGTCAAGGGAGTGACTAAAGTGCCGTGTGTCCTTGTTGGTGGGTTTGACACCTTATCCTCCAAATGCTAAACGGTGCCTCTGCCATCGCACAGTGCCACCAGGTGCCTTGCCCTGTGGTTTACGTTATGCACTGGGGGCACCTTTCACATACAATACAAAGTCCACGGGGCCACTGGAGTTGTGCAGCTCAGCCCCCTTGGTTTCAATGTGGCACTCAGAAGCCTCCAAAGCAACGAATCTCTTAGGGGAAAATGGTGGCCTCTTGGTGGAGACCAGGTTCTCAGATGGACGTCTAAGTCTGTGAAAAATGCCTCTATGTACCCAAGTCTCCCTGTTACTGTTAACCTGAGGCTCAGAGCCTTCTGACTCAAAAATCTTCCTACTTAGGCTGGGTGCAGTGGCTCACACCTGTATTCCCAGAACTTAGGGAGGCCAAGGCAGGTGGATCACTTGAGCCCAGGAGTTTGAGACCAGCCTGGCCACCATGTTGAAACTCTATCTCTACTAAAAATACAAAAATTAGCCGGGTGTGGTGGTGTGTGCCTGTAATCCCAACTGCTTCAGAGGCTGAGGCACAAGAATCGCTTGAACCTGGGAGGTGGAGGTTGTAGTGAGCCTAGGTGGTGCCACTGCACTCCAGCCTGGGTAATAGAGTGAGACCTTGTCTCAAAAAACAAACAAACAAACAAACACCTTCCTGATCCCCCCTCTCCAGCCTCGCCATCCACTGCTCCCCATGTGACCATGTCTCTGGACAGATGGATGGTCTGGACAGGCCATGTGCTGGCCTGGCTCCACACCCAGCTTCTGAAGGTCTTCTTGATGGCAGCACCTTCTCTCTAGATCGGAATCCATCCTCCTGTCCATCCCTGCTCAGCAACACCCTTGCACCATTCTCCAGACTCTTTTAGAGTCTGCTCCCCTCATTGGGGACAGTTCACTGGTTTCCACTACAGTTAGAAAGAAATCCCTCCTCCTGATCCTTATGAGGCCCTGTGTGCTTTGACCCCAGCCTGGCTCTCCCACCTCCTGCTCCTGCCCTTGTCCACTCTCCTCCCACCACATTGGCCTTCTGCTCGCATGCTCACCACCCTCACACCCCTCTCAAGGCCCCGCACTTGCTGCTGTGACTTCTGCTTGAAGAACTCTTCCCCCAGATATCAGGGGCTGCCAGGAAGTGAGATCTGTAAGGGCAGAAGCCTTTTCTTTTGGCAGAGTCACAATTGCATTCCAAGTGGCTTAGAACAGTGCCCGCCTGGCACATGGTGGGCGACGGGTAAATAAACACTGAATGAAAGGTGTAAGCACACGCTACCCTATGTTGTCTGTCTCTTTCTTCCTTGCTCCATCTTTCCTTTTCCATCCTCCCCCGAGGGGAAGCCTCCTGAGGGCAGAGATCTGCTCTGTGTCAGACATCCCCCTCAGCATCCAGCCTAGTGCCTCCAGCAAAGGTGCTTCTGTCAACATTTGTTGACAGAATGGAGACCAAGCTGGTGGGAACAGTTCTTTCACGCCTTTCCCACCAGGCGGGCTCAGCAGCCTCCCAGGCAGACAAAGAGTAACCCTTGTCCTCCCAGGCCGCTGGTCCTTTGGTTCGGCAAGCCTGCCAGCAGCCCAGCCTCGGGGACGTCCGCGCCTTTTGCAGCAGAGCAGATCTTCACCTGGGTTTCCTTCCCACCATCACTTTCTGAGCTGCTCAGCGTCAGAAAAAGGGTATCTGGCCTCCTGGAACTACAACTGTCCCATCATCACACACCTAATCCTAGGAGAAAGCAGTGTTCTGCTGAAGTAACTGCTGGATTTGAAAAGTGAGATCTTCTAGAAAGATGTATTAAAAGATCATGACTTTGGCTGCTGTATTTCAAAGACCAGGCAGGCATTTAGGTGACAGAGTTAAATATTCCAAACTTACCTCATCCTCTCTCTCTCTGTCTCTCAAGGGTAAACATTCCGTTCCTCTTCCAAAACCCAGTGCTTCTCCATATTTGGGAATCTGGAATGGGCACTAGGGGCACAGCCCTGTCTCCTCTCGGTGTCTGCCGGGAGCTGTAGTCCCCAGTGAATGTCGGCTGCTTTTCTCTGGCCAGCAAGCAGGCTCTCCTTTCTCAGGAGGACATCTGAAAGCAGGAAAGCTGTACACAGTGAGATGCGAGGGTGCTATTAGGAGGCTTGCCTTCTATTTTCAGCTCTCCATGAGCTAGTTTTGAGCAAGGCCTCACTCTTTTCATGGCTCAGTCTCCCAACCTGTAAAATGGGCATAATTCTCTCTCTCTTTTCCTGGCTGCCCGATTGTTTGTTGGGTGGAGTAATTAGGCAGCACCCATTCAGTGCTTTGAGTTCATTCTAGAAAAGAGTGCTTTATAAATAACACTTGTTATCTCTAAAGGGGAAAATATTAATGGCCTAGATACCTCCATAAACCGACACTTTGCCTATATGTCAAAAAGATGCCGTGGAATTCCTTGTATGTGCCTTCCACTCACCCTGGGTTTAAATGGTTTCCCTGCATCTCCTTCTATTTTGTATCATCTCTAGTTTCATATCCTCAAGAATAAACAGTCTCCCTCCTTCCTCTCTGAAAAAATAAAAAAAGAGTAAGACAGACCAACTCTGCCCTATGCCAAACACACAAGAACATTGTGAAGAAGAAACCACCTAGACCAGACTGGAGCTCCGAGAACTTTATCTCCTTCTTCCCAACTAGTGCATGAGAACTCAGTCTCCACGCAAGAGGCTGACCTTTGTTCCCATAGAAAAAGGCACACAGATTTCATTGCAGCAGGAAGGATTTTTGAAAGATCTTAATAAGGACTCCCCTTTCTGGAGACTTGAGAGAAGAGTTTTGACACCCAGCACCTTCTCTTTGAGGAGAGAGTCTGGTACAGTGCGGTGGAAACAGCAGCAGAGGTGGAATCAAACTGGTTAGGATCCCAGCTCTGAGACTCAGGCAAACATGTAACCTCTCCGGCCTTAGTTTCTTCAGCTATAAAATTGAGATAATAATATAATCTAGAGGTTTTTTTTTAATAAAGTACTGCACAAAGATCAGTCGTTATAAGAGGCAGTATGATGCAGTGGTTAATAACAAGGAATTTTCAAGTCAGAGATACCTGGATTAGAATTCCACCTGGATTAGCTGTGGAAATGTGATCAAACTACTCAGCCTCTCTAAGCCATAGTTCTATGATGTTTAACATGGGGATAATAAGCATTAAATGAAGCAATGCATCAGTGCATGTAATGGACCTAGCATGGAGCCTGGCACACACTAATTTCTCGATAAATATCGTTATGACTATTATCATTGTCAACTGCAATCATTTTTACGTATCTTATGCTTGATCATCTCACTTCATGATAATCAAATCAAATAATGCGAAAGTGCTTTTTAAGTTGTAAAGTACCACACAAATGTGAAGGATGAGGAGAATGAAGCATACAAAGAAGGGAGCTGGGCACCCCAGAGTTCTCCTTGCAGCTTCAGGACTATATGGGATCAAGGACGTATACTTGCTTTTTAGCTACAGAGAACTGTAAACAGCTAAGTCATTATTAGTAACAGCGGGATTGTTTGATTTCTTGTTTTAGGTAGTAATTCCAATATCCAATTGAAGAATAGAAAGGACTCCCCTGACTCACCATGGGTAAGTCAGGGTGCAGAGTGGCATAACTCTGTGTAGCTACGCATGCTCATTGTGTGTGCTTGTGGAGGGATGTGCAGCACAGTGCTAAAAGTTCTTATTAGGAGTGGTAGGATTTCAGATGATTCTCATTCTCTTTGTACTTTTGTGTCTTTGAATTATTTTTACTTTAGGTATATATCATTTAAGCAAAAACAAAAGACAAAAGACAGTGGATACTGAACAACCAGATTCCCGTTTGTAAAACCTTGGATCCATAGTTTCCTCTAATCCCACAGAAGGTTTTCTCAGGTATGGAAAATGGAGTTTCTGAAAACCAGGAGCAGCTGGCGAAAATCATAATGACAAATGCCTGTGACAGGAAGTCAGAGGGGAAGGAGTCCCTTCAAGATGGCCCTGGGAAGGGAAGAAGAGAGATGCCTTTTCATCTCTGTTTATTTCATAGGCTATAATAACATGGTGGTTTCAATCATAGGCTGTGTACACATGAGTTTCCTTGTTTGCTATGGTAACATGTGATTCCTGTTTTTCCGTCTCTGTTTTTCTGATCCCTTAGACTCTGGCTGTCAGAGAGGAGAACTATGAACTCACCTACTCATTCATGCTGCCCAGGTAATCACCTCTGTCATGAGCGATTAGGGGAAGGGTGTGTGGAGTCTACCTGTAATATATTTCCACTGTCCCGCTACATTTCAGAACCAGATGCACAAAGAACAAACAAGTTTCCCAGCAGGACTCAAAATAGAAGGGATGGTGACTGCATGCCTTACCATTCGGGATCCTCTTCTTCCCGGAGAACTCCACGCAGGCAGGTCTGTACCTGCTTAGAGGCAGCCTGTCTGTTGAGCAGCCCATCCTCAGTGAGGGAGGATAAGAGACTGGGGCTGGGGGGATGGGCAGAATCTTTGCTGTTGCCACAAACTGAGAGTGTCCCCAGAAAACTGAATACGTCTGGACTTCGCCATCAAAACTCATGTTAGTGTGGTGCAGGAACAAGGTAGGCTGCCACATCCGGCCTGGCACACTGTAAAACTGCACACCTCCAGGGGGCGCCACGCCACCCCCCCACACGATGTGCGATATGATTAACACCTCCAAGAGTTGTGCCCTGTGAATCCCAGGAAGGGTCATTCTTTTTTCTTTCTTTCTTTCTTTTTTTTTTTTGAAACAGAGTCTTGCTCTGCTGCGCAGGCTGGAGTGCAATGGTGCAGTCTCAGCTCACTGCAACTTCTGCCTCCTGGGTTCAAGTGATTCTCCTGCCTCAGTCTTCCGAGTAGCTGGGATTGTAGGCACCCACCAACATGCCCAGCTAACTTTTATATTTTTAGTAGAGACAGGGTTTCACCAGGTTGGCCAGGCTTTTCTCGAACTCCTGACCTCAGGTGATCCACCCACCTCAGCCTCCCAAAGTGCTGGGATTATAGGGATGAGCCACCACACCTAGCTGGAAGGGTCATTTTTCCTGAACATCCTAACTTGCAGAGAAAGGTCTTTACAAAACCAAGTAGACTGGAGCTTGGCTGAGTAGCCCTTAACTTTTGAAGTGAACTGAAATGTCATTGATTAAAAATATACACAGACACCTGTTTTCCTCACTTCACCAACTTTTAAGTGTTGCATCTGGTGTCCTTCTTACTCTACTCCGGAAACAGATGCCGAGTGGGGCCTCAGTTTCTCCTTGACTGTAGTATAAAGCTCCTTCCAACTCTAAAATTCTGTGGCTCAGAGTGACTGAGTTTATTAGATTATTTCTAGGAAATAAGGAAAAGAACTCTAGTTGCAAATTGCTCATAGACAAGAAGTCAGGCTGGGCAGATCAATATCTGGAAACACCTGCCAGTGTCTGTCTTTTTGCAGGCCTGAGCCAGGGCACGGACCTTCTCAGCTTCCAACCTTTTCACACAGTGCTTACCAGCAAGGGTGCCTGAAAGTCAAGGCCATATGACACTGAAGAGCACAAGGGAGGTGGGGTCCCTCTGCAGCATTACATGCTATTATTTCACACCAAGCTAGATGGCACCAGGATCCCAGCATGAGTGGGACCCTGTCCCTGCCCACAGGAGAACACAGTACAGTAGGGGAATGACACAAATAACTATAAGGAACTGTGGAAACTTGGAAGGACCCACAGGTGAGGCATCAAGAAAGCAAAGCACGATTGGGAAAGAGTGATTTGCCTGAATCAGGTAGGATCAGGAAAGACTCTGGGAGGAGAGAGCATCTTTATACCCTTCCACAATAGAGCCAGGGCTGAATTATCCCCAGTGCACACCCATTACTGGTTTCGTTTTTCAGGCTTGGAGAGGGAATGAATTGATCTGGCATCGTGAAGATTTGTTCAGCCTTCCCTGAGTGCATCTTCTGACTCCTGGGGTAGGTAAGAAATGGAGGGGCTCCTGGAGTCACCTTCAAGGCAGATGAAGAGGAGCTATGGAGGCCCTTTGAAGCATGGCCCCTGGGCATGGGATCTGGTGAGAAACCTCCTTCCCAGCTTTGCCACTGAAACCATGGCTTTTAAACTTCGGCAGAGTTTCCAAGCTTTCATTTCCCATCTATCAATAGGGATAATAATAATAATGTACCTGTATGACCTTGTTCACAGGTTTGCTGTCAAGGTCAAATAAGACAAGCAAAAGTACCTTGTGGATCCAGTATTATACTAGTTAAGAAGAAAGACTGGAGCCCAGTGGTCCAGATTAAGTCCCCACACCTCCCCCAGCTCCACTATGCACTTGTTGGGTGACCTTGGACAAGTTATTTAACCTCCCTATAACTCAGTTTCTTCCTTTACAAAATAAGAATGAGACTAGGACTTTCATCATATGGTTATGAGGATTCAAATGAGTTAAATGTAAAGCACTCAGGCCAGGCGTGGTGGCTCACACCTGTAATCCCAGCACTTTGGGAGGCTGAGGCAGCAAGATTGCTTGAGCCCAGGAGTTCAAGACAAGCTGGTCAACATAGTGAGACCCCATCTCTACAAAAAATTTAAAAATTATCCAGGCGTGGTGGCATGTGCCTGTAGTCCCAGCTACTCAGAGGCTGAGTTACAAGGATTGCTTGAGCCCGGGAGGTTGAGGCTGCAGTGAGCTGTGATGGCACCAGTGCACTCCAGCCTGAGCAACACAGAGAGACCCTGTCTTAAATAAATAAATAAATAAATAAACAAATAAATAAAGCACTCAGAAAAGCACCTAGTGCATAGTTAATATCATACCATATAAATTGAGCCATCACTATTATTGTTGTAAAGTACTATACAGGATGATTATGATGGTCACTTCTTAGATACAGAAGCAGAGTTCTGCTGTGTCTACAAGGAGAGGAACACTATAGGAAGCATTGAGTTCTGCCCTGAACTCCTAGTCCAGGCTTTAAAAAAGAGCCATAAAAATGCCATCCCACTGATAAGCGTCTGGAGCAAGGGAGGTGTGCCTTGACCATCCTGGAAAAACATCATCTCCACCCTACCTATACTTATCTCCTTGGCTCGCTTCTGGCCAAAGGTCCACACTTGGTCTGAACCTATTGCATGCAGAGCTTTGCCACAGATGTCCCTGTACTGAGGGGCTCTGGCTGGTTGGGATGTTCGAAGGGACAGCTGTGGATGCTGTTTATTGGCCTGAAATGTGGAACCAGTGTGGAGAAGGCAAGACAGGCTAGGTTGACGTCAGATGTAGGCTTTTCATTTTTATTTTTTGAGAAAGGGTCTTGCTGTGTCACCCAGGCTTGAAGGATTGAGTGCAGTGGCGCATCATAGTTTACTGCAGCCTTGAACTCCTGGGCTCAAGCGATCCTCCTGCCTTAGCCTCTCAAGTAGCTGGGACTATAGGCACGTGCCACCATGACCAGCTAATTAGAAAACATTTTTCAATAGAGATGGGGTCTTGCTATGCTGCCTAGGCTGGTCTCAAAGTCCTAGGCTCAAGTGATCCTCCTGCCTTGGCCTCCCAAAGTGCTAGGATTACAGGCATGAGTCACTGTGCCCAGCCAGATGTGGGCATTTTTGATTTTTGCATGGAAGAGTCAATAATTGGATTCCAGGGCTGGGCACGGTGGCTCACACCTGTAGTCCCAGCACTTTGGGAGGCTGAGGCAGGTGGATGGCTTGAGGTCAGGAGTTTGAGACCAGCCCGGAGAACATGGAGAAATCCCGTCTCTACTAAGAATACAAAAATGAGCTGGGCATGGTGGCATGCAACTGTAATCCCAGCTACTCGGGTGGCTGAGGCAGGAGAATCACTTGAGCCCGGGAGGCAGAGGCTGTGAGTGAGCCGAGATCGCACCACTGCACTCCAGCCTAGGCGACAAAGCGAGACCCTGTCTCAAAAAAAAAAAAAAAAAAAGAATTGGATTCTAGGTCAGGAAGTAATATTACAGAACTTTGGAGTGCTATGAGATTCTTTCTTCTTCTTTTTTTTAAATTGAGGCAGAGTCTTGGTCTGTTGCCCAGGGTGGAGTGCAGTGGCCCAATCTTGGCTCACTGCAACTGCGGAGGCCTCCCAGATTCAAGACATTCTCATGCCTCAGCCTCCTGAACAGCTGGGACTACAGGTGCATACCACCATGCCTGCCTAACTTTTGTACTTTTAGTATAGATGGTTTTTCACCATGTTGGCCAAGCTAGTCTTGAACTCCTGGCCTCAAGTGATCTGCCCGCCTCGGCCCCCTAAAGTGCTGGAATTACAGGCATGAGCCACCGCGCTGGGCTGAGATTCTTTCTTCTTTCTTGCCTTACATCAGCCTGAACGAGTCCAGTGATTGACAAGTGTTCAATGGGCTGTCACATGGTTTCTTCTGCTCTTCACAGCCACCCTATGCAGCAGGTGTTAGTATTAGTGTCCTCAGATGAGACGACTGAGGCACAAAGAAGTATGGTGACTTTCTAGAGGTCACCTGGCTTTGTCACTGAAGGAACCAGGATTCTTTTTTATTTTTTAAAAATTTTTATTTATTTTATTTGAGGCAAGGTCTCACTCTGTCGCTCAGGCTGGAGTGTAGTGGTGTATCTCAGCTTACTGCAGCCTCAACCTCCTGGGCTCAACCCATCCTCTCACCTCAGCCTTCTGCGCAGGTGAGACTATAGGCGTGCTCCACCACGCCTGGCTAATTTTTGTAGAGACAGGGTTTCACCATGTTGCCCAGGCTGGTCTTGAATGCCTGAGCTCAAGCAATCCTCCTGCCTTGGCCTCCCAAAGTGCTGGGATTACAGGCATGAACCACTGTGCCCCACCTGAAGGAACCAGGATTCTAGCCATGCCTCTCATCTCCAGTCCAGTGTGCTTTCTGCTACAAAAACAACAACTCATCCCCTGCTACAGCAGGCTGAGCAAATCTGCCTCCTCAGGCAAGGGAGCCACACTGAGCCCTCTGCCAAATGGAAGGAACAACCCCAAGTTCCAGAGCCTAGGTAGGGCTAGGGAAGGGGTTGTAACGAGGATACTGGCATCTCAGGTGCTCTGCCAGTTTTCCCAAAATAAAACAATTCAAACAATGCAAATATTAATATGGGCCTGGCCTTATACATCTGAAAGGACTGTCCTTATTTCCACTGTGTTTTTTGTCTCAAAGATGAGGAAATGACAGGAGAAGAGATGATTTCAAAGGCTGTCCCATGAGCTCCAACTTAGAGAAGTTTGGCTAAGTAAAGACAATACGCATTTATGTTCCCCCAGAGGGAATGAATTCGCTTCTGTTTAGGATTTCTGTGTCTTCGCTTGAGAAAGTCTAGGTACTTGTAGACATAGAGGAGATGATGTGTCCCACTGGATGTGTGTTGAGGAATCCATTTGTGGGCATAATAGTGCTAAACAGTGGTTACATACGGACTAATATGAAGCCCGGGAATAGTTGAAAATTGGGTGAATCAGAAATGGAATACAATCATATTTTTATATGGTTTCTAGCTCTCCTCTCTCCTGCCTTAAATATCTTGACCTCATTCTGGCTGTCTCACTACTAAATAGGCAAATTTACTTTTAGCAAGGCTGCTTCTTTTAAGACTGTGCGTCCATCTCCTGGACAAATTTGGAATAGCAAGAAATTTGTTAGGCATTAAGGAAAGGGACTTTTCCAGGGAGCAGCCGCTTAGAGCTGGCCGCTTCTGAGCATGTTCGTCTTCCCAGGCCTGGCTCACATTTTCAGTGCTTAACGCGCATGGCGCTTTATGCGCAATATTACTTAATTCTTCCCTCAGCCATTGGGAGCTAAGGACAAACTGTTATCCCAATTTTACAGGTGAGGAAATCAGAGCTTATTTAAATAAATTGCCGAGGTCACACAACTAGTAAGCGACAAAATCTCAGTCAAACCGAGGCTCTTTTGGTTCAAAGATGTGTATTGAGCTCTACTCTGCTCTGCAGGGACAGAACTAAGTATGTTTGCTATTCAGGGGATACACAGTCATTCCATGAGCAAGTTACACAATGTAAGATAAGGACATTGTGAAAAACAAAACCATACCGTACATAATGCACTTTATAGTAAAGTACTGGGAACAGAGTATTTGGTAAATTGTAACTATAATAATAATTTTAAACAGATCCACAAATCACACTTATTATTATATTCTGTTTCACCCGGGCTTTGCCAAGCTTCCCACATTTGTACTAGATCCTCTTGGCTTTAGTTTCTCCCCAGTTCTCTACCCTTTGAATTCACTCCAAAGCTTCCCTAGAATCTTTGCTCTCCTAGAAATTAGATTAAACAGGCACCTGCTCACATCATACATCCCCTGCCCTTGTCACCAGACATGCACACATCCATCTTCTGGGATTTCCGTTCTCTTGCAGAAAAGTCTGCATGGGAAGCTGAGGCAGAACCAAGTCCACCAGACTCCGAGGAAAGAGAAGTTTGGACCCTGTAACCAGATAAAAGTGAAGCCAGGACTTCATTTATTCCACAAATACTTTTTGACTACCTATAGATGACAGGCACTGTTCAAGGCATTGAGGTTCCCACAGTGAACAAAAGAGACAAAAACGTCTGCCTTTGTGAGTTTATATCATAGTGGAAGGAAATAGACAATAAAAATAAGTAAAATATAGACATTGGTATGTAGATGGTGATAAATGATAAGGAGAAATATAAAGACAGATCGGAAGTGACAACAGTGGGGAGGTGGAATTGGTATCTGCATTTAACGTTGTTTTCTAACAGCAAATTCAGGATGGGGCAGAGAGCAGTGAGAAAATGAGGCCCTTATGCTCAGCGCCCCCAACCTCGCCTCGGTGGGGTCACTATTCATTTTGGAACATTGCCCTTGGGACCAACATATTCTCAGTGGTCCTTGTGAAGGTTTCCACCCTAAGTCCCTCATCCTCACCAGGCAATATTCATTCCCCTACAGCAAACTCCGGAGGCAACGCGGAGAAAGTGTGAATCAATTCAAGACTAAGGTTGCCAAAATGTTTGATCAGCTCTGCGTCAGCCTTGACATTACATTACATTACAGATCCCCTGATCGCCACCGTCGCAGAAGCTCTGAATTAAAAGCGTGCATGTAGCTGCACATCCATTGCTGGCACTTCTTTCGTTAGCCTCCGCTGGAACTGGTTAGTGAGGACCCCTCCATTTCACAAGACAGCTTCGGTTTTGGTTTGTTTTGACTTCCGCACCCCGAAGCTGTAGCACCAGTTTGTTTTCTCACGGCACAGAGGCGGCTTCCGGGGCGCGGCGTGCTGGGGGTTGTAGTCCGCGCTCTGCCTCCTACTTCCATTGCAGAAGGCGATGGGCCGAGAGCTGAGGAACTACAACTCCTAGAGTACCCCGCGCCGCCGGGACGCCGCGCGGCTGCGGGGCTGGGCGAGCGCAAAGATGTCCGCGCCCGCTGCCGGGAGGCGAGGTGAGTCTTTGATCGTAACCAGGAGCCCGGAGCTGAGGCAGTTCCTGCACGTGTCGCGGGGCCGGAGAAGCTAGGGCCAGGTATTCCAGGGATGCAAGAATCCTGCAAATCTGACGTGTAAACTGCTTCCCCAGCCTCCAGGCGAGCCCAGCTTTTGCCTCAGATAGGCCCCTTCCTTTTCCTTCTCGGGGAATCGACCTCGGGAAGGGGTGTGGGCAAAGAGATGAGGACTCTCCCTCTTCGCCCAGGCCAACTCGGGATATCCCGGAGCCTCTGGGGAGGCGGTCACTCCGACGTCTGAGGACCTGGGCCTTGGACCCGGACTCGTTATGAAGAGCGATTCTTCGACCTCTGCAGCCCCCCTCAGGGGGCTCGGGGGACCCCTGCGCAGCAGCGAGCCGGTGCGCGCGGTCCCGGCCCGGGCGCCGGCCGTGGACCTTCTGGAGGAGGCGGCCGACCTCCTGGTGGTGCACCTGGACTTCCGGGCGGCGCTGGAGACCTGCGAGCGGGCCTGGCAGAGTCTGGCCAACCACGCCGTGGCAGAGGAACCCGCGGGCACGTACGTGCTGGGCTCGGAAATGAACCGATTTCCGGGCGCTCTTGTGGTGGGGCTCAAGGTCTCAGGAGTTCTGTCCTTCCCAGATTGCCCACACGGAGCTTTACACCTGGCTTTCATCAGTGGTTTGTCTCCGAGAGGGTGGTCGCTCATCGTGTGCCCATTCTACAGAGAAGGGAAGTCGTGTAACAAAAACTTAGTGGGGAACCCACAGCCAATTATTTGCTCCTTGTTCCAAGGTAGAATGACATGATGGGAAGGCTGAATGTGTATTAAGTACTAAGTTCTGTCAGTAAGCAGGTGGTAAAAGTCCTCTCCCAGGTACCTCCGCCCTCCCCGCCCCGCCCAAGGTTGTTTATTCCTGACCTTGGCTGATGATGGGGAATGGGGGTCATGGCAGGAGCAGTGTTCTGGTCCAATTAGAGGACTGGATTAAAGAATTAATTCAGGGCCGGGAGCTGGGGCTTACGCCTGTAATCCCAGCACTTTGGGAGGCCGAGGCAGGAGGATTGCTTGAGCCCAGGAGTTCGAGACCAGCCTGGGTAACATAATGAGCCCTCTTCTCTACCAAAAAGAAGAAAAAGAAAAGAATCCGGAGGAAAAAACCTTGGGCTTGCATTGCTCTTTCTAATGCCACCAGCCTCGTCTGGCAGGTGAGGGAGTCATTTCTTTGCATTGTAAAGTTGGGTTAGGCCACGCTAGGGAGGTGGTAGGTAGAATAGCTAAAGTTGACCGCAAAGAAGGATGATCTGGAGAGCCCTGGCTGTGTTTTAGGGGACTGGGTGGGAGCTCATTTCAGTGAATGCAGAAGGCTTTGCTTCTGGGTGTCTGGAGGAACCTTACTAGGTGGTGCCTTTTAGCCAGCTGTGGAGTCTATACCTCCACTCAGCCAGAAACCTTGCTCCAAGCCCATTTGTTCACAGAGCAAACTCTTAGTTCCAGCTCTCTTTTCAGCCACACACCGGTGCTGTGTGTTATTTCCCCCTCAGGATTACCCTTCCTCTTCATTTAAATCTGATTTCACCTGGATACAAAGATGAACGTTGAGCAACAGCTGACTTGCCTCTTGAAAGAGGGTTACAGAAACTTTTAGTTTCTGGAGGAAAGGGCAGCCCGTGAGACCAATTGTGAAGCCCATCTAAATACTAACAGGGATGAGAGAGATGATGGCTGCTGAGTTGGGAGCTGGAGAGGAACAGTCCCAAGGTGGAGGTGGGAATGGAAATGGAGGGGAACCACTTCTAACTGAAATTGGTTTTTCTGCTGACAGCTCATTGGAGGTGAAGTGCTCCCTGTGTGTTGTGGGGATCCAGGCCCTGGCAGAAATGGATCGGTGGCAAGAAGTCCTCTCCTGGGTCCTTCAGTATTACCAGGTCCCTGAAAAGCTACCCCCCAAAGTCCTGGAGCTGTGGTAAGTCTTCTTTGCTGACTCATCAGATCGGTTCAGAAACGAGAGGATTTTCATCTCCTCTCCTAAATACCTACTCTTTTCCCCTTCCCTACTATTGCCCTCCAGATCGGATTCTTTCCCTTCACTTTTTTTTCCCCAGACTTCCATACATAGCAATAAAGAATAAGGGGGAGGAATTTAGGAGTAGAATAGATATAAAGAAGGGAGGAAACAGGGAATAGGAGCGACGTGGGATGACAGAGTGGACAGAGCTGAAAGAGCAGCTTGCTACGTCCTAGGAATTCCTAATTCTTAAAAAAAAAATTTTGTTTTGTTTTGTTTTGTTTTTTGAGATGGAGTCTCGCCCTGTCGCCCAGGCTGGAGTGCAGTGGCACGATCTCTGCTCACTGCAAGCTCCACCTCCCGGGTTCACACCATTCTCCTGCCTCAGCCTCCCGAGTAGCTGGGACTACAGGCGCCTGCCACCACGCCCGGCTAATTTTTTTGTATTTTAAGTAGAGACGGGGTTTTACCGTGTTAGCCAGGATGGTCTCAATCTCCTGACCTCGTGATCCACCTGCCTCGGCCTCCCAAAGTGCTGGGATTACAGACGTGAGCCACCGCCCCTGGCCAAAAAATAACAAAGTTTTTAAAATTGACACTTGTACATATTTATGGGGTAAATTAGACATTTCAATATATGCTGTGTATATGTTGTATAATGATCAAATCAGGGTAGTTAGCATATCCATCACCTCATGCATTTATCATTTGTTTGTGACAGGAACATTCAAAAGCCTCTCTTCCAGCTATTTTATAATATACAATACCTTACTGTTAACCATAACCACCCTACCGTGCAATAGAACACCACAACTTATTCCTCCTATCCCACCGTAACTTTGTACCCATTGACGAACCTCTTTCCGTCTTCCTTTTCTTCCTTCCTTTCCCAGTCTCTGGTAACCACTGTTCTACCGTCTGCTTCTATGATATCAACTTTTTTTTTTTTTTTAAAGATTCACATGAGTGAAATCATGTAGTATTTATCTTTCTCTGCCTGGCTTATTTCACTTAACATGATGTCCCCCAGGTCCACCTGTGTTGTCATGAATGACAAGATTTCATTCTTTTTTATGGCTATATATCATTCCTTTATATATATATGCGTGTGTGTATATATATACACATATATATAAACACATATATACACATATATACATATATGTACACATATATACACACACACACACACGCACACACACACATTATCCATTCATCTGTTGTTGGACACTTAGGTTGATTCCATATCTTGGCTGTTGTGAATAGTGCTGCATTAAACAGGGGAGATAATGGATTGCTAGATCATGTGGTAGTTCTATTTTTATTTTTTTCACCTGGCCATTCTTAAGTTTATTTTGATGACACCTGGTGACAGTTCCCTGTACCTAGAAGAAGGCGTTGGGACTCTTGATGTTGGAGTGTGGCTTGTGCTGAAGACACAGGACCTGGTAGGGCAGCAGGAACCTGATCGTGGAATTGTGGAACTGCTTGACTGTCGGCCGGTGGCAGTACCAGAAGCGGGACTTGGCACAACTTGCTTAGGTGCAGAGATTCGCTGGCAGTAGAGGGGCAGCATGTGGCATTTGGGGGTGGGCAGGCAGCAAATACTCTCTCAGTGTGCCCCAGGCCTTCATGGCATTCTCTCAGCACTTGCCACCACTTACAAAAAGGAAGTGCCGTCTTTCCTATTTTGAATTTTTTAAAGGAACCTGCATTCTGTTTTCCATAATGGCTGTACTAATTTACAGTCCCACCAACAGTGTGTAAGTGCTGCCTTTCTCCACATCCTCACCCACACCAACACTCGTTTTCTTTTGTCTTTTTGATAAGAGCTGTTCTAACTGGAGCGAGGTAGTGTCTCATTGTGGTTTTGATTGGCATTTCCCTGATGATTAGTAGTGTTGAGCATTTTTTCATATACCTGTTGGCCATGGTACGTCGTCTTCTGAGAAAAGTCTATTGAGGTCTTTTTCCCTTTTGAATCAGGTTTTTTTTTTTTTTTTTTTTTTCTGCTGTTAAGTTCCTGATATATTCTGGATATTAACGCTTTGTCAGATGGATAGTTTGCAAATATTTTCTCCCATTCTGTAGGTTGTTTCTTCACTCTTAATTGCTTCCTTTGCTGTGCAGAAGTTTTTAGTTTGATGTAATTTCATTTGTCCATTTTTGCTTTCGTTACCAGTGCTTTTAAGGTCTTACTGAAAAAAACACTTGCTCAGCCCAGTGTTGTGAGGCATTTCTCCTATGCTTTCTTCTAGTAGTTTCATGGTTTTGGATTTTACATTTAAGTCTTGAATCCATTTTGAGTTAATTTTTGTATGTGGGGAAAGGTAGGGGTCTGGTCTCCTGCATATGGATATCCGATTTTCCCAGCACCATTTATTAAAGAGACTGTCTTTTCCCCTGTGTGTGTTCTTGGCACCTTTGTTGAAAATCAGTTGGCTGTAGGTGCATGAATTTATTTCTGGGCTCTCTGTTCTGTTCTATTTTGTCTGTTTTTATGCCATACCATGCTGTTGTGGTTACTGTTATAGCTTCGTGTAGTATGGTTTGAAGTCAGGTAATATGATACCTCCAGCTTTGTTCTTTTTGCTCACAACTGCTTTAGCCATTTGGGGTCTTTTGTGGGTCCATACGAATTTCAGGATTGTTTTTTCTGTTTCTGAAGAATGCCATTGGTGTTTTGATAGGGATTGCATTAAATCTGTAAATTGCTTTGGGTATTTTAATAATATTCTTCCAATTTGTGAATGAACACGGGATATCTTTCCATTTTTTGTGTGTCCCCTTCAACTTCTTTCATCAATGTTTTATAGTTTTCAGTGTAGAGATCTTTTGCCAGCTTGGTTTAATTTATTCCTAGGTATCTTATTTTTTTGGTAGCTATTGTAAATGGAATTGTTTTCTTGATCTCTTTTCCAATGGTTCACTGTCACGTATAGAAACGCTGTTTTTTGTACATTGATTTTTGTATCCCACAACTTTACTGAATCCGTTTATTAGTTCTGTCTGCAAACAGGGATAACTTGACTTCCTCCTTTCCAATGTGGATACCTTTTATTTCTTTCTGTTGCCCGATTGCTCTGGCTATGACCTCCAGTACTATGTTGAATAAAAACGGTCAAAGTAGGCATCTTTGTCTTGCTCCTGATCTTAGAGGAAAGGCTTTCAGCTTTTCCCATTGATTATGCTGTTAGTGATGGGTGTGTCGTGGGGAATTCCCATGAGCATCATCATTTCATCGGAAAGGGCTCGAGGACACAGTGAGGAGGGGCTGGATAGGAGAAGCATAGTGGTCATGGGAAATGAACCAATCATTGAGCACTGACTCTTCTTTTGTTGGGACTGGGTTTTTTGGGGAATGCAGCATTCTTTTATACAGCAAAATGCAAGAGCCTGGAGCTGTGCTGGATGTGGTGGGTGCCTGGCTCCAAGACCCAGCCAATCAAAACCTTCCAGAATATGGAGCCTTGGCAGAATTTCACGTGCAGCGGGTGCTGCTGCCTCTGGGCTGCTTATCGGAGGCTGAGGAGCTAGTGGTGGGCTCTGCAGCCTTTGGTGAGGAGCGGCGACTGGATGTACTTCAGGCCATTCACACAGCGAGGCAGCAGCAGAAACAGGAACACTCAGGCTCTGAGGAGGCCCAGAAGCCAAACCAGGAAGGTAGGACATTATCCCTCTGCGACCTCTGTAAAGTGGACTTGCGGGCTTACACTGTACCTCGGGGTCTGTCGTGAAACTCCTGCGAGCTTAGAAGCAGTTCTTTGTATGAATAACTCTTGAGTCACAGAATAGGAGGCCTGTTGATTTGCTTAACAAAGTGAAGGCCAGACCCTCTGAAGTTGGCAGCGGAAGGAGAATCTCCACATGGGAAGGTGTTGCTGGGTCTTGGGACCTTGACTTGTCTTTTGAAAGTCATTTTCCCATTGGAGTCCTCTGATGAGGTCTCTTGCTTCCACCATACTGGTCTGGGTGGGATGTCCTTCCTCCTTTAAATGCTGGCCCCAATACAGACACAGCTGAGATCTGCTGGGATAGCCAAAGGAATATAAGAAACTAATTTGCAGACCCTTTCCCTGGTCGCTGAATCTTTTCCGCCCTTTTCCTTGAGTGATGATCTAGTCTAGTTGTGAATACTTCCAAGGACAGAAAGTCACCATCTCTCTCTTTTTTTTTTTTTTTTTTTTCTTTTTTTTTGAGACGGAGTCTCGCTCTGTCGCCCAAGCGGGAATGCAGTGATGCGATCTCCGCTCACTGCAAGCTGCACCTCCCAGGTTCACGCCATTCTCCTGCCTCAGCCTCCTGAGTAGCTGGGACTACAGGTGCCCGCCACCACACCTGGCTAATTTTTGTATTTTTAGTAGAGACAGGGTTTCACCGTGTTAGCCAGGATGGTCTCAATCTCCTGACCTCGTGATCTGGCTGCCTTGGCCTCCCAAAGTGCTGGGATTACTGGCATGAGCCACTGCGCCTGGCCTGAAAGGTTCTGAAAGGTTTTAAAAAACTTTTACAAAGATGCATTCAATATAGTAAATAATATATAGTCAAAATAAGTAATAAACACGAGGAAAACAATTTATATTCATGAGATTTGCAAGAGTATGTGCAGTTAAGGAACGAAGGCTTTAGCCAATACTTAATACCCTTTTACTAAGCTCTTTTTTTTTTTTTTTTGAGATGGAGTTTTGCTCTTGTTGCCCAAGCTGGAGTGCAATGGCACGATCTTGGCTCACTGCAGCCTCCACCTCCCAGATTCAAGTGATTCTCGTGCCTCAGCCTCCCAAGTAGCTGGGACTACAGGCGCACACCACCACGCCTGGCTAATTTTTGTATTTTTAGTAGAGACGGGGTTTCACCATGTTAGCCAGGATGGTCTCGATCTCCCGACCTTGTGATCCACCTGCCTCAGCCTCCCAAAGTGCTGGGATTACAGGCATGAGCCACTGCGCCTGGCCTGCTGAAGTCTTAGAAGCAAGCACAGAGGTCGGGGTCAGGGAAGCTGATTCCCATGACATCCCTGAAGCTGTGCTCTGTCTCCCTGGCCAGGCTCTGTCTCCCACAAGTTCCTGTCACTACCGATGTTGGTTCGCCAGCTTTGGGACTCTGCGGTGAGCCACTTCTTTTCTCTGCCCTTCAAAAAGAGTCTCCTGGCTGCCTTGATCCTCTGTCTCCTGGTGGTGAGGTTTGATCCAGGTAAGAGGTGGAGACTCTCCCCTGTCCTTCCTGGGAAGGGGTTGTTGCCAGGGCTGGGCCTGTGGGAGTGGGTGTTTGTCAGAGTCCTACTGGGGAGGGGAGTCTCTCCTATGACATTTCCCCTGAGTCTGTTCCACAAGGAGGAATTGCTAGACTGGGCATGAGCCAGCCCCACCCATAAGGAGAGGCCAGTCCTGGAGTCTATGAGAGCAGCCAGGAGAAAGTCCACTTGGCCCTGCCGACTCCTGAACATGGACTGAGTCATAGTCCTCCACTTTTTCTAGGGCTGAACTCTGACTAGAACCTCAGAATTTAAAAAAACTTCCTCTTGGCCAGGCACGGTGGCTCACGCCTGTAATCCCAGCACTTTGGGAGGCTGAGGCGGGTGGATCACCTGAGGTCAGGAGTTCGAGAACAGCCTGGCCAATATGGTGAAACCCCATCTCTACTAAAAATACAAAAATTAGCCAGGTGTGGTGGTGCGTGCCTGTAATCCCAGCAACTGGGGAGGGTGAGGCAGGGAGCATTGCTTGAACCCAGGAGGCGGAGGTTGCAGTGAGCCAAGATTGCACTGTTGCCCTCTGGCCTGGGCTACAAGAGCGAAACTCTGTCTCAAAAAAGAAAAAAAAATGTGGAAAATAGAGAAAAGTATAAAGAAGGGCATAGAAATCTGCTACTCTGCTGTGCTTTCAGTCTTTTCCTGTGGATATAGAGATTGTAGGCAGTTACATGTCACACATATGCTTTCAAGCATGGCCTTAAATCGCTAACTATTCCAGTTCACAGGAATGCCCCTAAGTAATTTAACAACCCCTATTATTGAACATTTGGGTGATTATTCTGTTTTCTGCCTCGCTGTGAAGAAGGAATGAGCTCCCTAAGTGATATATGGGAACAACCCCAGTTATTTCCTGAGGATTGACCCCTCAGGTGCATGAAGCCAAACTTGGCACTCGCTCTTTTAGATTTTTTTCTGTTACTCAGTGTGAGTTATGTTCTAATCTCTACTCTTCTCATGAATTTAGACTTAGAATATGATTAAATAAGTTTCAAAATTTAAGAGGAAATCAGAAACCCTTATACTGGTCCCTTCAAATGGTTTGTCTATTTTGAGAAGTGCCATTTGTTAACTTAGTCTTTAGATTCTCCCTGTTTCCCCATTTCTCTTTCTCTTATTCAGTGAGCTTTTTAAAAATATTTATTTATTTATTTATTTTTTTATTTTATTTTATTTATTTAGTTTTTGATACTGGGTCTTTCTCTGTTGCCCAGGCTGGAGTGCACCAGCGTGATCTTGGCTCACTGCAACCTCTGCCTCCTAGGCTCAAGCGATCTTCTCTCCTCAGCCTCCCAAGTAACTGGGACTACAGGCATGTGCCTCCATGTCCGGCTAATTTTTTATTTTTATTTTTGAGACAGAGTCTTGCTCTGTTGCCCAGGTTGCAGTGGCGTGATCTCGGCTTACTGCAACCTCTGCCTCCTGGGTTCAAGCGATTCTCCTGCCTCAGTATCCCAAGTAGCTGGGATTACAGGCACACACCACCATGCCCGGCTACATTTTGTATTTTTAGTAGAGACGGGGTTTTGCCATGTTTGCCAGGCTGGTCTCCAACTTCTGGCCTTAAGTGATCCTCTCACCTCAGCCTCCCACAGTGCTGGGATTATAGGCACAAGCCATCATGCCTGGCCAGCGAGGTTTCCTTCACATAGCTCAGAGTTGTCCTTCTAACCCGTCTGCTGAACGCTGAGCAGGGATCCCCTGTGGACGACTCTGTTTGCTTTACAAAGAAGTCACGAGTTAGCTCTCGGAATGCTCAGTATCATCAGCGTTCATCCCTGGCCACCTCCTGACTGATACAGATTTAGAAACTCTTTATGATTCTTTATGGTTCCGGTAAGCCCTTTAGTCTCGTAAACCCTGGTCTCCTAGTGGGGATGGCATGAGGACATTTGAGCCTGCTCTTTCCAAGGCTGCTTCAGAAGGGCCTGGCCCAGTGGCCCTGACCCTCAGCAGCAGGCCCGACTCATTGGAGCGATGATGGTGGGGGAGGAGAACCTGCACCTGCAGGCTGAGGATCGCATGAGCCCCAGAGATTGAGGCTGCAGTGAGCTGAACACAGACTGCACTGTACTCTAGCCTAGGTGACAGAGCGAGACCCTGTCTCTAAAAAAAACAAAACAAAACCAACTATGTGTAATTGGTAGTGGAGTCTCCCAGGGTGGGAGATGGCAGAGTGACAGGTGAGAGGGGTGGGACGTTCACTGTAGTCTCCCTCTGCCCTGCAGCTTCCCCTTCCTCCCTGCCCTTCCTCTACAAGCTGGCCCAGCTCTTCCGCTGGATCCGGAAGGCTGCATTTTCTCGCCTCTACCAGCTCCGCATCCGTGACTGAGGGTCCCTGCGCACCACAGCCTCTCTGCTCCTCACGTCCGTGGCCACAGAAGCAGAGCAACAGAGCGACACATCCACAGGCGCCCCTGGGGAAATGGGACCAGCCTAATCTCGCGGAGTGCACTGTGTCTTGCTGCCTGGGTGCCCTCTCCTTTGCACCCTACTTCGGCTGGTCGCGGTAGATGATGTGGAAACAAAGCGGGACCAGCAGGCACAGCACCTCCAGAACAGTGCCCCGGATGACCAGAGGCCCCTTGAAAAGGAGGGGTTTGGGGACAGGGACTGTGTCCATGAAACATTCCATCTTCTTGGTGAAGGCAAGGGGTTGGTTCTTCAGGTCAGGATGTTAATGGAGCTGGAAGTTCAGAAAAAGCCTGGTGAAGTGACCCTTGGCCTTTCACTTCTTGAGAAACATACTTCTTTGCTGGGCATGGTGACTCACGCCTGTAATCCCAGCACTTTGGGAGGGTGAGGTGGGTGGATCACTTGTGGCCAGGAGTTCAAAACCTGCCTGGCCAACGTGGTGAAACCCCATCTCTACTAAAAATACAAAAATTAGCCAGATGTGGTGCACGCCTATAGTCCTAGCTACTTGGGAGGCTGAGGCACGAGAATCACTTGAGCCAGGGAGGCAAAAGTTGCAGTGAGCTGAGATTGTGCTACCGCACTCTCTCAAAACAAACAAAAAAACATGCCCCACAGGACAGTACCTTAATTAGCTAGAGTAGATCTGAGAGGGCCTCTTCTTGCCTGCGCTGTGCTCCCCAGAGCTGATCTAATTCTGTATCAAGAGGCTGTTCCCATGGTCTTGCCATGCGCTTGAAGCTGCGGGAGCCTTCTCACTGTTCAGGCTGGGGTGTGGTTTTCAGAACCACCGGGTTGACTACTGAAAACCAAGTGAGCCTTACAGCTCTTATCGCTGGGTAAAGTGATCTTGCCTGGTGCCTCTTGGTCTTCAGCTCAATTTTCCAGGTTGTCCTGGCCAAGCCTTGCTCTGTTACGCTCAGTGCCTCTGCCCACTCTTTCCCCGCCAGCCCCTCCCTCCCGCCCTGCAAACTTGTCCATTGGCTGTTTCACCAGGTTCTGCCTGTATCCTTGCCTCCTTGGTACACACCATTGCAGGTTCTTCCCTGTCTGTGTCCCATTGTCCTAGTTATGTTCTGTTGTTTGTGTAATGCCCAAATTTTTCTGCTCGTGTGGCCTTGAAAAGTAGGCCAGCCTCAGAGGCTGCTGAGCTGAAAATGGAACTGAGTAATCAGGTGAGCTGGAAGGGATGTGGGGGGCGGGGCAGACGGGAGACATGAGTTTTGAAGGCAGTGAACAATAAAACCTTAGGGAGGTGGCACCGAGGCCTTAGCATTTGAGGAGCTGAAATGTTTCAGTGTTGTTTTCTCACCAGCCACAAGCATCTTATGAGTTTCTGTGCAAGGAAGCGTAGAGCACTGCTGTGCTGTCAGGATGAAGAAGGGCTTTCTGCAGGGGCTGGCCTTTCTCTACCCAGAGGCCAAGCAGGCTGCCCTGCACTGTGTCCTTGGTTGGTGTTGATGCCCAAAATAGAGAAGGTGCTTGCTAGCTTTTCCTTGGTACATTTTCAGGGGTTGCAAGGCAACAGGTTTTCTTTTGTTTTTTTTTTGTTTGTTTGTTTGTTTGTTTTTGAGATGGAGTCTCACTCTGTCACCCAGGCTGGAGTGCAGTGTCGTGATCTCAGCTCACTGCAAGCTCCGCCTCCCGGGTTCATGCCATTCTCCTGCCTCAGCCTCCCGAGTAGCTGGGACTACAGGCGCCCACCACCTCGCCTGGCTAATATTTTTGTATTTTTAGTAGAGTCGGGGTTTCACTGTGTTAGCCGGGATGGTCTCGATCTCCTGACCTTGTGATCCACCCACCTCGGCCTCCCAAAGTGCTGGGATTACAGGTGTGAGCCATCGCGCCCGGCCAACTTTTCTTTAGAAAAATGAGTAAAGTAGGTAAACTTCACAGGCCCCTTAGAATTAAATCCTTAGGGCATGGTTCAAGTCTGTAGGAAGCAAATCTATACTTTTTTATATGGGCTTTTAAGTAGAGCTTAGAACCCTGGGGGGAGAAAAGCAGTCAGGTGAGGTTTGAGATTCCTTCTATAGAATGATTTCTTAAAATGAAAATCTGGGCCCACTTAACTACCCTAGATAAAATGCTTCAATGGCTTCCCATGGCTCACTGGATAACATCTAAATTCTTCATGGAATTGAAGGCCCCTATGTGCTGGTTTTGGCTAACATCTCCCCTTTGATGTGGGTCCCCTGTTGATTATACGTGCGGCCTTCCAGCTGCCCACCATCACAGCTACAGCTCGCTCCCCTTGGCCTCTGCGCCTTGGCTCGCACTGTTCCTACTGAAGGCCTAGCACCCGCTCTTGGCCTGGTGAGCCCCTCCACCTTCCAGGCTTACTCAAAGAATTCTTTCTGCCCCTCCCTGTGTCCCGGGACCTGTTTCATATCGCTTCTGTGGTCGTGACCCCATGGTCTTGTAATTGTGAACTTCTTTGCTGCCCCTTCGAAGCTGGGGAGTGCTTGTTGCAGATGCATCCAAGAGGGGTAATTGCGTATCAACAGTGGATTTGCTGGTTGTTTCTACAGGGTTCTGAAGCATGCAACATAGAACAGATACCTTTAAATTTAGGGGCGCTAAGGAAAGCAGGAACCAGTAATCCTCTTCTGTGGTCGGATGGGAGGGTTGGGGAGAGGGGTGGAATGGAGAGGAAACAGGCTATTGTTGGCCAGCCCTGGGTGGAGGTGGGTGCAAGCAGGACAGATAGTGCCTGGGGGTGGGGGCGGAGGGTTTGCCTCTAGAAAGGGGCTAGAAGGGATGAGGAAATAGTTCATAGCTTCGTGCAGGTGATCCCTATTCTGCGTGTATGTGTTTGCACATGAGTGTTTGTAGACCATAGACCATTAAAAAATACGGAATTCAAAAGTTACAAAAAGGGTTTTCTTAGAAAAGAAAGTTGTTTTTTTTTTTTAGTCTTGCTATGTTGCCCAGGCTGGACCTGAACTCCTGGGCTTGAGCAAGTCTCCCCCTCAGACTCTGGAGTAGCTGGGCCTACAGTGTGTGCTGCCACACCCAGCTAATAAAATCTTTCTACTCCCGCTCTCTATTCCCCAGTTTCTTGCCCAGAGGCAACCCTTGCCAGTCTGTTTATCCCTCCAGATACAGTCTCTGATAGTAAACTTTTCTTTCTCTTACACAAATGATAGTAGTCACATACACTACACACACTGTGCCACATTTAAAAAGAAAAAAAACAATTTTCGGCTGGGCGCGGTGGCGCATGCCTGTAATCCCAGCACTTTGGGAGGCCAAGGTGGGTGAATCACCTGAAGTCAGGAGTTCGAGATCAGCATGGCCAACATGGTGAAACCCCATCTCTACTAAAAATACAAAAAAAATGAGCCGGGCATGGTGGTGGGTACCTGTAATCCCAGCTACTCAGGAGGCTGAGGCAGGAGAATCACTTGAACCCGGGAGGCAAGGGTTGCAGTGAGCTGAGATCGCGCCATTGCACTCCCACCTGGGCAACAAAGAGTGAAACTTGGTCTCAGAAACGAAACAAAACACAAAAACCTTTCTCAGTCCCAGCATATGTGGAGCAGCCTCATTCTTCATAGCTGTGTGTCATTCCGTTGCGTGATGGGGTCACAGAGCACAGACCTGGTGCCCTTTTCCTTTTTAATATGTGGAAACCCCTCCATGCTTTCCAAAGCCTACAAGTACAGCAGCCCCAAGTTTAGGGTGAACAGCAGTGGTCAGAGCTCTTTAATATTACTTTTGGGCAAACGCAAGCCAGGCTGGCAACCACCACTGCCACCGAGGGGAGATACAAGCAGGCCAGTTCACACTCTGGACGTTCAGTTTCTTTCTACATCTAGAAGGTGGCCTCTGCTATCCACTTAAAGCAGCCCAAGGAACTGTCAGAAAGGGAAAGTGATGACATGAACCGCGAGTAGGGCACCTCCCTGTGCTGTCATCTGCTTTCCTTCCTCCCTCCCAGCCTCCCTGTGCCGTCCTCTGCTTTCCTCCCTCCCAGCACGGAAAAGCCGTGGGGCCGATGGACTTTGGCCTCGCACCCACAGATGGGGCCTGTGGGAATTCTACTGATTTACTCTCTGGCCTAGTCAAGCAACCCACCCACGGCCTGGCCAAGGTCGGCCTCACCGCCCTGGCCTAGCACCTTTGGAAACTGAATACATGGAGTGTTAACCAGAAAAATGTCTGGCCCTTTTGCCTCGCTGCCTCTGGAAACCTCAGTGTTTCGGGCTGGTAGGAAGCTACAGGACAGACAGTGGGCACGGTGCCTAGCAGCCTGTCGCGTGCCCGCCTGCCTCTGCATTCCTCCAGCGGTGGTATACGGATCCAGACATTGTTTGCCACCTCTAGGCCTCTTGATAAAACAGCAAATATTTTTCTTGTCTTAAAGCAATGCATGTATATTTTAGAAAATATTAATTGCATAGAAGGAAATACAGGACTCGTGATCCCACCACTCAGAAATAATTACTATTAATACGGTTGATTTTCTTTCAGCTTTTTTCCCCCTAATTAATTAATTAATTCTTTTTTTTCCTGCAACTCCTGCTTCACAGACTTTTTTTTTTTTCTAACTTGGCATGGTGGCTCACGCCTATAATCCCAGCACTTTGGGAGGCCAGAGTGGGAGGATTGCTTGAGCCTAGGAGTTCAAAGCTAGCCTGGGCAACCTAGTGGGACCCCATTTCTTTTTTTTGGGGGGGGGGGTGGGTTATAAAAGCCCTTTTATAAAGCCAATTTTAAACAAGAAAAAAACAAAAAGTTTACAAAAGAAAAAAAGATACAGAAAAAGAATAACTTGCTTCATATGTCCCAAAAAGAGAAAAAAATAAACAGGACAATGCCAACATGCTCAACAATAAAGGGTTCTTTTTCTTACTTTTTTAATACAAAATACAAGCAAAGGATACACATACTTAAAACAGAGCTCAGGAGCAGACACGCAGTCCTGGGAACCCTTCAATAAGAGCAAAGCAGGAGTTTGTTTTTTCTTTGTGCAGATACATACAGAGACTGGGATATGTAAAAATTAAGTATCACAAAAGACCATCACACAATTCTACCAATGCATGTTGCATCTATAATTCACGAACATGGTCAACAAGATCATGTTCACTTCAACCCCATTTCATTTAAATTAAAGAAAAAAACCTGGCCGGGCGCGGTGGCTCACGCCTGTAATCCCAGCACCTTGGGAAGCCGAGGCAGGTGGATCACGAGGTCAGGAGATCAAGACGATCCTGGCTAACACGGTGAAATCCCATCTCTACTAAAAAAATACAAAAAATTAGCCGGGCGTGGTGGCGGGTGCCTGTAGCCCCAGCTACTCGGGAGGCTGAGGCAGAAGAATGGCGTGAACCCAGGAGGCGGAGCTTGCAGTGAGCCTAGATTGCGCCACTGCACTCCAGCCTGGGGGACAGAGCAAGACTCCGTCTCAAAAAAAAAAAAAAAAGAAAGAAAAAACCTTTTAAATAAAGTGGTTACATTCTAACTTTAACTTCTTAGTACCATGCTGCAGGTTTCAGCACTGTTAAGGTATTGCAAGAATGCCCAACTCTCTGGTGTCTGATTGTGTATCTAGCAACATTGCAGTATGAAGAAAAGAGATGCCCCGGGTACGACCCCATTTCTATTAAAAATAAATGTAAACACCCAACCCTCTTGGCAGCCCATGCACTTTAGAACCTGTAGAAAATGGCAGTGTGCAACCAGCATGGCTGCGAGCTCAGCGTCTTCACTAGAGAGAGTGGAGGTGGTTAGGAAAGGGCAGGCGGGAAGGGGCCATGTTGGCCGGACAACTGCAGGTGAAGATGGGATTGTGAAGTACAGTCCAAGGCCCACTCACCAAGGGCTGGATCCAAATATGTGGGGTTGGGATTCTGTGACCTACTTCCAATTTTAATATTGACCTGAGCTCATATTTAGCTCTACATGTTTCCCAGCTCATATTTTCCAACAGCCCCTTTAAAACTTTTAGCATCCTCTTGTCACTTTTGTACTATCCAAGGTGGGACGGACAGGTGTCAGATAATAGCAGAGACTTGGTGAAGAAATGAAAGCACTTTTGTAGAAGTGTGTCATTTCAGAAAAAAGCCTTTTGTTTTTTTTGAGATGGAGTCTCGCTCTGTCACCGAGGCTGGAATGCAGTGGCGTGATCTCAGCTCACTGCAAGCTCCGCCTCCTGGGTTCACACCATTCTCCTGCCTCAGCCTCCCGAGTGGCTGGGACTACAGGCGCCCGCCACCACGCCTGGCTAATTTTTTGGTATTTTTAGTAGAGACTGGGTTTCACCGTGTTAGCCAGGATGGTCTCGATCTCCTGACCTCGTGATCCGCCTCCCACAGTGCTGGGATTACAGGCGTGAGCCACGGCACCTGGAGAGAAAAAAGCTTCTTTAACGACGACCTCAACATAATTTACATGGAGAAGTTTCTTAGGTGGAAAACCGATTTGTATGGTCCTCAGAATGTAACCTACAGGTTCTAGCCCTCGGAAAAATGCATGCATACTTTTATGTCACAGGCTTATTTTCTAAATGCGGTAGAGGGCCATCCCTTCTTTGGCTTCTTGCCTTGTCTCTGATCCCACTGACTGCCCCTTTTCTGCCTCCATAGCTAGTTTCTTGTTTTCCTTTGGCTTTTTTTTTTCTTTTCTTTTCTTTTTTTTTTTTTTTTTTTTTTTTTTGAGATGGAATCTTGCTCTTGTCACCTAGGCTGGAGTGCAGTGGTGCGATCTCGGCTCACTGCACCCTCCTCTTGGGTTCAAGCCAGCGAGGTAGATATTATCATTTTAGAGACAGCAAAACAGACTCAGAGGGGCTAATGTGCCCAGTGCCCCACCGCTTTTAAATGGTAGAGCTGGGATTTGAATCTAGGCATACAGGTACCAGGATTTCTGTTCTTATCTCCCCCATAGCACCTGGAATGAGGCCATCCATGTAAGAGGCCAAGTAATAAAGATTTGTTGAATGAACTTGGATTTTGGCCTTAGGAATTAGGGAAGGAAGAAATAGAAGCAGCAAGAGTTGGTGAGCAATAAGACCCGCACCAGGGCTGAAGGGTGGAGGTGGGGCAGGGGAGGGCTCTGTGCTTTGGCATCTGTTTAGTAGTATCGTCGCCCAGCTCCCTCCAGAGAAAGAGCAGGAGGTGTTCTTCTCAGATGTACCAGCAATGACAAAGCCTGGCGGGTGTCCTCCTGGGTAGGTATAAATACAAGCCGGTAGTTTCACTGGATGACTCACACAGATAAGCCATGCTCTTGGTTACCAGTGGACTTAGCTGGGTCCCAAAGAATGGGCTGCTTTCTCTGGAAAGCTGGGGAGCTGGTAAAATTTTTTGGTCGCCCCACCAGAGACATCCTACCCATTCCCAGTCCCTCTGTGGGCTCTGACATCTCTGTCCGGCGGGCACCCCCTGCTATGGAACATTCTGGGAATGCTTCCCACTCCCCTTTTAGTACTTGTTTGTGTTCTGTCCTGTTCCTGGATTTCATGGTCTCCATAGTGACAAGTGCTTGTTTTCAGAGGTGCTAAAGACAATGGCTAAAAGATGTGCTCTATTAATCCTCCCAGGAAACATATTTTGCAAAAGCCTTTTTTTTTTTTTTGAGAAACAAGGCCTAACCCCAATGGAGTAATTTGCTGCGTAAATGAGAGACATCGTGGGATTGTGGTTAAGAGTGTGGGTCCCGGACCCATAATGCCCAAGTTTGTTTTTTTTTTTTTTTTTGAGACAGAGTCTCACTCTGTCGTCCAAGCTGGAGGGCAGTGGCATGATCTCGACACACTGCAACATCCACTTCCTAGGTTCAAGCGATTCTCTTGCCTCAGCCTTCTGAGTAGCTGGAACTACAGGCACACACTACCACGCCTGGCTAATTTTTGAATTTTTAGTAGAGACGGGGTTTTACCATGTTGGCCAGGCTGGTCTTGAACTCTTGACCTCAAGTGATCTGCATGCCTCACCTCCCAAAGTGTTGGGAATACAGGCATGAGCCACCACACCCGGCCTGAGTTTGTATCTTGACTCACCTGCTTTGACCTTCAAATAATCTTTCCTGTGCCTCAGTTACTTCATAGGTTTGTTGTGAGGATTAACTGGTGCTAATCCATGTAAAACACTGAAAAGGTGCATAGCATGTAGTGAGCAGGTGCTAGTTATTATTACTGTTGCTCTTAATTAAGTGAGATAAGGAGGGGAGAGTTGGAGTGGTAGAACCCAGCATCTTGTGAACATCACACCACAGAAAAGGCAGCGCTTCTGATTCCTGTTCTTAGCCTAGGAACTAGGCTTTGCAAATGGCTCTGAATTTTTTTTTTTTTTTTTTTTTGAGATGGAGTCTCGCTCTGTTGCCCAGGCTGGAGTGCAGTGGCGTGATCTCAGCTCACTGCAAGCTCTGCCTCCCAGGTTAATGCCATTCTTCTGCCTCAGCCTCCCGAATAGCTGGGACTACAGGCGCCCACCACCACACCCGGCTAATTTTTTGTATTTTTAGTAGAGATGGGGTTTCACCGTGTTAGCCAGGATGGTCTCGATCTCCTGACCTTGTGATCTGCCCACCTCGGCCTCCCAAAGTGCTGGGATTACAGGCGTGAGCCACCACGCCCGGCCGGCTCTGATTTCTTAAAGTGCTAAGCCTTTTTATATATTCATTTCAGACCATGTTTAATTTTCTAAATATGCAATACCTTCATAGGGTTTTTGAAAAGGCTTGAAAAAGTCTAGTGTGAAAGCAGTCTGTATTAGTCCATTTTCACACTGCTTTAGAGAAGTACCAGAGACTGGGTAATTGTTGAAGAAAAGAGGTTTAACTGGCTCACAGTTCTGCATGGCTGTGAGGCCTCAGGAAACAAGCAGTCATAGTGGAAGCCAAAGGGGAAGCAAGGCACATCTTACATGGCAGCAGCAGAGAGAGTGAGGGGGGATGCCACACTTTAAAACCATCAGAACTCGTGAGAACTGACTCACTATCACAAGAACAACAGGGGAGAAACTGTTCCTGTGATCCAGTCACCTCCCACCAGGTCCCTCCTCCGACGTGGGGATTACAGTTTGAGATGAGATTTGAGTGGGGACACAGAGCCAAACCATATCACCTCCCATCTCTTCATTTAGCAAGTTCACCTACCCCAATGGCAGCTATGGCCGTTAGTTTTTTTTTTTTTTTTTTTTTTTTTCTTTTTTTTGAGGCAGAGCCTCACTCTGTCACCCAGGCTGGAGTGCAGGGGTGTGATCTCGGCTCACTGCAAGCTCCGCCTTCCGGGTTCACGCCATTCTCCTGCCTCAGCTTCCCAAGTGGCTGGGACTACAGGCTCCTGCCACCACGCCCGGCTAATTTTTTGTATTTTTAGTAGAGACGGGGTTTCACCGTGTTAGCCAGGATGGTCTTGATCTCCTGACCTCGTGATCCACCTGCCTCGGTCTCCCAAAGTGCTGGGATTACAGGCGTGAGCCACCGTGCCCGGCCACGGCCATTAGTTTTAAATTTACTCTTCCAGAGGTAAATTTAATACACCAATACAAAACCAGTATGGATATAGATCCTAGTTTCTTCTCTTTTTTATAAAAAAAAAACTGTAGTATATTATGTACTCTGTTTTATTCCTTCCTTTTTTTTTTCTTATAAAAAATACAGAGATGGGGTCTTACTACACTGACCAGGCTGGTGTTGAACTTGCCCCAAGTGATCCTCCCATCTTGACCTCCCAAAGTGCTGGGATTATAGGCATAAGCCACCACACCCAGATGATTTTTTTATTTTTCAAAGAAGTGGCATGATTTTGATGACAATAAAGGACAATATGTAATTAATGGTAATTATAATACAGCCTTCTAGAGGCCAGGTGCAGTGGCCCATGCCCGTAATCCCACCACTTTGGGTGGCCAAGGCAGGTGGATCATGAGGCCAGGAGTCTGAGACCAGCCTGGCCAACATGATGAAACCCCATCTCTTCAAAAAATCTAAAAATTAGCTGGGTGTGGTGGCGTGCACCTGTAATCTCAGCTACTTGGGAGGCTGAGGCACAAGAATCACTTGAACCCAGGAGGCGGAGGTTGCAGTGGGTCGAGATCGAGCCACTGCACTCCAGCCTGGGCGACAGAGCGAGACTCTGTCTCACACATACACACACAAAAAAAGTATAAATATATAGCTTTCTAGATATAGGATTGGACTGGTTTTGGTTCTGGCTCTGTTACTAATTTGCCCTATAACTTTGCATAAGTCATTTAATCTCGGGTCCAATTTTTCTCACCTCCAAGATGGGGACAAAAATTACCTTCCTTGGCTGGGTGCGGTGGCTCATGCCTGCAATCCCAGCACTTTGGGAGGCCAAGACCAGCCTGGCCAACATCATGAAACCCCACCTCTACTAAAAATACAAAAATTAGCTGGGTGTGATGGTGCACACCTTTAATCCCAGCTACTCAGGAGGAGGCTGAGGCAGGAGAATCTCTGGAACCTGGGAGGCAGAGGTTGCAGTGAGCTGAGATCCTGCCACTGCACTCCAGTCTGGGCGACAGAGTGAGATTCTGTCTCAAAAAAAAGAAAAAAGAAAAAAAAATTACCTCCCTCATTTTCTTTATAATATTATTGTGTAAAATGAGTAAAAGTCTATAAGAAAAACTTTGAAAAGTATTAAGTAATACACATGTGTATGTGTGCGTGTGTATACATATATATATAATATATATACACATATGCAATGGAGTAATGAAAATACTCTATAATAAATATAAAATGGATTAAAACTATATAAAATAGATGCATGAAATGGCTAAATAGATATTGATGTTTGCATATAGGCACATTTAGCTGGATTAAGTTAGATTTAAATGGTCCAATAGAGAACTGTGCATACAATTACATAGGCAACCACAAATCAACCCTTTCTCTGGGCTATCTAAAATAATCAGGTACTAGACCAAAAAATGACATGCTGTCTGCCTTACCTTTTAGTGATGACTTGTAGGAAGAGGAAGGTAGGGGCTGGTGAGTGGAAAAGTAGTAGAGTTTGTGAGGGAATGTTCTGTATGTCTGAAGACAAAGTTTGGAGATTGGTGGGCCAGAAGGTGTGAATCTACTCTGAAGGACAGGCAAGAGTCCAGCCCAGGGAAAAAGGTGCAGATGGGTAGGATTTGGGTGGGTACTTGAATTAAAAAAATGAATTTGTGAGGCAATATTGCTGGAGTCAAAACCAAAAAATCAAATTGACCAGGGTGAAAAATAGCCTGGGGCCTAGCATGGCTCTGCTGCCACGTGGGATGACTGGACCTCTTTCCAGGTTCGTGTTAACAGTCCATACTACTTAGGGTATACGTGAAATGCTTTCTATTCATTCAAGCAACCTTGCTAAAAACACCCCATGAAAATAAAAGTCTATATTTTCCCTTCAATATACATTCATATGTGCTTATTATAAGCATATATCTACCACTTTGAGTTTGGCATTCTTTTTCATTTAATATTATTACCTATTCAGCTTCCAACATTATCACTTCCTTACTACACACATTTGTTTCCTAGGACTGCTGTTAACAAATCGCCACAAATGTATGGCTTAAAACAACAGAAGTTTATTATCTCACAGCTCTGAAGGCCAGAAGTCAGCCAAAACCTCTGCCTCTGAAGGCTGTAGGCAAGATTCCTTCCTTGTTTCTTCCAGCTTCTGCTGGCTCTAAGTGTTCCCTGGCCTGCGACAGCATCACTCCAATCCCTGCCTCAGTCTTCGCTTGACCTTCTTCATACCTCTGTATCTTCTCTGCCAAGGATGCATGTCACTGAATTTAAGAGCCACCCTAATCCAGGATGATCTCATCTTGAGGTCCTCAATTACATCAAGATCCTTATTCCAAATAATGTCACATTCTGAGATTTTAGGCAAACATATCTTTGGGGGGCCAAAATTCAATCCCCTAATCCATGTTAGTAACCATGCAGTGTTCCTTCTTATTTCTATGTTGACCTTTTCAGCTCTTTCTATTTATTGTTATTATTTTTGAGATGGAGTTTCAATCTTGTTGCCCAGGCTGGAGTGCAATGGTGCAATCTTGGCTCACGGCAACCCCCGCCTCCCAGGTTCAAGCAATTCTCCTGCCTCAGCCTCCTGAGTAGCTGGTATGACAGGCATGCACCACCATGCCCAGCTAATTTTATATTTTTAGTAGAGGCAGGGTTTCGCTGTGTTGGCCAGACTGGTCTCAAACTCCTGATCTCGGGTGATCTGCCCTCCTCAGCCTCCCAAAGTGCTGGGATTACAGGCGTGAGCCACCATGCCTGGCCAGCTCTTTCTAACTAAAAAAAAATAATAATAATAAAAAAAAATAGAAGATGATACTTGCAAAATACCTCAAGTGTACCTCATTTACCTCAAATATACCTCATGGTCCAAAAGTATTTAGTCAGCAACGTACCATTATAGAAAAACACATAGCTTGTGGCTCCAACTTTAAAACCAGAATAACCAAGTGAAAAGTCAGTACAGATTCTCACTTCTACTTAAAAAATCAAAGGTACACATTGGGAATTGAACAGCTATGTTTTTTCTTCTTTCTAGAGATGTGACATACATATTTTCTGGTCAGTAATATTCTACCAATGGTATTAATTCAAAGCAGGTAGATGACCAGCGATGCTGTTTACTACTTCCTACACATGCTGAGATAGATGAGTGGGACACCATCTCGGTAGGAAAGAGTTTGACAGGAAGAAGAAATTGCAGAGTCCCTGCCTGCCCCAGAGAACCTAACAAACTGATCTATATGGAAAGGATTTTCAGCAAACATGCACAAACACAGTTAATATGCTGGAAGAAGAGGATAGCTTTTAGTCTATTTCCAGCACACGGCCTACACTCACTGGTACCCCATACAACAGGAATGAATGCCGACTTAGCATTTTTGCCTTCACAGCGCTGGCAACTAAAAGGCTCACAGATACTCTGATCTTTAAGCAGATAATCATGGAATTCTCAACATCATATCCACTAGGTTAGGCTGAGGGTTCATCTATAAAAGTATTTTTCCAAAAATAATGCTTAAAAGAGACTTCTAGAAACAGTGGGACTGTATCAGGATCAACAGAAGATTTCTTGACCCAAAGATTCAAATATAGAACTAGGAATTGATTTTCACATGTAGTTTTTAGGTAAAGGACATCTCTTTCAGTTGATTCCTACAGCCAAGACTAGCTTTGATCCTGGGAGATTCAGAAACCTCAAGATGGGTAGCTGGCTTGAGTAACATCCTAGATAACAGTCCCAGTCAAAAACCCCATTGACGTTGAAGGACTGGAAACTGACCTGTGTGAAAAAGAGCTATCAGTGCAGGAAAAGACTCATGCTGATTTTGACCTTCCTCTGGCCCTTTGCCCTCAACTGCTTGGTGGGGAGTAGCGAGGAGAAGGAGCATGTGGCACCCTCATTGGAGGCTGGAGCACTGCTGCAGAAAGTGATCTCTTACTCATACTTCAAGACACAGCCTAAGTATGACCACCTGTATGGACCCTTCCCTGATGCCCAGGATCAAGAAAAGAATGTGGCCACCTTCCAAGGCTCAGAGTAGCTGTGCAATGAGCTGTGTCAAAACCCGATCCAGAGCAGCAGTGATGAAATCACCCTCTCCTTTAAGACCTGGCATTACAATGGCCTCATCCTGCATGTGGGCAAGTCAGCTCTCTGATGGATGGTGCAATTTCCTTGGTCATTAACCTGAGGTCTGGGGCCTTTAAAGCTATTGAGGAGCCAGTGAATGGAGAATTCGACAATGCCTGGCATGATTGAGGGTGACACATCACGGCAGATGATGGCTGAGGAGACATTGCCCAGAAGTCTCATCTTAGGTGGTTGAGTAGGAAGTTTGTGAAGCAGGTGGTGGGTGAGATGGAGTGGGTAGAGATTCAGGTATGGAGATGTCAGTGTCTAACTTTCTTCTAGTCTTTGCAATTTCACAAGGAAAATCACTAAAATGTGCGTCTCCTCATTTAAAAGAAAAAAAGTTCATGCCAAAGCTGCTGGGAAAAAGAGGACTCATGATAGTGGGTTATTCCACACTGTTGACACACCGAATATATGCTGGCAGAAGGGCCTCAGGTGGAATGCTGGGCATGGGTTTGCCCCACAGCAGTCTGATTCAAAAGCACCTGAGAGATGGGAGGAGTACCAGGGTTACTAAACACAAGAAGGTGTTTCAGGAGAAACACGTCAAGCCATTTGTTTTTGACCCTTAATACTTAACATGAATGATGAGTTGCAGAACAGTCAGTCTTTCCAAGATGTATTGTTCTATCCTCAATAGCTGCAGCCTCTCCAAGCCAGTGGGCTGGTGACATCCAGGATGATCCTATTCCTTGCCTGGAGGTGGGATCTAGTGCCACAGCTTGTTCGGGGAAGCTGGCATAGAAGATGATTTGCTCAACAAAGTCACCGCTAAACTATCGCTTAGGTCTAGTCCCCGGCCTATGGCACCAAGTACTCCTGGTAGTACTTGTACACAGAATTTCTCTATAATAACCAGAACATGTCATCCATGGTAATGTCTACTACATATCCAACCACAGCATCAAATTCTGTCTGATGAAGGGCACCAGCCCCTTCATCTTTATCATGCCTAATATTGTGAAGGCCACATGCTAAATCCAGCAATCCGCTCCAGTAGGTGTCCTTCAGGATACTTTTCTGTCAAGTAAATACATTTATTAAAAATAGGCATGTAGCCGGGCGCAGTGGCTCACACCTGTAATCGCAGTACTTTAGGAGGCTGAGGCGGGCGAATCACGAGGTCAGGAGTTCGAGACCAGCCTGGCCAACACGGTGAAACCCCATCTCTACTAAAAATACAAAAAATTAGCTGGGCGTGGTGGCGTGTGCCTGTAATCCCAGATACTCAGGAGGCTGAGGCAGGAGAATTGCTTGAACCCAGGAGGCAGAGGTGGCAGTGAGCCGAGATCGTGCGATTGTGCTACTGCACTCCAGCCTGGGCGACAGTGTAAGACTGCATCTCAAAAAAAAAAAAAAAAAAAAAAAAAAGGCATGTAAAAGTTAATCTCATGGAGGTAGAGAGTAGAATGACAATTACTAGAGGCTGGGCAGGGTGTGTATGTGGGATGAAGAGGTGGCTTGATGGACACAAACATAGATAGAAGGAGTGAGTTCTAATGCTTGATAGCAGAATAAGGTGACCATTGTTAACACTGTATTGTATGTTTCAAAATAGACGGAATAAAGGATTTGAAATGTTCTCAACACATAGAAATGAGAAATACTCAAGGTCATGGGTATCCTGGATACCCTGAGTTGATCACTACACATTCTATGCATGTAACGAAATGTCACATCTACTTCAATAATATGTACAAATATTATTTATCAAAAAGCAGGCGTGTAGGTGAGTTGATTTTCTTCCATGTCTTCAAACTTCTGGTAATACTTGTCCACAAAATTTCTCTATAATAACCGGAACATGTCATCCATGATAATGTGTACTAAATATCCAACCACAACATCAAATTCTGTATCAGAGGCAGAAGAGAAGGACAGCATGAAGCTCGATTCCTCCAACTGTCCTTTGGCTGGTGGCGCTCCACCCTGCCCACAGCCCGGCCAGCTCAGCCCCGTCTCTGTCCCATACAGAGCCACAGCCACAGTGAGAGCCTGGCAGCCCGCCTGGAGGAGGCTTCTTGGCCCAGCCCGGTCAACACCCACATGCACTACCACCAACTTTTTGCTATTGTGAATAACATAGCTCTAAACAGATTGCATATGAAAGTGCTGTGAAATCACCAAGGGCTGAGTAGAACAGTTAAGACGATAGTAGTTGTTTTCTTTCTGGGTTTTTCTCTTGGGCTGGTTTTTGAAAGTGGATCTACAACATTGATAGAGATCAGTTTTTCTGCTCTTCCAACATACTGCCAGGACGTGGTCCAGAAAGATTGGGTACTTTGCAATACTCATAGCAATATGTGAAGTGATTGGAAAAAATGAGACTATTCAACCAGTTGTTTCAGTGTTGGTTAGGAGGGAAATGCCCAGAAAGGGGAACAGTTAATCATCTACACAATACCAAGAGCAGGAGGGTATGACCGACGGCTTCATCTTTCCTAGTCTATCCCACACAGACCTTTAGGTGCTCTTTTTTTTCTTTTTTTCGCTCTGTCGCCCATGCTGGAGTGCAATGGCGCGATCTCGGCTCACCACAACTTCCACCTCCCAGGTTCAAGCGATTCTCCTGCCTTAGCCTCCTGAGTAGCTGGGATTACAGGCATGCGCCACCACGCCTGGCTAATTTTTGTATTTTTAGTAGAGACGGGGTTTCTCCATGTTGGTCTGGCTGGTCTCGAACTCCCAACCTCAGGTGGTCCACCTGCCTCAGCCTTCCAAAGCGTTGGGATTACAGGCATGAGCCATCGCACCCGGCTCTTTAGGTGTTCTTTTAGGAGCTGGTAGCGGAGGAAGGTGGTTACCCATCTGTGACAGAGCCTTGGATGTCACGAGGCCACAGGCTGGCCTTTCCTCCTGTTTAC
This sequence comes from Pan troglodytes, assembly GCF_028858775.2. Taxonomy (NCBI): domain Eukaryota; kingdom Metazoa; phylum Chordata; class Mammalia; order Primates; family Hominidae; genus Pan; species Pan troglodytes. Next base: position 20,820,613 of record NC_086016.1, read on the forward strand.
AGAAGGTGAGTTTTCCTGAGTTCCCAGCCTCAGTGTTCTCTGCACAGTCTGTCACTGACTCCCGCTCCCAGTGCTCACTGCCTCTTGTTCTCACTGCCTCCTGTTCTCACTGCCTCCTGTTTCTGCTGAGTTCTTTGCATCTGCCTGATGTTGGTTTAAAGCTCCACCCCTCCCAGGGGAATTTGTCCCATGATTCACCTCCTCTTTGGTGATCTCTTGATTGCGGCTGCTGCAGCCATGTAAACCTTAAAGGCGAGCCAATTTGTTTGTGATCCAGTGGCCAAAATGGTTCACCCTCAACTTCCCTTAATCCCCTGCAGCATCTGAGACACATGGGTGAATGTATGTAAGGTACTTGGGGCTAACCAAAGTTAAATACATATGACAAGTACCTGAATCTAGATAATCTAATGGTAAGATATTGTTTGCTCTCTGGACTTCATGGGCTCACCCCAGCAATGGGGTGCCTGGAAATGAAGAGATCTTTCTTGTATCTCATCCTCTGGGCTCCCAGCCTCCCTCAACATCATGACCTCCATCTGTAACACCCACCATCCTGGAGCAGCATCCTGGATATTGGAACTCTGAAGTCTAACCTAAGAGAACAAGGACAAGCCTCTCTATGAAAGGTTTGCCCTTCCAGATCCAGTTGAGCTCTGCTCTGGAGCCAGACTCTCTGAAGCATAGCCCAGCTCTAGCTCTTACCAGTTATGTGATCAGGAATGAGAGTTAATGTTTCTATGTTTCTGATTCTTCATTTGTAAAATGAGGATAATAAAAATTTAACTTCAGAGGTTTGTTATGAGGAATAAAAGCCATTAGCACAGTGTTTGGCATATAGAAAGTGCTCAGTGTTGGGGAATATTGAACAGATAATGAATATCACCAAGAGTCTTTTCCTGGGTGATTGATAGAAATTATCTTACCTCCTGCTTTAATGAATGTGGCTCAACTATTTAGGCCATAACTGTAATTATATTTGGTTATATGGCCCCACAGCATTAAAATTCATACAAGAAGAACTTCACTCACACATAGTAACTGGAATGCAGTAGATGTGGATAATTTCTTTAAAAAGCCTAAATCATATGGGTGGTTGTTTTTTCATAAACAGCCTAGGCTTAACTTCAGTTTCTCATCTACAAAAAGGGGACTGTACTAGGGTTCTCCAGAGAAACAGAACCAATAGGTGGTATCTTGAGAGTTATAAGGAATTGGCTCATGCAATTATAGCGGCTGGGAAACCCAGGACCTGCAGTGGGTATGCTGGAGACCCAGAAGAGCTGAAGATGTGGTTCCAGTCTGTCTGAAGCCTGAGACCCAGGAGAGCTGAAGACATAGTTCCAGTCTGAGTCTGAAGCCTGGGACCCATGAGAGCTGAAGACGTGGTCCCAGTCTGAGTCTGAAGCCTGAGACCCAGGAGAGCTGAAGACGTGGTTCCAGTCTGAGTCTGAAGCCTGAGATCCAGGAGAGCTAAGGACGTGGTTCCAGTCTGAGTCTGAAGCCTGAGACCCAGGAGAGCTGATGGTGTGGTTCCAGTCTGAGTCTGAAGCCTGAGACCCAGGAGAGCTGATGGTGTGGTTCCAGTCTGAGTCTGAAGCCTGAGACCCACGAGAGCTGAAGACGTGGTTCCAGTCTGAGTCTGAAGCCTGAGACCCAGGAGAGCTGAAGATGTGGTTTCAGTCTGTCTGAAGCCTGAGACCCAGGAGAGCTGAAGACGTGGTTCCAGTCTGAGTCTGAAGCCTGAGATCCAGGAGAGCTAAGGACATGGTTCCAGTCTGAGTCTGAAGCCTGAGACCCAGGAGAGCTGATGGTGTGGTTCCAGTCTGAGTCTGAAGCCTGAGACCCAGGAGAGCTGAATACGTAGTTCCAGTCTGAGTCTGAAGCCTGAGATCCAGGAGAGCTGAGGACATGGTTCCAGTCTGAATCTGAAGCCCGAGACCCAGGAGAGCTGAAGATGTGGTTCCAGTCTGAGTCTGAAGCCTGAGACCCACGAGAGCTGAAGACGTGGTTCCAGTCTGAGTCTGAAGCCTGAGACCCAGGAGAGCTGAAGATGTGGTTTCAGTCTGTCTGAAGCCTGAGACCCAGGAGAGCTGAAGACGTGGTTCCAGTCTGAGTCTGAAGCCTGAGATCCAGGAGAGTTAAGGACATGGTTCCAGTCTGAGTCTGAAGCCTGAGACCCAGGAGAGCTGATGGTGTGGTTCCAGTCTGAGTCTGAAGCCTGAGACCCAGGAGAGCTGAATACATAGTTCCAGTCTGAGTCTGAAGCCTGAGATCCAGGAGAGCTGAGGACATGGTTCCAGTCTGAATCTGAAGCCCGAGACCCAGGAGAGCTGATGGTGTGGTTCCAGTCTGAGTCTGAAGCCTGAGACCCAGGAGAGCTGAATACATAGTTCCAGTCTGAGTCTGAAGCCTGAGATCCAGGAGAGCTGAGGACATGGTTCCAGTCTGAATCTGAAGCCCGAGACCCAGGAGAGCTGATGGTGTGGTTCCAGTCTGAGTCTGAAGCCTGAGACCCACGAGAGCTGAAGACGTGGTTCCAGTCTGAGTCTGAAGCCTGAGACCCACGAGAGCTGAATACATAGTTCCAGTCTGAGTCTGAAGCCTGAGATCCAGGAGAGCTGAGGACATGGTTCCAGTCTGAATCTGAAGCCCGAGACCCAGGAGAGCTGATGGTGTGGTTCCAGTCTGAGTCTGAAGCCTGAGACCCACGAGAGCTGAAGATGTGGTTTCAGTCTGTCTGAAGCTTGAGACCCAGGGGAGCTGAAGATGTAGTTCCAGTCTGAGTCTGAAGCCTGAGACCCAGGAGAGGTGAAGACGTGGTTTCAGTCTGAGTCAAGGCCTGAGAACCAGGAGAGCTGCTGGTGAAAGTTCTAGTGCAAGGGCAGAAGACCAATGTCCTAGCTCAACAGTCAGGCAGGCAGAAGTTCCCTGTTTCTCAGCCTTTTTGTTCTATTCTGTTCTTCAGTTGGTTGGATGAGGCCCCTGCACATTAAGGAGGGCCATCTGCTTTTCATGGTCTACTAATTCATGTGTTTATCTCCCAGAAACACCCTCACAAACACACCCAGAATAATGTTCGACCAATGAATGTTGGGTACTTTGTGGCCAAGTCAAGTTGACACATAAAATTAAACATCACAGGGACTTAAAAACATGTCCTTTCCCCCTTCCAAACTTATACCCAGGGAGGAAAGCATACAGCAGGGTGAGATGGGGGATCCAGGATGCCACAAATCAAATAATTTTAAGAAGGAGGACAAAAACCAAAAAGAAGTAGATTTTTTTTTGAGACAGTTTCACTCTTGTTGTCGAGGCTGGAGTGCAATGGTGCTATCTCGGCTCACTGCAGCCTCCACCTCCTGGGTTCAAGCGATTCTCCTGCCTCAGCCTCTCAAGTAGCTGGAATTACAGGTATGCGCCAGCACGCCCAGCTAATTTTGTATTTTTAGTCGAGATAGGGTTTCACCATGTTAGTCAGGCTGGTCTCAAACTCCCAACCTCAGCTGATCCGCCCACCTCAGCCTCCCAAAGTGTTGGGATTATAGGCGTGAGCCACTGCACCCAGCCAATTGTTTTTTCTCTAAAGACTCCAAGACCACTGTTTTAGTCTGCTTACGACTGCCATCACTAAATACCACAGACTGGGTGGCTTAAACAGCAGAAACAAATTTTCTCATAATTCTGGAGGCTGGAAGTCCAATGTCAAGATGTTGGCAGAGTTGGTTTCTCCTGATGCCTCTCTCCTTGGCATGCAGATGGCCGCCTTCTCGGTGTGTCCTCACGTGGCCTTTTCTCCGTGTCTGCACCCTCGTCGTGTCTCTTCCTCTTCAACACCAGTCTTTCTGGATTAGGGTCATATCCTTGGGACCTCATTTAATCATAATCACCTCCTTAAAGACCCTATTTCTGACTACAGTCACACTGGGGATTAGGCTTTAACACATGAATTTTGGGGAAACACAGTTCAGTCCATAACAGCCAACCTATTTTATCTCCCTGGAACCCAGAGATGCTATAGTTAGCATTTATGGTGTAGTCATGGCTCCCTCCAGCCCAAATTTTCATAAAGGGGAAAGATGAGGTGGTTCAAGAGCCTTGTCATAATGAAAGGCAATTCAGGGCCACCGTCATTACTAGTATCATCATCATCACCATCATCATCATCTTTATCCCAACACCTTAAGAACCCGTTCATGATTTATGTGGTGGTTCACAAAGAGAACTCGAAAAGTGAATTTATTCAGCTATGTTTATTGAGCTCACCTGATGCACTCAACTAGCTATTTTTGGTGGGGAGGGCACTAAGATGAATAACACAACCCCTTCCTTTAAGGTGTTGCTGTTTTGTAGAGTGTTTAGACACACACACACACACACACACACACACACACACACCCCTATACTCCAAACTAGAAAGTGATAAATACGGCCGGGCACGGTGACTCACACCTGTAATTCCAGCACTTTGGGAGGCCGAGGCAGGTGGATCACGAGGTCAGGAGTTCGAGACCAGCCTGACCAACATGGTGAAACCCTGTCTCTACTAAAGACACATATTAGCCAGGTGTGGTGGCGCCTGCCTGTAATCCCAGCTACTCAGGAGGCTGAGGCAGGAGAATCGCTTGAACCCAGGAGGCGAGGTTGCAGTGAGCTGAGATCGCACCACTGCACTCCAGCCTGGGCAACAGAGCGAGACTTTGTCTCAAAAAAAAAAAAAAAAAAAAAGAAAAAGAAAGTGATAAATACTATGGGGCTGGGCACGATGGCTCACGCCTGTAATCCCAGCACTTTGGGAGGCCGAGATGGGCGGATCACAAGGTCAGGAGATCGAGACCATCCTGGGTAACACGGTGAAACCTCGTCTCTACTAAAAATACAAAAAATTAGCCGGGCGTGGTGGCACGCGCCTGTAGTCCCAGCTACTCGGGAGGCTGAGGCAGAAGAATTGCTTGAACCCGGGAGGCGGAGGTTGCAGTGAGCCTAGATCACACCACTGCACTCCACCTGCGCGACAGAGCAAGACTCCATCAAAAAAAATAAATAAATAAAAGAAATGCTATGGAAGAAGTAATAGAATATGCTATGGGAGAGTTTGGAAGAGAAATACACATAGAGTTATACTAATTACCAAAATCCTTTATTGACCATTTATCATGTACTTGGCACAATTAGCTTAATCCTGAGTCTTAATTGTCAGGATCTTACATTATAAGATAGACAAAAATTCAACGCATGCTTTACTAAGTACCGTTTGTATCAGTGGGTAAAGCACTATGTTTGGTACTCTCTCAAATGCAAAGATGATTATGACACATGTACTATCGTTTATGAATGGGTGGCCAACAGAACAGATTGCCGCATAGGTAAGCAGAAATCTGCTCTCATTCTCTTTTGGCCACAAGCAGGCATGTCTTAGGAGCGCAAGGGTAGGAAGATCTCTAACTGTGCTTGGAAACTTGGGAAGTTACCATGTCTGGCTAAAGTGGTATTGTCTTAAGGAAAACCTATGAATTTGCCTGCGTTGGCTTGGTGCTGAGGAAAGTGGAAGAGAGAGGCTGGGGTACACCTTTCAACATGAATGGAACTGACCACTGGAGGGAAAGAACAAGAAACAGCAGTGAGAACAAGGAACAAAGACCATCCAGCCCATCACCCACCTGGGGGGAAGTGAGGGGAGATGGGCAGGGTGACAACGTGGCCAACATCTAAAGTGTGAAGAGGGGCTTTTACCAAGTGCCCACCCCGTCCGGAGCAGGGGGCAACCAACAGCATCTGGCGGGTCTTACTACTGGGCAGAGGCAGGGGAACCCTGGTATGAGTTCTGGATTACATAGGAGATGTGACTTGGGCACGTTTGGGGCTTAAAAGTAGGAAGGGATCAAGGGGGGAGATTTGAAAATCCCGGTGGAGGTGCGAGGTATCCGGGGAGAGGGTAAAAACGGGAACAGTCTTCAGCACCTGCCTGTACCAGGAGCTCTGTGTATGCCATCTCATTTCCGTCTCCAGCAACCAGGCGGGCCTTGGCGGCAGGAGGCACAGGCTTTGGGAGCAGAGGCCCTGCAGCTTGCCAAGCACACACGGCCCTAGGGCGCCCAGCTGAGACGGCACCTTGGCACTCGGGCCCGCTGCAGCCCGCTCCGGTCAGCCGCACCCCAGTCAGGAGCCTTTCCAGCGGGTCGGAGGAGAACGGAAGTTTGGGGAGACCCGCGCGATTCGCCTGGCTGCATTTTACATTTCTTTCTCCAGCAGCTGGGGTCACGAAGGCTGCTCTCGCCGGCGGTGTTGGAACGTGGACACGTGCGCTTTGGTAATACGGCAGCCTCCCCCGCGGGCGCAGTCCCCGCTGCGAGCGCCCCCGGCTGCTGAGGCGGGACCGAGGACCCGGAGATTTGAGCCGCGGGTGGGCGGGGAGGGGCCTTTGTGACCTGCCCGCCCCTCCCCGGCACTGTGATGCCGGGGGGCAGCTGCGGGCCCGGCGCGCCTGTCCCCGGCGTCCCCTCCTCCCGGTGTGTCACAACGGCGGAGGCGGCTGTATCTGGAGCAGTCGGGGCGGGCAGGCCCAGCTGAGAGGTGCGCGGGCGAGGACAGCGGCAGCGATGGTGAGGCTTCCCGGGGCCAGGCGGGCTGCGGGCGCGCGGCAGGCGTAGGACCGAGAGCCGAGTCTACAGGGAGGCGCACGGACCCGTCCTCCTGGAGCCGCAGGGCTCAAGGCCTTCTGGGGGTGGCAGTTCGGGGTCGAGGAGTCCGCACCCTCGGGCGGGAACACCCGGTGCCCTTTATCGTATGGGAGAAATAGAGACCAGGGGCCAGTTGTTCCTTAAAGGGACCTAAGGGAGCTTTGCGTGCAGACGAGGGGGAGGGAGGCCCTGGGGAGCCCGACGGAGAAGGGGGCGAGATTCTGGGGTCCCCAGATGGGCAGCCTGTGGACAGAGTGGAGAGAAGGGCGAGTCCGGGGATTCTGGATGGGTGGTCTGGGCCGGGGCGACTGGGGGGCCAGATGCAGTCACGTCTCCAAACCCAGCCTAATGTGACAGGGCCCGGAATGTGACAGAGGACCTAGGGCGCCACGGTCCCCCCACGCGTGGAGGTCTTTCTCGCAACCCTGGCCAGCGGCTTGGGTTTGCTGCACGCACAGCCCCAGCGCGGCGGGGTCCTCCGGGCGCACTCAGCTCCCAAGTCTTTCCAGCGGTCAGAGTCGAAGGACTTTGGGAGTAAGAAGTCTCTGCTTCCAAAGGCCAGGGGACCTTCGACCTGTTTCCTACCCTGGCTTAGGGGGATCGCGGCTGCTCCCTTCCCTGCCCCCGCCCCTGGATCTTACTGAGGGGCGGCTGCAAACACTCAGTTCCTCTCTCTAGGGTCCCCCTCTCCGCCCCCAGTGCCCCTGGTGGCTAACATTTGCCCCCAGTCCACTTTCCCAAAGCCCGGAATCCCAGGAATCCCTCCTGGACCCCTGATCTTTCAGCAGTAGGGAGATGGGCTGGAAAGATTGGGGGCAGAGTGAGGGCAGAATAAGCCTATGTCATGGCCAAGGTCGGGTTCCCTGGGCAGGCTTGCTCCAGGTGTCAGTGATCCAGAAAGCAGGCGAGAACCCCCTCCGCCCCGCCCTGTTACGTTTGGCCCGTGCCCAGGGCCTCCTGGCTCCCCCGGAGCTCTAGCCTTACAGCTTCAGTTTTGTCAGCACCCTCCCTCCTCCTAGCGGGCTCCCAGACACCCCTGGGAACTGAAAGAACTTGGGAATATTAGGGAGGGTGGCCACAGGAACCTATTTCTGCCTGAGGACCCTGGTATGAGGCCACACAAGGGGCCCAGAGCTGCGAGTTCAGAATTTTGACTCCTGGCTCTGCAGCTAGCTGTGTGACTTCAGGAAGGTCACTTAACCTCTCTGGATGGGTTTGTTTTACCTGCGAAATGAAGAGGGTTATAATTCAAATTTCCAAGACTCCACTTAGATTTCATTATTTTTAAACTTTTTATGGTAGGGAATTTCAAACATATGCAAACGGAGAGCAAATGGTATAATTAGCGATTATATACATCACCTAAGTTCAATAATTACCAACTTCTGACCTGTCTCACTTCATTTATTCCCTCCCTCCATAATTTTGAAGCAAATGCTAGGCTGCATACTGTAGAATTGATATTTAATATTTATATATCTAGCAGGTAGCTAGTGTTTTAGGATTTTCCAAGTGCTTCCCTTGCATGCTTTAATTTGGATCTGAATGCCATTGTGGTACAGAGTGGAGCCCAGAGGATGTTCACAGGGGCGTGTTGAGGATCTTAACCCAGCCCTGTGCACAAGCTTGAATGTGTGATCCACAGACGTGTTTCTGACAATGCCTGGTAAATCAACAATTCAAACAGCAAAACTTTATTTTGAATGTGCTTAAGAATTTGGGTGTTTAGCTGAAAACCTATGGTTAAATATTTTGAAACGGGACCACCTTTCATTTATTTTGAAACACTCAATTTTGTCTAGTAGGTTCTATCTAGAACATTTAACTTGTGTGCGTTGCACTGTCTTGATGGCTAATATTTTTTGTTGAACATTTTACACTCACAGAAACTTCTAAAATATCATTTGGCTCATTTGTAAAAGGCTAAAATGACACATCTATAAACCTAAACCCCTAGAATCTCACCCTTACAAAAATGACTGTATTTCTTCTAAGGATTAAGTTTCAGGCTGCTGTCCTGTCCCCTTCACTTCCCTCCCTGGTGGGGGCTTGGGGGAGGTGACCTTGGTGCTAAGGAGAATTCGATTTGGAATTTCTGTAGGTTCTGGGCAAGAAAAGTGTAACTAATCCTTAAGTGTATTTTTAAATGCATTTCTCTAGCTGCTAGGCAGATGAGCATTTTTCCTCTGTGAACTTACCCCCAACCCCTTCTCCCCAGCTACCCACTGCACGGTACCACCAATACCCTTTAGCATTTCTGTCCTGGAGCCTAAAGTGACACAGCTGGTAAGAAGCTGCGTAGGGGCTGGAGTTTACATCTGCTGGGCACCAGAGCCTCTGTCCTGAGCCACCTGCCCGTGCTGGGACCGGCAGGCTACTCCCACAGCAGACCATTCCCATCCACTCCCAGTGCTCTAGCACGCAGCTCTCTGGGAACTCAGACTATGACACCTTTTTTGGGAAGTGGTATGGAGAATCCTGGCCAGGTGCCCTAAGCCAAGCCCATGCCAATGATACCAGGGCACAGAGAAGTTTTCTGTGGTTTATGGGGAGGTGGGAACATCTGCAACACGGCTTCTTTAACTCCATTCCGTTAGGACTTGAGAGCACGAAGGAGCCCGTCTCCCTGCAAAAATGGGCAGTTAGAGGGTTCTGGGGGCCAAATGGACATCCTTCTGCCTGCAGCCTTCTGCAATCTCCCCATGTAGACAGGCATGGCCGAGCTCTGTGGAGTTGATAGGTGTATTCTGACCTCAGAGCACTGTGTGGGCTCCCAGGGGCTGCAGGTCACTGCTGCCTCCTCCTCCCCTCCCATCACAAAAGGCAGGTTTCCCCAGAGGCACTGGGCGCATGCCTCCAAGTGAGGGGCCTTGGCTCACAGGGCAGCGGCTGGGGCAGAGCTGCTGGATTGGTGAGTCCATTGGGAGCCCCCAGCCTTGGGTCAGGCCCATACAGAGCTTGGGGTGGGGGTTAATGCCACTGTTGAATGTGCTTTCTCCTAGTGACCTTCAAAGGGAGATGAAAGTTAAAAATAATTTTGGAGGGGGAAGTAGCTGGTGGATAGCAGGCCAGTGATGGGGGTGGGCAGGAGGATGTGGCACTGTCGGGGGGAGGAAGCAGACCAAATGCTCCTTTTCCCTCAGGCCGCAAGGGATGGACAGCACTATCTGTGGCCTTTGTGGTTGGCGTTTCCCCTGCAGTGTCTTCCTGTTAGGAGTTCTCTCAGATAATAAGCTGCAGAAGAGAGCAGGAGATGGAGCAGGCACTGTGTGCATTGGATTGAAACTCCTAAGTGTCTCTTGCACCTGCCCCAGTGCCAGCCACAGCCCAGGCCTTCAACGCCCTCCGGCCTCTTATGCTGGAAGTCTCCTTAGCAGATGGCCTCATGGCCAGAGCTGGCCTCCTGTGAGCTCTGTTGCTGCCCTAACTGCTGTGCCTATCATCTGAGCCCCTCTCGCGAGCCACCTTCACTCGCTAAAGTGAATTTAGGCCGACTTTGTTTTTGCTGTGTCTGGCTTGCTATCTATTCTTTGTTATGAGTGATTTCAAATATGCCCTATGATCGAAGAGTTCTGAGCAGAGACAATTCAGCAGCCCTTCAGGAGCCACATCTGTCCTTACTTTCATTACCCCTCTGTGACACTGTGGGCCTGCTTTTCACTTGCCATCCCTGACCTAGGTCCTAAAATATATGTGATCTATTATCCCAGCCTGACAACTAGAGATAATTCGGTGTAATCACATGCTTCCTGACAGCAACTGGGGCATGAGAGCACAGGTGGTCAGGGAGTGTGGGTGGTGCCAGGCTTTCACAGGGCACACACTGTGGCCCACGTCGGCCCCTCTCCCAGATGATATGCCACTTTTACTGTCTTGTGATACTTGGAAATAGTATCACAAGACAGCCTTTTTAAGGCTTCAAAGTCTCCTTTTGCCAAGGATGGTGATTAGCTTATCTTAGTCCTCTGAGAACAAAGCTAAAGGAAATGACTACTATTAGAATATAAGATTGATGTAAAAAAAAAGGGCTTCTTGCAGCAAAATTATAAAAGGGCTGCAAAGTTCTAGAATTTCTTTTATTGATGCTCTGCAAAACACAGGCACTGGATTCATGCCTCCCAGCGAGGGGCCTTGGCTCACAGGGCAGTGGCTCCCCAGGCGGAGTGTTCACAGGTGGCCCAGATGTCTCATTGGCCCTGCCCTTCCTCAGCCTGCGCTCCGGACAGACTGGGCAGTGTGCGGGAACCACCCTGCGTTTTACTGCCTCTTGTTCACACTGCTCCTGCATCCACCTGAACTGCCCCAGATCATCTTGGCCGGCTGCCTTCTTCAGGGTCCCTGCGAATATTCCTCCTTTAGGAAACCAAGCTAGAAGATGTCTCCTTCTCCTTGGAACTCCCTCTGCACTTGACCCGTACACTTCTTAGGCCCTGGCCGCTGTCCTTGTTGGATGGACTGCAGCCCCTCAGGGAAGGTTTTCATTCCAGTCCTCCCTGTGTTAATTGAGCACCTGCTACATTCAAGCACCGGGCTCGGTACTGGGGATTCCTTGAGTGAAACAAAGGTTCCTTGCCCTCACAGAGCTTACGTTCTCTACTAGAAAGGTGCGAAAATGAACAGGCAGCTATAATACGGTGTGATGATTACAATGACAGGAATGAAGGGGATGGGGGAGCACATGGCAGGGCCCTATGCTGGCTTGGGGTTTTGCAGACTTTCCTTACGAAGTGACAATTAACTGGATACCTGAAGGATGAATGAAAGTTAGCCCAGTACCTCACAATGCTGTTTCCAATGCAACCACACAAAAAGATTTGCTGTAGAAATGAGTAGGTGCCTTTTGTAGCTATCCCAGCGTGAGGTCTGTGTGAGAAGTGGCATGCTTTTCACGAGGAATGGACCTCCTTGGTCCCTCCACCTCCCTCCTCTTCACCCCCCAGAAGAAGTTGGGTGGGACAGGCTTCTGCAGCAAACAAGGGACCCCCTCCCCTCACAGGGACCAAGGAGGACAGAACTTGTCTGAGCTCTACAAGCCCAGATTGAAAATAGAACTGAGAGAGAGAGGAGCAGTGTGAGTGACAGGCATGTGCTCTGATTGGCTAGACAGGGGAATCTGAAATATGAGTTTGGAGCGGGCACATGACTTAAATATCCTCTGCTGGGTCAGTTTCCCCTTGCCCCCAACCCCAGCTGCACACATGGGCCCTGAGAAGCAGACTCCTGGTTCTGTCAGAGAAAGATGACCCATTTTCAAAGAGGCTGCCCCATGAGCCATTCGCCATTTCGCTCTGCACAAGAGACATTTCCTGTTTGGAGTTCTGCTATCCGAACTTGGTCTTGCATTGGCGCAGATGTGGGCACACCCCAGGGCCCTGGGAGTTCAGAGCTGCAAGTGAGGCAGGAGGCCATGTGGCCTAAAAGAAAGAAGTCAGGCCCAGGTCAGAAGCCCTGGATTCTGGTCCAGGCTCTTTTGCTGCTGCAGTGCTGTGACATGTTGAATTTGTCCCTTTTCGTCTCTGAGCTCAGCAGTTTCATCTGTAAAATAATGGAGAGGGAATCATATTAGGTGATCCATGAGGCTGGCCCAGCTCTGGTATCCTAAATGTTCGGAGCCGATATAACATCCCTGGTTATGATAGAAGGATGCCTTTTCTTAGACGTGAGGATGCGTCCCACGGGCTTCAGCACTGGGTCTGCTCTGTGGAACTTCCAGGCCGAAGGCTGGGGAGGGTAATGGGGCAGCACGGCTGCAGGAGTCGAGCTCAGTGCCTGAGCCGGGAGCTCGATGCGGGAGCTGTGGGTTGCTCCTCCTCCCTGCTAGGAGCAGGTGCAAGAGGCCTGCAGAGTGCTGGGGCTGGGCACGGACCTCACAGTGCCATGAAGCCTCATGCAGCTTTGAATTTCACTTGTGATTTCTTCATGGAACTTCAAAGCCCTAACAATGTGGGCGCGTAGTCAATTATTATTTGAGTAAGTGACTGCGTGCAATGGCCCAGGATAAGTGGGTTCTGGAGAGGGCAGTCCGTGCTCCTATTCTTTCTCTGTCTTCTTTATTATGATTTTTGCTTTTTACTATGAAAAATTTTAAACCTTCAGAAAAGTAGAGTGATATGCCACCCATATACCTATTATCTAGATTTAAGAAGAAGAATGATTTTTCCATCTGTTATCTGCTGTGTTTGGGAAGGATTTTAAAGTACAGACGTCATGACATTTTACCTCTAAATGCTTCGGATGCAACTAAAAAATAAGGATGTTTTCATACTTAACCACATTTTTATGAATACGCTGAACAAAGCAAATCAGTTTATTTGTCCCCCAAATATTTTGATTTGTTCAAACAAGAATTCAGTCAGAGTCCCCATGATGCATGTGGTGGTGCTTGGTGGTGCCTTAGTTCCTTTGACATGGGACAGCCCCCCCCAGCTCTTCATTTCTCATGAGTTGAAAAGGCTGGGCCAGGCCCGGTGGCTCACGCCTGTAATCCCTGCACTTTGGGAGGCTGAGGCAGGTGGATCACGAGGTCAGGAGATCGAGACCATCCTGGCTAACATGGTGAAACCCTGTCTGTACTAAAAGAATACAAAAAATTAGCCGGGTGTGGTGGCGGGCGCCCGTAGTCCCAGCTACCTGGGAGGCTGAGGCAGGACAATGGTGTGAACCTGGCAGGCGGAGCTTGCAGTGAGCCGAGATCGCACCACTGCACTCCAGTCTGGGCGACAGAGCGAGACTCCGTCTCAAAAAAAAAAAAAAAAAGAAAGTAAATTTAAAAAATTAAAAAAAAAAAAAAAGGCTGGACCAGCTGCCCTGTAGGATGTCTCACCTTCTGGATTGATTTTGTTTTCTCTGATATCACTGAACTTAATTAACCCTCTGATCCCTGTGTTTCCTGTGAAGTGGAAGCTGAATCTACCGGGCTCAGTGATGAAGGCTGAGTATTTTTGAGAAGAAGTCCTCACTGGTGGTGTGTGTGTCACATTGCGTCCCATCAGGAGGTCCTCGATGTCGGGTTGGCCCACAGTTAGCGATGCTGAGATTGATCGCAGCCTTAGGCTGGCGACCCTGGTAGTTACGTCCCCCCTTGTGACTATAACAGTGGTTCTTTGGCTCTCGGCGAAGATCGAGTTCCCCATCAGTCTTTCACCTAATGGTGTTGGCGTTCTTGTCCAAATCAATCACGTAATTAGAAGATGGAATAGGGCAATATTTGATAATCTATTATTCGGTCCACATTGCTTAGCAGACATTCTTCAATTAAAGAAAAAAGAGCCTTCTCTAACTAACGGGGCTGTCTGGATAGGGACAAATGAGTTTTTCTCTGGGGGTTTTCTTTGAGGACTTGTGGGTTTTCATCTTGCATCCTGCTTCACTCAAATGCTGCCATCAGTACTTGTGAGGCTCAGGTTGTCTCATCTTAGGCAGCGGGAGCCTCTTCCAGTGCTTGGGCAGCCCCTTGGTTAGCCTCCGTGCCTCCAGGCGCTATGCGACATTCCAGGCTCATCTAGCACACTCCCCACCCTGGACCTGGACGCCTCCATCTCTCCAAGGAGCCCGGTTCCTGTTAGCAGGGATCTTCCTTCTCTCTTGATTGGTGTAGCTACTTTTCACTTTTGGGAGCACCTATGAATCTGTCAGTCATTTCTGAGTCTATTTTATGCCTCCGATTATTCTTACGAGCTAGTTCAATAGGAAAAATAGCTCTTTCTAAGGTGTGTGTGTGTGTGTGTGTGTGTGTGTGTTTGCACGACGGGGGCAGGGGAGAGAGAAAGAGACAGACATTTTGTAAAAGACTGGCATATGTATTAGTGTGAGATTAATGAGGGCATTAAAAGAGGCTAAAGACGTTGTCACCATGCTAGTGGTTTTCAGGTCCCCCAAATCCTTGACTCTTCCTCCCATGATCTTCGATTTTCCTAAAATATCCCTGCGTCCTCCCTGGAAAGCCCCAGAATGTTCCAGAAGTGAGAGCAGGCTGGGGGCCGGGCAGCACTGTAGGCAGGACTAGAGGGTGGTCGGGATGCGGTGGTGGTAAGGGGGCGACAGACCCAGAAGGCTGAGGGTTAGGACCACAGAGGATACTGTCACTTAGAAGGAAAATATATAGGATCAGGCCCCCCTCCGGCCTCTCCAGTGTCCCCTCAGCTTCCACATCTCCCTGGGAAGTCACAGCCACATGCTGAATGTGACGCCGTGGTCTGGGTGGATAACTCGCTGGTTGTGGGTGGTTTCTGGATGCAGATGCTGCTTTCCTTAGGCCTGAATTGAGCCCTCAGATGGAGGCAGAGAATAGACCCCACAATAAAGGAGAGAGGAGCAGGGACCTGAGAGCTCCCTCTACGTGTGCTACTTCCCGGTGCAGAAAAATGCTACCAGGTAGTACCGTAATGAAAATGATAATGGCAAGACAGCATCAACAACTGTGGCTAACTTACACTTTTCAGATGAGGAGAGGTTCAGTAACTCAGCCCAGGCCACACAGCACAGCAAGTAAATTGAGAAGGCAACGTGGGAACCTGGGGGCGTGGGCAGCTCTGTGGGTGAATCCCCTCCCTAGCCACCAGGCTCACGGAGATCCAGCGGGTTGCGACCCCCGTCGGGCTGCCCCACGCTCACCCCTGTGCTCATCCTCCCTCAAGGCAAGGACCAGGTGTCGCTCAGCTGCAGCACAGAGACAGGACTAGAGTGGGGGCACAGTTGTAAAATTGAACTAGGGGGCAATGGTCCTGATGCTCTGACCCTGCAAGATGCTACTCAGGGCAGCTGCCCTGCTCTCCATGCCCAGAAATTCTTCCACGTCTCCAGGAGCCCCACACTTTGACGTGGACTCTACTGGCTTCTGTGCCCAGCCGTGCCCTCTGGAGGCTCTGCCCCTGGCTTGGGTTACCCGGAGCTGGAAAATGCCAGGGCAGGTCATGGGTAAAAATAGAAACCCACAGACCTGGCACATGCTTCCTGCTGGGCTCAGGCGGCTGCCCCAGGCAGTGTCGCCTTGTGTGGGCCACTGCTTCCCCAGGGCAGGGTGTGGGTGGGAGGATGAGTCTATCACGCCTACGTGTGCACGCGCGCACACACACACACACACACTGTCTCTCTCCCCACCCCCCTTTTTCTTTAATAATTTCAACTTTTATTTTAGATTCAGGGAGTACATATGCAGATTTCTTACATGGGTATATATTGTGATGCCAAGGTTTGGGGTATGATTAATCCTGTCACCCAGGTAATGAGCATAGTACCCAATAGTTAGTTTTCCAATCTTTGCCCCCTTCTTCCCTCCCCGCTCCAGTAGTGCCCAGTGTCTACTGTTGCCATTTTTCTGTCCATGAGTACCCATGTTTAGCTCCCACTTATAAGAACATGTGGTATTTGGTTTTCTATTCCTGCATTAATTTGCTTAGGATAATGACCTCCAGCTGCATCCATGTTGCTGCAAAGGATATGGGTTCATTCTTTTTTGGGGGCTGCGTAGTATTCCATGGTGTATATGAATGACATTTTCTGTATCCAGTCTACCATTGCTGGGCACCTGGTTGATTCCGTGTCTTTGCTGTTGTGAATAGTGCTGTGATGAACGTGTGAGTGCAGGTGTCTTTTTGGTAGGATGATTTTCTTTTGGATATATACCCAGTAACAGGATTGCTGAGTGAAATGGTAGTTCTGAGTTCTTTGAGAAATCTCCAAACTGCTTTCCACAGTGGCTGAACCAATTTACATTCCCATCAGTGCACTCCCCATCTTAAGCTGTTAGTACGAATACCAATCAGGCAATTGTGGCTTCACATCAGAGTAACACAGAGCTAAGGACACTCCAGGGTCAGCTTTACTTAACACTTGGCCTGGCATAGGCAAGGGGCGGGCAGGCTATGGGGCTGCAAAGATTTTCCAATTGTTCAGCGTGCAGGAAGGGCCTAATTTATACCCTCCCCATCCTCTCTTGGGATAATAAATAATCCTTTATTTCTACATTGGTAACCATGATACTACTGACAGCCATGGCATATACTTCCAGAGCATGTTCCTTTCATGAGTGCTCATTTGCTCTGTGATATCCTGAGACTGTGTGTGTGCATGTGTGCACAATGTCAGAAAGTCAGGGTCAGGAGCAGCTGTGAATGCTGCCTTGTGTGGGCGTAGGCTGAAGGAGAGTTTCTGCCATGATCGCCAGTTCTTCCTTGGGCCTTCTTCACCAGTGCAGGAATCTTGTGGTTTGGAATTAGCCCCTTGCTTCATCTTTGCAACCACCCTCCTTTTTTTCTTTCCTGGTATAAAAGGTCAACCCTGGGAATCAACCTTTAGAGCAAAGCACAAAACAGCTGTGTCTTCTTTGGATCTAAGTCCTGGTCCAGCTGCTATAGAGCTGGGGCACCTGTAGCCTCAATGCCAACTGGCAATGGGGGGCTGGGGCCTGGCTGGCCTGCAAGGTGAATGTTATGGGGATGTAGGGCAAAGGCATGCTGGGGGCCCAGACTCTCTGACCTCGATGCTTCCCTCTCCCCACAGCGGGAATGCATATCAGTCCACGTGGGCCAAGCGGGAGTTCAGATTGGCAATGCCTGCTGGGAGCTCTTCTGCCTGGAACACGGCATCCAGGCAGACGGCACTTTTGATGCTCAAGCCAGCAAGATCAACGATGATGACTCCTTCACCACCTTTTTCAGCGAGACTGGCAATGGGAAGCATGTGCCCCGGGCCGTCATGATAGATCTGGAGCCTACTGTAGTGGGTGAGTGGGGTCGGAGTTCCCCTCCACAGAGAACATCTTGAAACTGCAGAGGCATTGGCCCACAGTAGCTAAGGAAGCAGCGTCTCTAGCTGGAAGGTGGGGATGGTGCAACCGCAGCCTCCCACCCCACGTGACATCTGTCAGCTCCTTGGGGTCCCCACAGTCTCGGGGAATCTCATGACAGTGATCAAGACTCTATGCAGAACAAAATGCCTCCCACTTCAACCCCCAAAACCTGCGGCACCAGGTCAAAATGGTCACATCGCTACTAAATACTAAGGATAAGAAAATCCAAATAATTTTAGAAATTATAAGACACCCCTAAGTGAGCAATTTCCCTAAGTATAGGTTTCTGAGTCTGCCCTCGGGGTGGGTATAACCTCACAGCATCTTACACACAAAGGGGCCTATCACAGCAGGCACATTGCTTCACAGCCAGGGGCCGCTGGAGTTCTGGAATGAGGTTCATTCAGGTTTAGGAAACACAGGAATTCTGCCTTGTGTCTAGGCAGATCTCCCCTTCCCACACTATCCCCCAGTAGTGCCACTTCCCCTGTTTCTGACCCCTGGGTCAACTCTCAGTTGAACATCAGGATTTCCCCAGCTCCAATCCTGGCTCCTCAAGCCAGAGATGGACAGTTCTGCAAAGAGGACTGGGCACGAAGTATATGCCTGGACACCAATGTCTAGGGCAACAGAGGGCAGATGCTCCACCCCCTGGATGCTTTGCACCAATGCACAAAGTGCAGGTTACCTCCTGGGCCACTGCACAGATGATTTTTCTGCAGGGAGTAGAGGAACCCCAAAGAGAAGAGGCGACATAGTTGGGGCTTGATGTGTCTTGATCTGCTCTGTATCCGCTTTGTGTGGACCCTTGGAAGTGAGCAGAGACCCCTTAAAGGCCTCTCTAGGGCTCTTGCTCCTCTATGACTTGGAACATAGCTTTGCTTCCCATTATTCTAAAATATGTCTAATGCCTGACATATATTATTGCCACCATGAGGTGGAGTTGAGGGGTGGGACAACTCTTGGGGGTCTAGGTTCTGGGCAGATCATCCTGAATCTTTCTCCATGTCCCTAGAATATTTTAATGCAAAAGGACTTAAGTTAAATTGTTGGTACACCTTGGCCCGGCGCGGTGGCTCACACCTGTAACCCCAGCACTTTGGGAGGCCGAGGCGGGTGGATCACGAGGTCAGAAGATCGAGACCATCCTGGCTAACACAGTGAAACCCCGTCTCTACTAAAATTACAAAAAATTAGCCAGGCGTGGTGGCGGGCGCCTGTAGTCCCAGCTACTCTGAAGGCTGAGGCAGGAGAATGGCGTGAACCCGGGAGGCGGAGCTTGCAGTGAGCCGAGATCGCGCCACTGCACTCCAGCCTGGGCGACAGAGCAAGACCCCGTCTCCAAAAAAAAAAAAAAAAAAAAAAAAAAAAAAAAAATTGTTGGTACACCTTGCAGCATGAAAGAAAAAACAAAAGGGAAACCTGGAGGAGTCAAGGTGGAAGGGAGGAGAGGCAATTGGCGTTGGTGTTCGATGAGCTTTTTTTTTGTTTTTTTGTTTGTTTGTTTTTTTGAGACGGAGTCTCGCTCCGTCGCCCAGGCTGGAGTGCAGTGGCGTAATCTCGGCTCACTGCAAGCTCCGCCTCCCGGGTTCAAGCCATTCTCCTGCCTCAGCCTCCCGAGTAGCTGGGACTACAGGCGCCGGCCACCACGCCTGCCTAATTTTTTTGTATTTTAAGTAGAGACATGGTTTCACCGTGTTAGCCAAGATGGTCTCGATCTCCTGACCTCGTGATCTGCCCGCCTTGGCCTCCCAAAATCCTGGGATTACAGGCGTGAGTCACTGCACCCAGCCGGCCCAAGTTTTGTTGCTGTTGTTTTTTTTTTGGAGATGGAGCCTCGCTCTGTCTTGTTGCCCAGGCTGGAGTGCAGTGACAAGATCTCAGCTCACCTCAGCCTCTGCCTCCCAGGTTGAAGAGATTCTCCTGCCTCAGGCCTCCGAGTAGCTGGGACTACAGGCGCACGCTGCCCCACCTGGCTAACTTTTTGTATTTTAGTAAGATGGGGTTTCACCGTGTTGCCCAGGCTGGTCTTGAACTCCTAAGCTCAGGCAATCTGCCCGCCTCGGCCTCCCAAAGTGTTAGGATTGCAGGCGTGAGCCACTGGGCCCGGCGATGTTCGATGAGCTTTGTAAAGCTAAGTCTTTTTAGGGTTCTAGCCAGCAGGGCAGCCTGCTTCTCACCGCCCACATGAGCCACAGGCCTTGGCTCTGTTAGTTCCTGAGCTACCCGGGAATTCTCTTAGCCTTTTGCAGATTCATTACGAGGTGGTCTGGCTTCAAACCTCCATGGAGTTTTATAGGTAGGGGAGAACGGAAGGGGTCCTGCGGTAGTGTGGTAGGGAGGGAGGCTTCTCCCCTGGGCAGTAGGACCTAACGGTCTTCCTCTCTTGGAAGATGAGGTTCGGGCAGGAACCTACCGCCAGCTCTTCCATCCAGAGCAGCTGATCACAGGAAAGGAGGATGCAGCCAACAACTATGCCCGGGGCCACTACACGGTGGGCAAGGAGAGCATTGACCTGGTGCTGGACCGCATACGGAAGCTGGTAAGATCAGGAGGGCAGGGGACGGGTGGGTCAGGCTGGAGTGGACAGGCTTGGCCCCATGCCTCTTTGATCAGGCTGGGGAGAGGCATCTGACCCCTGGCTATAGGATGGAGCTCCTAAGGTTTGGGAATTTCTGCTTAAATTCTGTAAGAAGCATGCACAGGGGTGATGCCCCTTCCTCTGTGTTAGCATCATAGACTGTGTTCCAGGCTGAGGCCCTACTCATACTCATTGATACTCTCTGTTAGTATCTGGGGAAGGTTCCGGGTATAAGGCAGGATGAGGTCTCTGCTGGTCGGAAACACAGGTTAACAAAGCATTTAACTTGGAAGGGGAGAGGAAGAGATTGTTGACACATTTGGGCACTTACAAGTGCCATTACAGATGTTAAGCACATTCCTTCATTTAATCCTTAATAATTATACTTAGGAGGTGTCCTTCCTGTGCTTTACAGATGAAGAAATTGAGGGCCAGGGTGGTTCAATATCTTAGCCTGGGTCACACAGCTAAAAAGTGGCAGAGCTGGGGTTTGAACTCGGTTGGACTACAAAGCTCTTGAGTTGTAGGTTGTGTCACTTTATTTATTTAAGCTTCCATTTGCTTATCTGTATAATGGAAAAGCTTGGACCTGATCACATGTTCTTTCCCTGGGAGGTAAGGGTGCCAAACTTTTGCATATATTCACTTTTTCTGTTTAGAGGAGGGCTTGTCAGGGTCATTGGCCTCAAAGCTGTCTGTGGTCCCCAAAAGTTCAAATCACACCCAGTGGGAAAATCCTGTGATTCTATGAATTCTCTGGTAAGAGCTGACATCCGTGCTTACAACGCATCAGGCCCTTGCTCAGCATGTTATGCTATTTTATTTAATTGTCACAATAACCTTATGAGGATTTTCTATTGTCCCCATTTTCACTAAGAAGGAACAGAAGTGGCCAGGCATGGTGGCACATGCCTGTAATCCCAGCACTTTGGGAGGCCGAGGGGGGTGGATCACGGGGTCAAGAGATTGAGATCATCCTGGCCAACATGTTAAAACCCCATCTTTACTAAAAGTACAAAAAATTAGCTGGGCATGGTAGCATGCGCCTGTAGTCCCAGCTACTCAGGAGGCTGTGGCAGGAGAATTGCTTGAACCCAGAAGGCGGAGGTTGCAGTGAACCAAGATTGCACCACTGCACTCCAGCCTGGCGACAGAGCGAGACTCTGTCTCAAAAAAAAAAAAAAAAAGGAACAGAAGTTTGGAGAGGTTCAGTAACTTGCTCAAGTTCTTACAACCAAGAAATGGCAAAGTTGATATTAGAACTCAGGCTTTCTGGCTCCATGTACCTTTCTGAAATTGGTGCCCTGAGTCACCTTCCAAGGTTGGGTTGAAGTGTGTCGGCAGCAGTTCCCACAAAATCAAATGACAAGAGCAGGGAAAGTGGGCAAGGAGTTGGGGCCCTCAAAGGGCAAAGTCACCATCCACCGTGGTTCTGAAACTCTCATTCCCTGTTCAACCAAGTTACTGGGCTGAAACCTTCATGTACCTAGAGGCGTGTGCCCCTGCAGCTTGCCATTCTATTAAAAAAAATAGACAGTCTTGCTCTGTCATCCAAGCCAGAGTGCAGTGGTGTGATCATAGATTTCTGCAGCCATGAGCTCCTGGGCTCAAGTGATCCTCCCACTTCAGCATCCCAAGTAACTGGGACTACAGGTGTGCATCACCACGCCCAGTTAACTTTGAAAATTTTTTGTAGATGCGAGGTCTTACTATGTTGCCCATGCTGGTTGTGAACTCCTGGCCTCAATGGATCCTCCTGCCTCAGCTTCCCAAACTGCTGGGATTACAGGCATTGAGTCACTGTGCCTGGCCCCATCCCATATTTTAGCCACTCCTCCAAAGATCAATACAACTCCTTTTGTTTCCTTACTTCTTCAAAGCTGTTTTGATTTCATCCACAAAAAAATATGAGGCAGACAGAGTGGGCGGCCTGGCTTTTTTACTGTGGGGTGTTCTCGGAAACTTGTCTTCATGATTTCTTCTCATGTCCCGCTCTCCCCAGACAGATGCTTGCTCTGGCCTGCAGGGCTTCCTGATTTTCCACAGTTTTGGTGGGGGCACTGGCTCCGGCTTCACTTCTCTGCTGATGGAACGCCTCTCCCTGGATTATGGCAAGAAATCCAAGCTGGAGTTTGCCATCTACCCAGCCCCCCAGGTCTCTACTGCAGTGGTGGAGCCCTACAACTCCATCCTGACCACCCACACCACACTGGAACATTCAGATTGTGCTTTCATGGTGGACAACGAAGCCATCTATGACATCTGCCGCAGGAACCTTGACATCGAGCGCCCTACCTATACCAACCTCAACCGCCTCATCAGTCAGATTGTGTCCTCAATCACTGCTTCTCTCCGCTTTGACGGGGCCCTCAATGTGGACCTCACTGAGTTCCAGACCAACCTGGTGCCCTACCCCCGCATCCACTTCCCGCTGGTCACCTACGCGCCCATCATCTCTGCCGAGAAAGCCTATCACGAACAGCTCTCTGTGGCCGAGATCACCAGCTCCTGCTTTGAGCCCAACAGCCAGATGGTGAAGTGCGACCCGAGACATGGCAAGTACATGGCCTGCTGCATGCTCTACCGGGGCGACGTGGTGCCCAAGGATGTGAATGTCGCTATTGCTGCCATCAAGACCAAGAGGACCATCCAGTTTGTAGACTGGTGTCCCACAGGCTTCAAGGTGAGAGCTGATGACTTAGGAAGGGGAGAGAGGACTAGAGAAGCAGAGGGAGATGACCAAGGATATGCAATTCCATGGGCGCTTCAGGCTTTATGTGATGATAAGGGGAGGGGGACTTCAACCAAATGTAACATGAATGGATTCAGCTTTGGTTGAGACACAAGTGCTGTCAAAGTTTTGTCTGTTTAGGCCATTTTAGAAAAGTTTGGTGCTATTTTAAATTGATTAATTGGTTAATCACCTTTGGTTTTGTTTACTGAACAACAAGTAATGATTTGGTATTGGCCCAAATCTACTCACCTGAAATGCAGTGCTTTTGGTGTTCATGATTTGGTTCAATTTGCCTAACGTTAGTTTTTTTTTTTTTTTTTTTTTTGAGACGGAGTCTCACTCTGTCACCCAGGCTGGAGTGCAGTGGCACCATCTGGGCTCACTGCAAGCTCCGCCTCTCAGGTTCACGCCATTCTCCTGCCTCAGCCTCCCCAGTAGCTGGGACTACAGGCGCCCGCCGCCACGCCCAGCTAATTTTTTGTATGTTTAGTAGAGATGGGGTTTCACCGTGTTAACCAGGATGGTCTCGATCTCCTGACCTCGTGATCCGCCCGCCTTGGCCTCCCAAAGTGCTGGGATTACAGGCGTGAGCCACTGTGCCCGGACTTTTTTTTTTTTTTTTTTTTTTTGTGAAACGGAGTGTCGCTCTGTCACCAAGGCTGGAGTGCAGTGGCGCGATCTAGGCTCACTGCAAGCTCCACCTCCTGGGTTCACGCCATTCTCCTGCCTCAGCCTCCTGAGTAACTGGGACTACAGGTGCCTACTACCACACCCGGCTAATTTTTTGTATTTTTAGTAGAGACGGGGTTTCACCGTGTTAGCCAGGATGGTCTTGATCTCCTAACCTTGTGATCTGCCCGTCTCGGCTGGGATTACAGGCATGAGCCACCGCGCCTGGCCTCCAACCTAAAGTTAGTTTTAATGGATATTTTACACTTCTTTGTACAGCATGATTTTGTGGCCATTTTAATTTTAGAGTTAACCAAATTATTCCAGTTGCCAGAGGAGTATGATGCCTCTCTCTAACAAAAAGCTGTGTTCTCCCAATTTATTTTGAAAACTTAAATATCTATCCTGCACATCTTAATCAATTTGGAGTAATAAGATACTTTTATAGTTGTTCTATGATTGCTATTTTCCACTGCCATTAACCAGGAGTAAGCAAAAACCAGCAAGCCGTGTGGCTGGTGGTAACCAAGTGCCCGCAGTCTGGAAAATGCCAGGCTCAGAGAGTCAGTGGGGAGATACAAAATAGCGAGGGTAGACCCTGGGGCCCCAGGACCAGGAATGCTGAATGGTAGAAGTCACCCCTCTGAGCTGGACCGGCAGGCAAGCAGCCTGGCTGTGCACATGAACAGCTCAGCCACTCCGCCCACGGTCTTTTGTCAGATTCTGCCATCATAACAGCTACCACATTCACATTAACTACTGCCCTGTAGTCAGGATTTCTTTTTTTATTTTTTATTGTATTTTTCCCCTGAGATGGAGTCTTGCTCTGTTGCCCGGGCTGGAGTGCAGTGGTGCAATCTTGGCTCACTGCAAACTTTGCCTCCCAGGTTCAAGTGATTCTCCTGCCTTAGCCTCCCAGGTAGCTGGGATTACAGGCATGCACCACCACGCCTGGCTAATTTTTGTATTTTTAGTAGAGATGTGGTTTCGCCATGTTGGCCAGGCTGCTCTCGAACTCCTGACCTCAGGTGATCCACCTGCCTCAGCCTCTCAAAGCATTGGGATTACAGGCGTGAGCCACCAAGCCTGGCCCCTAGTCATGCTTTCAATCATTCAGAGGTTTTACTGGTACCTATTGTGTGTCAGGGTTTGTCTCAGTTGCTGGAGGTGAAGAGATGAGCATGCCTCAGTTTTCTTGGCGGGAGTTACAAGTGTGAGGCACCAGGGCGTGGGAGTGGGGCTATGGGATGCAATAGGCGGGATGGGACTGGGGAAGCCACCAGGTGGCAAGGGAGAAGCTGAAGAGAAAGTGGAAGCAGGCAGGGCAACAGAGCAAAAACCCATCTCTACCAAAAAAAAAAAAAAAAAAAAAAATAGCCAGGCACGGTGGCTATGCCTACTAGTCCCAGCTACTCAGGGAGGCTGAGGTGGAAGGATCACTTGAGCCCATGAGGTCAAGGCTGCAGTGAGCTACAATGGTTCCACTGCACTCCAGTGGCAGGGACACAGCAAGACCCTGTCTCTTAAAAGCAAAACAAAAAAAAAGTAGATGGGGAAGGGCTGGGCAATCAAAGGCTAGAGAAGGAGGACAGGGCTGGTATAGCGGGCTCAGCAAGTAGGCAAATGAGAGTCACGAGCGACATTAGGAGCGGGTGGGAGGTGTCTGGTACATGTGTATGTGTAACAGGGAAATGCATTCTAGATTCAAAGCTGTTCAAAAGTGTACTCTCTCCCAAGTGGTCATCTGAAGTTCCTCTTAGTTGTGTTGCAAGCACATTTAAGGAAGTTTCCCTGCCAAGAGTGAAAACTGTTGGAAGAGGTCACAGGGATATTCCAGAGCAATAAATAAAGAGAGCCGAAAGGCCCCGGGGTGGTGTTGGCGTTAACCAGGCTCTAGGTTTTTGGGAATTGGGGCTTCTTAGAAGAAAAGCAGGGACTCCAATCCAGGAAGGTTGTTGAAGGTCTTGCCAAGTTCTGGCAGCATGGCAGGTCTCCCAGGCTCAGCCCAGACCCGTCTTACAGTGGTGCTGCTATCCTGGAAATCTCTCTTCTTCCCAACACACGTCCCAAACCAAAGCCAACCCCAGGAACCATGGGAAACTGGGACAAGTCTAATGTGGCAAACCGTGACATTACTTATGAGAACTATAGTGATGTCCTCAGCCACCTCTCCCACTGAGACCACCACATTTTAATTGCCAGTCTCTTAAATCCATAGCTTTAAAATGCACATCCTCCGGAGGGGCTGGTGTGGGAATGGCAGCCAGCTGTGTGGCAACATGGGTAGCCAGGCAGCCACTGGGCCCACAGCAGCCGTCATTCCTCTTAGGCACAGGTGGCATCTTGGAGGTGGAGGTGATACTGGGAGAGGGGCAAAGTGGGGAAGGGAAAGGCAATGTATATGAATTTGGCCACATCACATACATTGCTAGAACCGAGCCGACTGCCATAAACCTTGTGCCTGGGCCAACCTGCTCTCCTCTAAGTGCTAACATCTCTTGACCTGAGTCAAGTGGGGACAAGTACTGTTGGAGAGAATGCAAGAAGATGAAGTTTAGCAGCATCCACTCCAGGGAACATACTTTTCTTAGCTTATGCTAATGCTACCATAATGATCCTTCAGGACATAACTCCAGAGCTTCTGTTTTAAGGAGAGAGAATGAGGGGACATTTCCGCTTTGTTAATTTCCCCATCACCCACCATGTCTCTCATTCATTCTCTTTTTTTTCCCATTCATTCTCCTACTAGCTGGTTGTTTGTTTCCATTTGAAAAAGAAAAAAGAATTTCATTTTTTGGAAGACCTTGACTGGTTTTGCCAGGATGATTAGAACTGTCACATAAAAAATAGGCATAGTCTTGGGGGAAAATTATATATGTAGCTAGAAGGATAGCAGTGAAAAGGAATGCTACACTCCTCACTCAGCAGAACAGCCAGGTCAAAGCCATGGCTTTGGTCAGGGGACCATGACTTGAAGCCATGCCAAGTGACCAAGATGTCCCATCCTGAGTTATCCTCTGGCTGACTTGTATCTTCTTCTGTGGCTCCTCCTCTTTCTGTGTCCCTCAGGTGGGCATCAACTACCAGCCCCCGACCGTGGTCCCCGGGGGAGACCTGGCCAAGGTGCAGCGGGCCGTCTGCATGCTCAGCAACACCACGGCCATCGCGGAGGCCTGGGCCCGCCTCGACCACAAGTTCGACCTCATGTACGCCAAGCGGGCCTTTGTGCATTGGTATGTGGGAGAGGGGATGGAGGAAGGAGAATTTTCTGAGGCCAGGGAAGACTTAGCTGCCCTGGAGAAGGATTATGAAGAAGTGGGGACTGATTCGTTTGAAGAAGAAAATGAAGGGGAGGAATTTTAAATATATACCTTCCCCTTGGCTGTGTCTCTTTATTTATGCTGTGCCATTCAAAGCACATGTTCAAGAGAACAGAACACTCTCCCCGCCCCAGCCTGATTCCTGCCTTACCCAGGAGGAGGGTGCCTGGCCCCAGTACCCAGGGTGGCACGACTGGGCTAAGTGGACACTGAGCTCCATCAGGCCCTCCCTGGGTAGGAGCAGCTTTGTGTCACTAAAG
This sequence comes from Pan troglodytes, assembly GCF_028858775.2. Lineage (NCBI taxonomy): Eukaryota > Metazoa > Chordata > Mammalia > Primates > Hominidae > Pan > Pan troglodytes. The sequence continues at coordinate 20,847,646 of NC_086016.1, forward strand.
AAAGTGAGGGCCACTGTCTCCGGCGGGTGAGGCTGCAGCCCAGTTTCACATGCGAGGAGGCCTAATCAGGAGTTTCAATTCCAGATCGGGCTGGGTCCAGCCCCAAAACATGGCCTGCTGGCTGGGGAGTGGGAACACTCAGAGAAAGGGGAGATCTGGGCCTGGGAAGATTCCGGGGCAGGGGTGAGCGGACGTTCACATGAGTGGGTCTATAGCCCGCTCCGGGCATCATCTAGACTTAGCATGCATTCACTCCCCCATCACATATTCCAATACACACCCTGTCCTAGGCACTGAGAGCTGGAGAGTTGGTGATAAGCGAGACGAACACATTTCCTGCCCTCATACACACATAAATAAAGTGAATGAGATCATGTCAGCTGGTGTCAAGTGAGAGAAAGTAAAAAGCAGTGGTGAGAGAGTGTCTGGGCGTGCTCCTGTGGACTGCGTGGTCAAGACAGCCTCATGGAGGCCCGGGCCGTGCAAAAGGATGCTAGGTGCAGGGAGAAGCAAGTGCAAAAGCTAGGAACAAGCTTGGAGCGTCTGCAGAGCAGAAAGGAGATTGTTTCCTGGAGGATGGTGAGAGGGGAAGAGTCAGAGAGACAAGACCCAGGAGCCAGGCAGGGCCAGAGAGCGTCCAGCCTTACAGGCCATGGAGAGGAGTTTAGAATTTTTTTCTAAGTGAAACAGAAGGATTTGGAAGGTTTCAAGCAGGATATGTATACCTTATTTCTATATTCATACTGACCTTATCTCCAATCCTCCCAACAGTCTCAAAATGGATATTCTGCTCATTGTGTAGATGAACAGACTGGGATGTTTTAGGTGTTGGAGACAGTAGGAGGTAGAGCTGAGATGCAGGGCCTGCCTTTCCTCCTGTCCTGTCCACCCTAACTACAATGTTTCCGTGTTTGTTTGTTTGTTTGTTTGCGATGGAGTCTCGCTCTGTTGCCCAGGCTGGAGTGCTGTGGCGCGATCTCCGCTCACTGCAAGCTCCGCCTCCCAGGTTCACGCCATTCTCCTGCCTCAGCCTCCCGAGTAGCTGGGACTACAGGCACCCGCCACCATGCCCGGCTAATTTTTGTATTTTTAGTAGAGACGGGGTTTCACCATGTTAGCCAGGATGGTCTCGATCTCTTGACCTCGTGATTGGCCTGCCTTGGCCTCCCAAAGTGCTGGGATTACAGGCGTGAGCCACTGTGCCTGGCCTACCCTACGCCATTTCTAACCCTGTGTGTTCGTGCCAGGTTCCAGCTGCTGCCTGATAAAATGCTGGATGGAGAGAGGCACAATCTGTATCATTTGCAAAGGAGGGAGAGGTTACCTGCTCCTCTTCCCTGAAGTGGGCAACTCTGGCGGAATCTAAGGAGTAATCAAAAGGCCATGAACCAGCTAGGAAGATACCTGGGGCTGGGCCCATGGTAGGTCCCTGGGCATTAAGCGCACACTTCTTTATGTGTGGATGTTTCTGTCCTGTATTCCTTGGAAGCTCTAAGAGAAACAGAGTAAAATGTCCCACGGAAAGGAAGATTAGACATGAGGTGATGCCAGTTACTTCTAGAGGCCCAGATCTGTTGTCCACTGTGACCGCTCTTGCCAGAGGTCGTGCCTGCACCAGGTTCCATGGGAACTGGCCTGGACACACTTAGCCGTGGTAGAGAATCAGGGTCAGGAGCTGTCAGTCCCCCTTCAGGAGGATGCATCCTTCTGTCTCCATAAAGATGAGACCTACTCAGATAACCTTGAAAGGACTTCCTGCGTATGTGAGTATGCCCTGTTAGGGGGAGTATAGCACACCTGCTAGGCAGGGCTTAGGGAGTGCGCAAAGCATGTGTGATATGTTCCTTTCCTCTAGATTAACACAAATTAGGTTAAAAATTAGGTTGAATGGCAAAGTCACAAAAGTGCTAAGAGGCATGAATACAGGGAGATGGGTCAGCAGGGAAGTTTGGGATGACACACAAGGGCCTTGGATGTATCCCTGCTCCTCCCAGCTGCTTCTCCTCTCCCACTTCTCCTCCTTTGCTTGAGTCCCTGTCTAACCATGGGGACTTCCAGCCCTATCAGCTTCAGTGGTTCTGCTGATGAAGCAGGAGACTGAGTTTTAGAACTGGGGACAAGGGATCCTAGAAAGAGGGTGAGAATGAAAGTGGGTGGCTCTCTACAATTCCCCAAAATAAGTAGTTTTGTAAGTCTTTCCCCAGCATGGGATTGCCTAGAGACTTAAAATTGTAAAGCAAATTTGGTGAACACTAGGGAAGAGATGGGAATCAGAAAAGAGAATTGCACAATGGCCTTTGGCAGGGAGCTTGGTTTCCCTACTGGGCTGAACAACTAGATAACCCGGTCCTGGAATCCCAGTGCAGCTCTCTTGGGACACTCTAAGTCATATTTACTTACCATGAAAAATTAATTTCATTGTTAAATATTTTACCCCAGGCATAGAAGAATCCATAGTTAACATAATGTCTAGTGAATCCTCTTTCACACTCCACCCCGATTTCTCAAATGCGTTTCTTGGCTCTCTCTCGTTTGAGAGCGTGGGTATCCACATGCACCCCCTGCTCCAGTTCCAAATTCTCAGCAAGAGCGACACACCTCCAGTCTTCTGACAGAAATCAACTTAGGTTCCAGAAATGAAGCTACTGAGGAAGAAGACAGTATGTTTATTTTCTGTGAACTTGCAGACTCTATCAGCAATTTTATCTGGCTCCAGTACTCCGAGTTTTTAAGGATCACCGGGCCGGGGCTGGGCATGGTGGCTCGCACCTGTAACTCCAGCACTTTGGGAGGCCAAGGCAAATGGATCGCTTTAGCTCAGGAGTTTGGGATCAGCCTGGGTAACATGGTGAAATCTTGTCTCTATTTAAAGAAAAATAAAGTAAAAGCAGACCCCAGGGGCACTGCCTTTTCTATTAGGATGCAAATATGCTAAAGGGATTGAAAACTTCCCTTTTGGTGAGTCCAAACTAGCCACAATTTTTTTTTTTTTTTTTTTTTTTTTTGAGATGGAGTGTCGCTCTGTCCCCCAGGCTGGAGTGCAGTGGCGTGATCTCGGCTCACTGCAACCTCTGCCTCCCAGGTTCAAGTGAGTCTCCTGCCTCAGCCTCCCCAGTAGCTGTGATTACAGGCGCGCACCACCACAACCGGCTAATTTTTGTATTTTTAGTAGAGACAGGGTTTCACCATGTTGGCCAGGCTGGTCTCGAACCTGGTCAGACTTCAGGTGATCTGCCCACCTTGGCCTCCCAAAGAGTTGGGATTACAGGCGTGAGCCACTGTGCCCAGCCCACAATTTTTTAAAAGTACCGTAATTAACTTTTTAAAAGGTTTTGTGGCAAATTTATGTTGTCCACTTTAGGGATGAGGAGAGTGAGAGGGTGAGTGGGGCAAAAGGAGAGGATATTGATACTGAGAGAAATGAAATTTCATAGTGTGTAGGGCAGCCTTCTTCCCTCATGCATTGGAATCCTCAAGAGTAAAGGTGAGTCCTCACATAGCCATATCTTTTTTCATGAATATGCAGTATGGAACCTCTCATGACCTTCTATACACTGCATTTGGAGCTTAGAAACTAAAGCCTCAGGTGTGAGACTGCTTGTTAAGCTCATGGTCAATGAGTCAGAAGACGGCGTTACCAAGCATGCTCCATGGTCTTGCAGTGAGGGGGAAATAAAAATACAGAAAATGATTTTCCTTATAAATTGCAACACAAAAATCACTGGTAAAATGTTAATAAACAGAATCCGTACCATACTGAAAAAATATAGCACAAGCCTGGGTGACATAATGAGATCCTGTCTCTAAAAATACCAAAACCAATCAACTTAGCTGGGTGTGGTGGCACGCACCTGTGGTCCCAGCTGCTTGGGAAGCTGAGGCAGGTGGATTGCTTGAGCCCAGGAGTTTGAGGCCAGCCAGGGCAACATAGTGAGACCACAACTCTAAAAGAAAATACTACGGCACAACTAAGAAGGGTTTATTCTAGGAATTCAACCATGGTTCAATATTAGAAACTTCATCTGTTTCTCCAGATGTCTTAGCATCTTGGAGAAACACTAGAGACACTGAATAAGGTCAAGAATAAGGCGAGGATGAAGGATGCATAGTACTGCTGTTACTGTTTCAATTGCACTGGAAATATAAGCTAATGCAATTAGAGAAGGAAAAATAATTAAAAGAATAATAATTAGAAAGGGAGATGAAAAATTATCTCTATATGTAGATGATATGATGGAACATGGAAAATCCTGCAGAATTAATGGTAAGACTAATTTAAACAAAATGTAGCTTTCAGGCTGGGCGCACCAGCTCATGCCTGTAATCCCAGCACTTTGGGAGGCTGAGGCAGGCGGATCACTTGAGGTCAGGAGTTCGACACCAGCCTGGCCAACATGGTGAAACCCCGTCTCTATCAAAAAGATAAAAAATTAGCTGGGCGTGGTGGCATATACCTGTAATCCCAGCTACTCGGGAGGCTGAGGCAGCAGAATGACTTGAACCCGGGAGGCAGAGGTTGCAGTGAGCTGAGATCGCGCCACTGCACTCCAGCCTGGGCGACAGAGCAAGATTCCATATCAAAAAAAAAAAAAAAGGTAGCCTTCATCTTATAAACATATAACCAGTCCAGATAGGATATAGTGGAAGAGAAAAAGAGAAAAACTCTATTAATAATAACAATGAAATAGTTAGATACTTAACAATAACAATTTAGGAAATGTTAGAAGCCTTTATGAGAAAAATTTTAAACTCAAAGACAAAGTAGATGAGCAAATTTAATGACATTCCTTATATCTCTCAACAAAATAAACATGTTATTTTCCCTTAATTTATAAATGTAATGCAACCTAATATAAATGCCCACAACCTTTTCTTAAAACCTTTCATTGCAAAATAATGATAATAGGAAGTTGCAAAAATAGTAGAGAGAGGTTGAGAGTACCCTTAACCCAGTTTTCTCTAATGGCTACATTTTTACAGAATATCAAAACCAGGAAAGTAACGTTGACGTAAAGTGTGTGTGTACCTCTATGAAGTTTTATGAAGTACAGAGACGTTGAGAGTACCCTTAACCCAGTTTTAATGTTTGTATGGAGTATCTTTTTTTCAGTTTTATTATCAACCTTTTTATATCATTATATTCAAAATTTCTTAGGAAATACTTTTGAAAGTATTTCTTCGGAATTTTTTTTTTTTTTTTGTCAAGGTCTCACTCTCTCGCCCAGCCTGGAGTGCAGTGGCACAATCAGATCACTGAAGCCTTGAGCTCCTGGCCTCAAGCAATCCTCCTGCCTCATTTTCCTAAGTAGCTGGGGCTACAGGTGTCTGCCACCACACTTGGCTAAATTTTAAAAAAAAATTGGCCAGGTGCGGTGGCTCAAGCCTGTAATCCCAGCACTTTGGGAGGCCGAGGTGGGCAGATCACGAGGTCAGGAGATCGAAACCATCCTGGCTAACACAGTGAAACCCCATCTCTACTAAAAATACAAAAAATTAGCCGAGCATGGTGGCAGGCGCCTGTAGTCCCAGCTACTAGGGAGGCTGAGGCAGGAGAATGGCGTGAACCCAGGAGGCGGAGCTTGCAGTGAGCCGGGATGGTGCCACTGCACTCCAGCCTGGGCGACACAGCGAGAAAAAAAAAAAAAAAAATGTGTAGGGACCAAGTCTTGCTGAGGGAGGAGACCACCCCTCATATTGTCTTATGCCCAATTTCTGCCTCCAAAGAAAGAAAAAGTAAAAACTAAAAGGCAGAAATGAAATCCACAAGCAGACAGCCCAGCATCACACCCTGGGCCTGGTAGTTAAAGATCGACCCCTGAGCTAATTGGTTATATTATCTATAGATTACAGACATTGTATAGAAAAGCAGTGTGGAAATCCCTATCCTGTTTTGTTCCCATCTAATTACCGGTGCATGCAGCCCCCAGTCACGTACCCCCTGCTTGCTCAATCGATCAAGACCCTCTCACGCGCACCCCCTTAGAGTTGTGAGCGCTTAAAAGGTACAGGAATTGCTCACTCGGAGAGCTCTGCTCTTGAGACAGGAGTCTTGCCAATGCCCCCCGCCGAATAAACCCCTTCCTTATTTAACTCGGTGTCTGAGTTTTGTCTGCGGCTCGTCCTGCTACATTGCTATGGTTGCCCAGGTTGGTCTCCAACTCCTGGGCTCCCTCCTACCTCAGCGTCCACTGTGAGCCACTATGCTTGCTGTTGGTTCTATTTTAAAAGAAACAAAAACAAAAACAAACAAACAAAAAACACCTACTCTGCCAATCTGTCTTTTTATTATTTTATTTCTATTTGATTTCAAAATTTTTATGGACGTGGCAAATTTGTTTGCCTCAATATCATTAAATTGTAAAAACTAGATTTACAAAAAGATATATATATTTAAAAAACCAGTGTAGTGGCTATTTTAGACTGTGGAATTATAAGTAATTTCCCCCTTTACATGTTTTATATTTTTCAGTTTTTCTACAGCGAATATATACTGCTTTATATTAAGGAAATGTTTATGTTAAGAATACTCAGTAGGCTACAGTTTCAAGATGAATTTTGTGGCCTGAAAGCTGGGGCTGTTGCTAATATTGTAAGGCCTTTGGCTTCCATTTGCCGTGAGATGTGGTACCAGTGGAAGGTTGTGAGCAGAGAAGTGACATTATCTGGCCTATGTTTATAAATACCTGCTGATTTACTTATTTAGAGATGGAGTCTCACTCTGTCACCCAGGCTGGAGTGCAGTGGAGCAATCTTAGCTCACTGCAACCTTCACCTCCTGGGTTCAAGTGATTCTCCTTCCTCAGCCTCCTGAGTAGCTGGGATTACAGCCACCTGCCACGATGCCCAGCTAATTTTTGTATTTTTAGTAGAGATGGGGTTTCACCATGTTGGCCCACCTGGTCTTGAACTCTGGACCTCAAGTGATCTACACACCTCAGCCTCCCAAAGTGCTGGGATTACAGGCGTGAGCCACTGAGCCCGGCCGTATGCAGTTTTGTTATATGCATAGATTACATAGTGGTCAAGTCAGGGCTTTTAGGGTATCCATTACCCAAATAATGCGCATTGTACCTAATTAGGAATTACCTATCATATGACCCCCTCATACTCCTTCACCCTTCCAAGTCTTCATTGTCTGTCACCCCAATCTCTGTCTTCATGTGTACACATTTTTTAGCACCCACTTATGAGTGAAAACAGGTGATATTTGACTTTGTGTGCCTGGCTTGTTTCACTCACTAATCTATCTTTTTATTAGTGTATTTAGACTGTTTATATTTAATGTAATTACCTGTATATTAAGTCTTAGGTCTTCCATAGAATTTTTTTGTTATCTTTGTTTCCTCTGTTCTTGGTTTCTCTGTTTTCGTTTTCGTACTTTCCTTTGGGTTACTAGCACCTTTTTAGAATTCCATTTTGATATGTCTATAGTGATTTAGTGTGTATCTCTTTGTGTAAATTAATAGCCGCTCTACATATTACATTATATTGATATCTCAGTCTACTAGTGTTGACATTTTACCAGTTTGACTGAAGCATAGAAACCTTAGAATTCTTTTAAGTCGTTTTACCCTCTCTCACTTACAATTATCTTAATAATTCTTCTACATACTTCAATAACCGTGTTAGACAATGTCAAAATTTTTGCTTGGACAAAGATACTCTCGAAAACTCAGCAGAAGAAATGTCTAGTGTATTTATCTATATTCTTACTCTTTCTGTTGTTCTGTGTTCCTCCCTGATGTTCTAAGACTTATCATTTCCTTTCTATTTCAAGAATTTCCTTTAGCCATTTTTTTAATGGTAGGGCTGCTGGTGACAAATTCTTAGTAGTTCTTCATCTGAGATTGCCCTGATATCCCTTCCATTTTTGAAGGCTGTTTTCACTGGATAATAGAATTTTCGATTGACAGTGCTTTTCTTTCAGCACTTGGAAAATACTGTGTCACTTCCTTCTGGTCTCTGTGATTTCGGAGGAGAAATATGCCATCATTTAAAAATTGCTTTTCCCGGCAGGGCGCGGTGGCTCACGCCTGTAATCCCAGCACTTTGGGAGGCCGAGGTGGGCGGATCATGAGATCAAGAGATTGAGACCATCCTGGCCAACACAGTGAAACCCCGTCTCTACTAAAAATACAAAAATTAGCTGGGCATGGTGGTGCGCGCCCGTAGTCCCAGCTACTCTGGAGGCTGAGGGAGGAGAATCGCTTGAACTCGGGAGGCAGAGGTGGCAGTGAGCCGAGATTGCACCACTGAACTCCAGCCTGACAAAAGAGCAAGACTCCATCTCAAAAAAAAAAAAAAAAAAAATTGCTTTTCCCTTATAAATATGGTAGAATTTCTGTCTTGGTGTTTTTAATACTTTTTTCTTTGCCTTTAGTTTTCAGACGTTTGATTATGATATATATATTGATATAGATTGCCTCAGACTTGTTAGGAGTTTATTCGGTTTAGGCTATGTCTTTTGCAATTTTTGGAAAATCTTGAGCCATCGTATCTTTGAATATTTTTCAGCTTCATGCTTTTTTCTCTTTTTTGGGGGGACTTTGATGACATGATGTTAAATCTTTCATCACAGTCCCACAGGTTACTGAGGCTCTAATTTTTTTCAGTCTATTTTCTCTCTGCAGTTAATATTAAGTAATTTCTATTATTTAATTTCAAGTCTCCTGACTCTCTTCTCTGTTATCGCCACTCTTTGACCCTACCCTGTGATTTTTTTTCCTCTTTAACCTTTAGCCTGACCTGACAATGTTTTTCTTTTTTAATAAGTTTCTTTTAGTGCTTTTTTTTTTTTTTTTTTGAGACGTAGTCTTGCTCTGTCGCCCAGGCTGGAGAGCAGTGGTACTGAGAGGCAAAGCCAGCTGGGCTTCTGGGTCGGGTGGGGACTTGGAGAACTTTTCTGTCTAGCTAAAAAGGATTGTGTAAATGCACCAATCAGCGCTCTGTGTCTAGCTAAAGGTTTGTAAACACACCAATCAGCACTCTGTAAAAACGCACCAATCGGGGCTCTGTGTCTAGCTAATCAGGTGGGGACCTGGAGAACTTTTCTGTCTAGCTAAAGGATTGTAAATGCACCAATCAGCGCTCTGTGTCTAGCTAAAGGTTTGTAAACACACCAATCAGCACTCTGTAAAAACACACCAATCAGCACTCTGTGTTAGCTAAAGGTTTGTAAAGGCACCAATCAGCACTCTGTAAAAATGGACCAATCAGCGCTCTGTAAAATGGACCAATCAGCAGGATGTGGGTGGGGCCAAATAAGGGAATAAAAGCTGGCCACCTGAACCAGCGGGGGCAACCCGCTGGGGTACTGTTACATGCTGTGGAGGCTTTGTTCTTTTGCTCTTTGCAGTAAATCTTGCTGTTGCTCATTTTTTGGGTCTGTACTACCTTTATGAGCTGTAACACTCAGCGTGAAGGTCTGCAGCTTCACTCCTCAAGTCAGCAATACCACGAACCCCCTGGAGGAACAAACAACTGCCAACGTGCCACCTTTAAAAGCTGTAACACTCACTGCGAAGGTCTGCGACTTTGCTCCTGAAGTCAGTGAGACCACGAACCCACCAGAAGGAAGAAACTCCAGGTACCTGTGAACATCTGAAGGAACAAACGCCAGACACACCAGCTTTAAGAACTGTAACACTCACTGCGAGGGTCCCAGCTTCATTCTTGAAGTCAGCGAGACCAGGAACCCACCAGAAGGAACCAATTCCAGACACAGTACAATCTCAGCTTACTGCAACCTCTGCCTCCTGGGTTCAAGCGATTCTCTTGCCTCAGCTTCCCAAGTAGCTAGGATTACAGGCATGCACCACTGTGCCCAGCTAATTTTATTTTATTTTATTTTTGTATTTTTAGTAGAGATGGGATTTCACCATGTTGGCCAGGTTGATCTTGAACTCCTGACCTCAGGTGCTCCACCCGCCTTGGTCTCCCAAAGTGCCGGGATTATAGGCATGAGCCACTGTGCCTGCCCTGGAATCTGATTCTTGCAGAGCAGGTGTTGATTTCACTACACTTGTCAGAAATCTTCTAAGCTGGGAAGGGGGAGGGAAAAAAGAATCGTCTACGCTTCTTTACAGCAAAGGAAATAACAGGGAAGGGACAACCTACAGAATGGGAAAATATTTGCGAACTTGCATCTGACAAAGGATTAGTTACCTATATATAAACTGTATAAGAACCTCAAATAACTCAATAGTAAGGAAACAATCTGATTAAAAATGGGCAAATGGGCCGGGTGCGGTGGCTCAGGCATGTAATCCCAGCACTCTGGGAGGCTGAGGCGGGCGGATCACGAGGTCAGGAGATCGATACCATCCTAGCTAACACGGTGAAACCCCATCTCTACTAAAAATACAAAAAATTAGCCGGGTGTGGTAGTTCCAGCTACTCGGGAGGCTGAGGCAGGAGAATGGTGTGAACCAGGAGGCAGAGGTTGCAGTGAGCCGAGATGTGCCACTGCACTCCAGCCTGGGTGACAGAGCGAGACTCCATCTCAAAAACAAACAAAACAAAAATAGGGCAAACGATCTGAAAAAGATTTTCATTTTCTCAAAAGAAGACATACTAATGGCCATCAGGTATATAAGTAAATGCTGAACATCACTAAGCATCAGAGAAATGCAACTGAAACCACAATAATAGGTATCATCTCACCTCAGTTAAAATGGCTATTATCAAAAAGACAGAAAATAACAAATTTTGGGGAGGATGTGGAGAAAAGGAAACCCTCGTACACTGTTGGTGGAAATGAAAATTCGTACAACCATTGTGAAAAACAGTATGGAGGTTTCTCAAAAAATTGAAACTAGAACTACCATATGATCTAGCAATCCCACTGCTGGGTATACACCCAAAAGAAAGCAAATCAGTATATTGAAGAGATATCTGCACTCCCATGTTTACTGCAGGACTAGTCACAATAGCCAAGATATGGAATCAATCCAAATGTTCATCAACAGATGAATGGATAAAAAACGTGCTAGATAAGGCCGGGCGCGGTGGTTCACGCCTGTAATCCCACCACTTTGGGAGGCCGAGGCAGGCGAATCATGAGGTCAGGAGATCGAGACCATCCTGGCTAACATGGTGAAACCCTGTCTCTACTAAAAATACAAAAAATTAGCCGGGCGTGGTGGCGGGTGCCTGTAGTCCCAGCTACTCGGGAGGCTGAGGCAGGAGAATGGCGTGAACCCGGGAGGCGGAGCTTGCAGTGAGCCAAGATCACGCTACTGCACTCCAGCCTGGGTGACAGAGCGAGACTTTGTCTCAAAAAAAAAAAAAAAAATGTGCTAGATATACACAGTGGAGTACTATTTAGTCATAAAAAGAATGAAATCCTGTCGGTTGTAGCAACATGGATGAAACCAGAGGACATTACGTTAAGTGAAATAAGCTAGGCACAGAAAGATACATATCCCACCTTCTCACTCCTATGTGGGAGCTAAAAACCTTGATTTCAGGGAGGTGGAGAGTAGAATGATGACTACCAGAGGCTGGCAAGCAATAGGAGGGAGGGAAGGATGAAAAGAGGTTGGTTATGGGTACAAAGATAGTTAGATAGAGGGAATGATAGTACTGTACAGTGATAATAGTTAACAATAATTTATTGTATATTTCAAAATAGCTAGAAGAGAAGATTTGGAATGTTCCCAGTACAAAGAAATAATAAACGTTTGAGGTGATGAATACCTTCATCACCCTGATTTGGTCATTGTACATTGTATGCGTGTATCAAAGTATCACATGTAACACATAAATATGTACAATTACTATGTATCTATAAAAATAAGAAACAAAGGAAAACAGTTGCTGTATAAACAATATTGGGATAACTGTCAAAATTTAAATATTTAATATATTATATATGGGAAAATTGTACGAATATGAAATTATCTGAATTTGGTAATAATTGCACTGGGTTTATGTATGAAAACATCTTTGATCCTATGAGGTTCATATTGAATTATTTAGAGCTGAAGAATGTCGATCTCTTCAATTTACTCTCAAGTAGTCCAGCAAAAGAAAAAAAGTGATTGTGTAAATATATACACATATATACTGTGTACTCACACGTACACATAGATGTGTGTGTATGAGAGAGAAAATTAGTGAAGGAAGGCTCACTAGGTTGTTATAATATTTGTATAACTTTTCTTTATGTTTAACATTTCTTTTCTAATATAAAATATTTAATTTTGAATGGTTCTCCATTAAGGCAACAAATTGCCAGAGGATAGGGAGTGCCTGGGAAAGGTGACAGATGCCAAGTCACATTCTGTTTGAGTTGCACCCTGAAACCCATGCCAGGAAAATGAAATGTGGAGTTCTGTTTGACTGCTTCCACTCAACAGCTCCCTCTCCGCAGGAGAATGCATGTTCCCAAAACAATACTGAGAGGGAGGTTCAATGTTTAATTCATCTTAAAAATTATTTTTTATATTTGGAAGCATGCAAAATACAGTAAAATTTACAATAAAAAGCATCCTGACAAAATGCAGAGAAGAAAATAGGCAGGAGAAGGTTGTGGAAAGGGACTGAGCAGAGGTCACATGAAACCACGCATTTGTAGAGAATGTGTTTTGTAAAGGAGTACTACTTTGGTTCTGTTTTCTTTTTTTAAAAAAAATCACTTGCTTTTTTTTTTTTTTTTTTTTTTTGAGACAGACTCTTGCTCTGTCGCCAGACTGGAGAGCAGTGGAGCGATCTCGGTTCACTGCAACCTCCGCCTCCCAGGTTCAAGCGATTCTCCTGCCTCAGCCTCCCGAGTAGCTGGTTCTACAGGTGCACACACCACCATATCTAGCAAATTTTTGTATTTTTAGTAGAGACGAGGTTTCACTATGTTGGCCAGGATGGTCTCGATCTCTTGACCTCACGATCCACCTGCCTCGGCCTCCCAAAGTGCTGGGATTACAGGCGTGAGCCATCATGCCCGGCCACATCACTTGCCCTTATCCCATGCAACAAACCCTGTCCTTTCCCCAGGACAAAAATTCTTGTCAGTTTCTATAAATTGTTCCTCACGTTGGGCAAATAGCTTTTTTCTAAATAGCTTTCCATTTTGAGGGGAACTAGATTATCGCATTAAAGTTAGCCAACATCTTCCTCTGTGACCAGGTTTTTAGACAGAATTTTAAAGTGAGGTAGGTAGGTGTGGCCTTTTGCCTCATACTTCTTTATTTTTTTTTAAAGGGAAAAAGAGTAAGAAATTCAGATGATGAGAATTCCAGGGACACTGAAAGTATCCCAAATTGGCAGAAATACTGTGTAAACTACAGAAAATGCTTCTCAGGGCCCACACTTTCTTTTGAAACAAATATTACACAATTTCATTATAAACTCTTTCGCGCATGATTTTGAGAAATCTTTCCACCAATGCTTTCAAAAAGCACAATCTGTCTTAATAAAAAACTACTACCTGGTAATATTATTTTACATTTTAAAATTGTGAAACAATATTAAGCCTACAGAAAAGTTGCAAGTATAGTCCAAAGAACTTCCTTCTTGAACTATTTGAGAGTCAGTTTTCCACGTGACATTGCATTTCTCCCAAATCCCCGCCTGTGAAGTTACTACCACCTAATCCTCAGACCCCATTCAAGCTTCACCCGTTGTGCCAATATTGTCCTTTACAGCCAAAGGATCCAGTTGGGGATATCCTGTTCATCTATGACCTCTTTGGTCTCTGCCAGTCTGGAGCCGTTCCTCAAAGCTGTCTTTGATTTTCATGAATCGTTTGAAGATGGCAGGCCAGCTGATCTGCAGAATGCCCCTCAATTTGGGTTGGCCAGGACCCGCGTCCTGGCGAAGGGGTTCCAGTTACTGACCTTCGACGGGAACAGCACAGAAGTGATACCGCACTGGCTCCACTCTGTCCTCTGGTGGCACGCAATTCCAGTGTTCCCCGCACTGATGACTTTCTTGTACTGAATATTTACATTAATTACATTCTTTATAGTTATAATGTAATATTACATATGAGACCATGGGGTTCATCTGATTAGGTCCGCCCAATTTAGCCTGCCCTGCTTGCTTTGGGTCACTTGCTTTTGTTATTTTTTTTCTGTGAAGCTGAAGGCCGCGCCACTGAGTGCTGTAACTTAACCTTGCCGGCTTCCTTACAGATAACATGTATGTCACTACTGTCATGATCGTTCAAATTGTTTTTCAGGAACTTGGGGCAGCTCCTGCCTAGTTCAAACCAGTTGAGACCGTGAGCTTTCAAGTAGGCTTGTGCAAAAAAAAGAAGTGGCCTTTTGACATCAGAGGCCCCAAACGACACCCTCAGATCACACTAAGGCTGTCATTTTTTGAACATGTGTCCTGTGAAGTGCCACGAACCCTGACTATGCTTGCAGTGGTCACCGACTGCCTCATTTTCCCCCACTGCCAATCACCTTTGCCCATACCTTACACCACCCTGCTTCTCTCACCGGTAAATATCCCTAAGACTTATCTTTGGGGGAGGAAGATTTGAGAGCTGTTCTCCTGCCTCCTCACTGGGCTGCCTTGCGAATAAATCTGTTCTCTTTTGCAAAACCTGTCACAGTGATGGATTTATGGCATGCGGGCAGAATGAACCTGGTCAGTATCACATGTATGTAATAATGGTAATTAATAATATGTATTTTGTGGGAAAGTACTTTGAAACTGTGTAAATATCCTGTTTCTCATCAAACTTTTAATTTATTCAGTATCTACTTTTATTGGTATGAAGTGTGGCTTCCCATTTTATTTAACAGGTCGAAATGTTACTATCATCATTTCAGGCCAGGCGCGGTGGCTCATGCCTGTAATCCCAGCACTTTGGGAGGCTGAGGCAGGAGGATCACAAGGTCAGGAGATCGAGATCATCCTGGCTAACACGGTGAAACCCTGTCTCTACTAAAAATACAAAAAATTAGGTGGGCGTGGTGGCGGGTGCCTGTAGTCCCAGCTACTCGGGAGGCTGAGGCAGGAGAATGGTGTGAACCCAGGAGGCGGAGCTTGCAGTGAGCCAAGATAGTGCCACTGCACTCCAGCCTGGGCAACAGAGCGAGACTCCGTCTCAAAAACAAAAACAAAACAAAACAAATCATCATTTCTTTTAATGCTCAAGTTGTTCCAAATTTGGCCAGTGGGAGCGTGGTCTTGAAGCTGGCTTCTGCATCGTTTTGAAACATCCCCATCATTCTTGCAGCATTCCCTTACTTGCTGGCAGAACAAGATGTCCTAGGCTCATCTTGTACTTTCTCTGCCTTAACCCCAGAAACAGCCATTTCTCCAAGCAACATTGGTTCCTTTTACTAGAGAATGGGAATTAGAAACCAAGATCTGGGTGCAAGATGTACTATTGGGGTGTCACTGTTCCCAGGCCCCCTACAGACCAAGTCAGGGGATGTATGCATGTATACACATGTTTACCTCCACATGTACTTCTTTTTTTTTTTTTTTTTTTTGATAGGGGATCTCGCTCTGTCGCCAGGCTGGAGTGCAATGATGCGATCTTGGCTCACTGCAACCTCTGCCTCCCAGGTTCAAGTGATTATCCTGCCTCAGCCTTCCGAGTAGCTGGGACTACAGGCGTGTGCCACCACACCCAGCTAATTTTTTTGTATTTTTAGTAAAGACGGGGTTTCACCGTGTTAGCCAGGGTGGTCTCAATCGCCTGACCTCGTGATCCACCCACCTTGTACTTCTTTATCTATCTGTGTATACATACTGAAAATCATGGATCCACACTGCTAAGTCCAATTCCAGTTCAACACTAGTGGGCTCATTCTCCCTTTCCTTATTTGTAACTCCTATCTCTGACAGTTTCAACTCTGGCTCCAATTATCCTTAATACATTCAGTTACCTGGTCATCCCCCTGTATGTAACTAATCTGTCATCTCCACCAGCACCCTGCCCTCCCTGGACACCACACACTGGGCCACTCCAATACCGGGATGTGCCACATCCTCAAATTGCTTGGGCTGTGACCCTGGGCCGGGCTGCACCAGCACCCATTCGTGTCTGACACTGTGCTGGGCAGCCCCACTGTGCTGCCACCCTCCTCAACCTGCTCCGGTCCAGCACCCTGCTTGGGCCACTGTGGAACATACTACACAAACGCCCACTTTGCTTGACACATCTGATGGCCTTAGCACGGAATTGTTCAGGAGGGTACCATGAAGGACGTAAGGAAGAGCCCCATAGAAGTGTAATGGATCCTTACATTATATAGTCCAGCCTCCACCCCAAGGTTCACCCTTGTCCATTCTGCACTGGGGCAGCAACACCAATTACTTTGCTCCACCGACCTACCAAGATTCAGATAGAATCATTGGATTGACTATTAATAGTTTCCTGCTGATAGTTGCTGCAAGCAACTACAGCTTGCTCCTTAGCCTTCTACCGACTTGCTGTATTTAGCATATTTTATCAAATTTTGCAACCTCCTCTCCTCATTGTGGACAAGTTTGTGGACAAGACTTCATACAAGATGTATGAAGCTGGTTATATAACTGATTGGTCAGCAAATATAATGAGGACGGACCCTGCGCTCACCACCGTGTACCTGTGTAAACACCATACTGCGCACAGTTCACCAGCCTTCCAGGGAGAACATGCTGCACTGTGGGCGACACTGCCTCCGTTCCAGCAGCAATCTAAGCGGAGTCTGGGCTGACGATGGACGTGTGGATAGCCTGTATGTATATATCTGTGCTCATGCTTCTAACACACATCCACCCTATTATGGACACGTTTATACATCTTCATGCCATGGTATTTTGTACCTTACTGCAGACCCTACCAACGCTTCAGTGAGGTCCTGGCAGCTTTGGGTTTTTGGAGGCTATTTGTCCATTGCTGCGGGGACAGCTTTCAGAAAGAATGATCGCTTTGGGGGAATTGTACCCTGCTTTCCTGCGCAAATTCCAGCGGCTGGAGTTTGAGGCCCCTAGCAGATAACCCTTCTGCCCCTACCCACCATGAGTCTACATACAAGAAATACGTCTCTAAAGAGGTAATAAGCCTTTCCGGTGGGCATGTTACAGATCTCTTAACCTTATATATACACAGATGGTCCATCACTTACCGTGGTTTCACTTACGATGTTTCGACTTCATGATGGGTTCACTGGGACTTGACCCCATTTTTTTTTTTTTTTTAGACGGAGTCTTGCTCTTGTCAATCTCTGCTCACTGCAACCTCCGCTTCCTAGGTTCAAGTTATTCTCCTGCCTCAGCCTCTTGAGTAGCTGGGATTAAGCGCCACCACGCCCAGCTAATTTTTGTACTTTTAGTAGAGATGGGGTTTCACTATGTTGGTCAGGCTGGTCTCGAACTCCTGACCTCAGGTGATCCTCCTGCCTCAGCATCCCAAAGTGCTGGGATTACAGGTGTGAGCCACCGCGCCCCCTGACCCCTTCTTAAGTGGAGAAATATCTGTATCTGCATGCCCACAGGGGAGCTCCTAATTACACCATGTGCCGCATCCAAGCCACAGGCCGGTGATGTGAAGACACCCGATCCAAGAAATACAATAGCATTAAGAAAGAAAAAATGCTGCCATGGATACTACCAAACGCCAAATGACTCTAACACGTAGGCTAATTGCAAGGACCTTAAAATCGCAAATAAAAAGGCGCCTGTAGGTCGGGCGCGGTGGCCCACACCTGTTATCCCAGCACTTTAGGAGGCGGGCGGATCACCTGAGACCAGCCTGGCCAGCATGGCGGAACCCCATCGCTACTAAAATACAAAAATTAGCCAGGAGTGGTGGCGCATGCCTGTAATCCCAGCTACTCCGGGGCCTGAGGCAGGAGAATCGCTTGAACCCAGGAGGCGGAGTTTGCAGTGAACCGAGACAGCGCAACCGCACTCCAGCCTGGACGGCAGAATGAGACTCCGTCTCAAAAAAAAAAAAAAAAAAAAAGCGAGGGCTGGAAGTCTGGAGCAGGTGCGCGGCTGCAACGGCAGCCGCGGGAAGCTCGGGCCGGCAGGGTTTCCCCGCACGCTGGCGCCCGGCTCCCGGCGCGGAGGCCGCTGTAAGTTTCGCTTTCCATTCAGTGGAAAACGAAAACTGGGCGGGGTGCCGCGAGCGCGGGGCCAGACCAAGGCGGGCCCGGAGCGGAACTTCGGCCCCAGCTGGGTCCCCGGCTCAGTCCCGACGTGGAACTCAGCAGCGGAGGCTGGACGCTTGCATGGCGCTTGAGGCAAGTTCGGGGCTCATTTTGGAAGTTTTCTTTCTAGCACAGATATCCAACTCTGCTCCTATGCCAGTCAGATAATTAAGGAATTAAGTAATAATTGTGCTCTGCAAATTATGATAGTGATCTGTATTTACTACGTGCATATATTTTGGGCCAGTGAATTTTTTTCTAAGCTAATATAGTTACTTGGACTTTTGACATGACTTTGTGTGTAATTAAAACAAAAAAAAA
Organism: Pan troglodytes; assembly: GCF_028858775.2. Taxonomy (NCBI): domain Eukaryota; kingdom Metazoa; phylum Chordata; class Mammalia; order Primates; family Hominidae; genus Pan; species Pan troglodytes. The sequence goes on from NC_086016.1 coordinate 20,866,062, forward strand.
ATTGCAGAAGTGTTGTAAGCTTGTAAAAAAAATTCAAACAATGCAGACAAATGTTCTCGCAGTCTTCCACTCAGTATCATTTTTGTTTGTACCTTATCAGAAATGTTTCTATGTACAAGTCTTTAAAATCATTTCGAACTTGCTTTGTCCACTGAGTATATTATGGACATCTTTTCATGGCAGGACATATAGATGTGTTAATGGCATTAAAAATAAAACAAAAAACTGATTCGGCCGGGCACGGTGGCTCACGCCTGTAATCCCAGCACTTTGGGAGATCGAGGAGGGCGGATCACCTGAGGTCAGGAGTTCCAGACCGACATGGAGAAACCCCGTCTCTACTAAAAATACAAAATTAGCCGGGCGTGGTGGCTCATGCCTGTAATCCCAGCTACTCGGGAGGCTGAGGCAGGAGAATCGCTTGAACCCGAGAGCGGAGGTTGCGGTGAGCCGAGATCGCACCATTGCACTCCAGCCTGGGCGACAGAGCGAAACTGTCTCAAACAAACAAACAAAAAAACCTGATACATGGTATGGGAAGTACCTTGTTTAAACAATGCATGGAGATTTAGGTTGTTTGCAGTTTTTACTGGCACAGATACGGCAATGAATATAATTTTATGTATACATTCATACAAATATATCGGTGGAAAATTCCTAGAAGTGGAATGGCTGGGTCAGTGGGCATTCATATTGAGAAATTGGAAGGTTGTTGTCAAACTCTGCAAATCAGAGTATTTTAGTCTTAACCTCTCTTCTTCACCCCCTTTTCCTTGGAAGAAAGCTAAATTTAGACTTTTAAACACAAAACTCCATTTTGAGACCCCTGAAAATCTGGGTTCAAAGTGTTTGAAAATTAAAGCAGAGGCTTTAATTTGTACTTATTTAGGTATAATTTGTACTTTAAAGTTGTTCCAGAAAACAAGGCAAATACTGAAAAGCATTTCATCTGAAGTTTCTTTCTGGTATTGAACAGAGTTGGATGGAGAGTGAATGCAGGTTACCGATGTGTTCGCAGGAACAAAACGCGAGGGAGAGTAACACAGGTGCACGGCTTCATCTTGATTTATCAAAGAACTTGCTTTTGGACTGTTAACAAATGTGTTGCACAGTTCTGACACTTTTACACAATGATGAGCTTACAAAGGGGAAAATGCTTAACATAAACATAGTTTCAAAGAAGGTAAGTCCTAGTTTTTCCATATGAGCTGTTTTTTTTTTGAGAGAGAGTAGTCCCAAAATTTCCCTATTATGTGGTTTTTCATCCAAAGTGTTGTAATCCGTGTGTTCTAACCCGCATATTACGATTACTCAAGAAATGCAAAATAGGCCGGGCACGGTGGCTCACGCCTGTAATCCCAGCAATTTGGGAGGCCGAGGCAGGTGGATCACGAGGTCAGGAGATCAAGACCATCCTAGCTAACACAGTGCAAACCCGTCTACTAAAAATAAAAAATATTAGCTGGGCGTGGCGGCAGGCGCCTGTAGTCCCAACTACTCGGGAGGCTGAGGCAGGAGAATGGCGTGAACCTGGGAGGCGGAGCTTGCAGTGAGCCAAGATCAGGCCACTGCACTCCAGCCTGGGCGACAGAGGGAGACTCCGTCTCAAAAATAAAAATAAAAATAAAAATAAAAATAAATGCAAAATAATGTGAACACGTCATCGAGACTGCGGTCTACAATTGTGGTTGCCATGATGGGGTGGGTCGGAAGACACCGAGGCTGCTTGAATCATGTTCCTGGCAGGTTAATTTTGTTCCTTTTAGGGCATCTAAATGTTGGAGTTGGCTTTCCTGGCAGAGAGTCCAGTTGTGAGTGGAGTATTGGGTGGAGGCCCCACCCTCCCCAGGTTTTCTGCAGCTTGTTCCTGGCTCTTCTGGGGCTTCTCTGAGGACCCCGATTGGTCCTGGGGCTACTTTAGTGGTGGGCCTGGGCCAGTTCCTTCCGTTGCTCACCTCTCCCCGAAGCTTAAGGATAACATTTCGGGAAGATCACGAGAGAACGTGAACCAGAAAAAAAAATTCAGGTAGGGTGGGAGCTAAGTTAGTTTAGTATTTGGGTTTTTTTTGTTTTGTTTTGTTTGAGACAGAGTCTCAAACAAAGACCCCGCGCCTGGCCTGGGGGTCTTTTTTTGAGTCAGCGGTTGAGTTTGAAAATCCCCTTCCTTGGAACCCGCCCAGGCTGTTTTCTCTGGTGGATGCTTATTGCCCCTGCTAACTTCAGCTGCGGTCTCTCTGCTCGCCTTGCCCTCCCCATCCTCCTTAGACCTTTTAAGCTTCACTTTCCTTTCCTTGCTGCCCCGCCTCCCTGTCTCCCCAGTGTGATCTACCCTGAAAGGCTGCTGTATTTTGTTTCCCTTTGGGACCGAGCCTGCTCAAATGATCTGCTCCATCAGGTTTTACTGCTATATTCTACTGAAGTATCTGGGAGGTCTTGGCGGAGAAGAGGACAACATCTTGGAAAATGCAGCCTGGAACCTCTCTGCTCTCTTTCATCAGCTTTCCCTCAATGATGAGCTCAAAATCCTCTTTCTTGCTGATGGAATTGTCTGCTGTCATCATTTCAGTTGAGTCCTCCTAGGCTGGGCCTTGTAAGAAGAACAACTGTTTATAACTATTGAAAGTCAATATTTACTAAGAAAAAGAGGTTGTTGTTATCTGAGCCATCCAACATGAATTTAAGAATATATTCCAGGCTGGGCACGGTGGCTCATGCCTGTAATCCCAGCACTTTGGGAGGCCGAGATGGGTGGATCACCTGAGGTCAGGAGTTCAAGACCAGCCTGGCCAACATGATGAAACCCCGTCTCTACTAAAAATACAAAAATTAGCCATGCGTGGTGGCACATGCCTGTAGTTCCAGCTATTTGGGACACTAAGGCAGGGGAAGTGCTTGAACTTGGGAGGCAGAGGTTGCAGTGAGCTGAGATTGTACCACTGCACTCCAGCCTGGGTAAAAAGAGTGAAATTCCATCTCAAAAAAAAAAAAAAAAAAAAAGACAGGGTCTTGCCCTGTTGCCCAGGCTGGAGTGCCGTGGCACGATCATAACTCACTGTGGCCTCAAATTCCTGGGCTCAACTGATTCTCCTGCCTCAGTCTCCCAAGTAGCTGGGACCACAAGTACATGCCACCATGCTAGGCTAATTTTATTTTTACTTTTAGAAAATAAAATATTTTTTATTTTATTTAGGCAACATGCTATGTTGCCTAGACTGGTCTTGAACTCCTGGCTTCAAGCTATCCTCTTGCCTCAGCCAACCAAAGTGCTGGGATTGCAGGTGTGAACTGCCATGCCTGGCTTTCTATTCTCTATTTCTAGGAGATAAGCTTTTTGAGCTTTCACATATGAGTGTGAACATGTGGTATTTATCTTTCTGTGCCTAGGTTATTCCACTTAACGTAATGTACTCCAGGCTCATCCGTGTTGATGGGAATTACAGGATTTCATTCTCTTGTAATGGCTGAATAACATCCCATTTTGTGTATATAGTCCACATGTTCTTTATCCATTCCTCTTTTGATAGACACTTAGGTTGATTCCGTATCTCGGGTATTATGAGCAGTGCTGCAGTAAACATGAGAGTGCAAATATCTCTTCAACATACTGATTCCCTTTCCTTTGGATACATATTCAGCAGTGGCATTACTAGATCATGTGGTATATCTATTTTTAGGTTTTTAAGGAATCTCCATACTGTTTTCCATAATGGCTCTACTAATTTACATTCCCACCAATGATTTGGTTGAGTTTATTCCTCACTCTGAGCAGCATGTTAGCTGGACTTAAACCCCGTCCAGCTTGTCTACATCTGGCCCATCACTTGCCAGTGGGAAAGGCACTTACTTCTTTGTATCTCAGTTTTCTCATCTGTCAAATGGAAATATAACAGTAATTAATTCACATGGCTGTGAAGGATAAATAAGACAGTACATATAAAAGGCTTTCACCTTTTATAAGAAATAGTGCTTCGATGTTACCCATTATTATTATTTTATTTCATCTTATTTATTTCTTTAGATACAAGGTCTCATTTGTTGCCCAGGCTGGAGTGCAGTGGCACAATCATAGTTCACTGCAGCCTCAAACTCCTGGCCTCAAGTGATCCTCCTCCTTCACCCTTCTCAGTATTTGGGGCCACAGGCGTGCACCACTATGACCATCTAAATTTTTTTGGCATTTTTTTTGTAGAGATGGGGTCTCAGTATGTTACCCGGGCTAGTCTTGAACTCCTGGGCTCAAGTGATCCTCCCACCTCAGCCTCCCAAACTGCTGGGATTACAGGCCTGAGCCACCATGCCAGGCCTCATCTCTATATCTTTAGGGTTAGTCACTGGCACCTTAATTTGTTCATTTGGTGATGTCATGTTTCTCTGATTGACCTTGATCCTTATGGCTGTGTGTCAATGTCTGTGCATTGACATAGGTACCTAAGCCAGTCTTCATTGCCTGGCTTTGTTTGGGCTCGTCTTTCATCAGGAAACCCATAGGAGATAAGGGAGAGGCTGATTGGTCAGGACCCTAAGCCCATGACTGCTTCAGCTGTTGTAGTGCTAGGGGGTGCTCTAAGCCCAGCATCACTGTGGTTGGAATTCTTTGGCCACTGAGGCTGACACAGCCCTGGGTTATGCCTGAAGGCCATAGCTGCCGAGACTGGCACAGCACTGGGGCACGCCCAAGACCCACAGCTGTGATGGCGTGCTTGCTGCTGCTGAGGTTATTCAGGGCCCAGGGCCACTGTAGTTGTCAGGTAGTGATGTGGGCCAGATCGCCAGTCCCTGTTACTGGGGCTGCGGGTTCTCATCTGGCACTAGGGTGGGGTGAGATCTGCCTGTGGGTACCGGTCTAGTATCAGGGTGATGAGGCTCTGCCCAGTACTGGGTTTTACTGTAGTGAGCCTAGTCCTGGTGACAGGTGACAGTGTGCTGGCAGCCATCACAGCCCTCGCTCGCTCTCGGTGCCTCCTCGGCCTTGGCGCCCACTCTGGCCACGCTTGAGGAGCCCTTCAGCCCACCGCTGCACTGTGGGAGCCCCTTCCTGGGCTGGCCGAGGCTGGAGTGGGCTCCCTTAGCTTGCGGGGAGGTGTGGAGGGAGAGGCAGGGGCGGGAACTGGGGCTGCACGCGGTGCTTGTGGGCCAGCGCGAGTTCCGAGTGGGCGTGGGCTCGGCGGGCCCGCACTCGGAGCAGCCGGCCGGCCTGCAAGCCCCAGGCAGTGAGGGGCTTAGCACTTGGGCCAGCAGCTGCTGTGCTCGATTTCTCGCCGGGCCTTAGCTGCCTCCTGGCAGGGCAGGGCTCAGGACCTGTAGCCCGCCATGCCTGAGCCTCCCCACCTCGCAGCCATGGGCTCCTGTGCAGACCAAGCCTCCCCGACCAGCGCTGCTCCCGGCTCCACGCCGCCGAGTCCCATCGACTGCCCAAGGGCTGAGGAGTGCGGGCGCAGGGCGCGGGACCAGCAGGCAGCTCCACCTGCGGCCCCGGTGTGGGATCCACTGGGTGAAGCCAGCTGGGCTCCTGAGTCTGGTGGGGACTTGGAGAATCTTTATGTCTAGCTAAGGGGTTGTAAATATACCAATCGGCACTCTGTATCTAGCTCAAGGTTTGTAAACACACCAATCAGCACCCTGTGTCTAGCTCAGGGTTTGTGAATGCACCAATCGACCCTCTGAATCTAGCTACTCTGGTGGGGACTTGGAGAACCTTTGTGTCCACACTCTGTATCTAGCTAATCTAGTGGGGACGTGGAGACGTTTTGTGTCTAGCTCAGGGATTGTAAACACATCCATCAGCACCCTGTCAAAATGGGCCAATCAGCTCTCTGTAAAACAGACCAATTGGCTGTCTGTAAAATGGACCAATCAGCAGTATGTGGGTGGGGCCAGATAAGAGAATAAAAGCAGGCTGCCCGAGCCAGTGGTGGCAACCTGGTCAGGTTTCCTTCTATGCTGTGGAAGCTTTGTTGTTTCATTCCTTGCAGTAAGTCTTGCTACTGCTCACTGTTTGGGTCCACACTGCCTTTATGAGCTGTAACACTCACCGCGAAGGTCTGTAGCTTCACTCCTGAAGCCAGCAAGACCACAAACCAACCAGGAGAGATTAACAACTCCAGACGCGCTGCCTTAAGAGCTGTAACACTCACCGTGAAGGTCCGCAGCTTCGCTCCTGAAGCCAGCGACACCACGAACCCACCGGGAGGAACGGACATCTCCAGATGCACCGTATTAGGAGCTGTAACACTCACCGCGAAGGTCTGCAGCTTCACTCCTGAGCTAGCGAGACCACGAACCCACCAGAAGGAAGAAACTCCGAACACATCCGAACATCAGAAGGAACAAACTGCGGACATGCCCCCTTTAAGAACTGTAACACTCACTGCGAGGGTCCACGGCTTCATTCTTGAAGCCAGTGAGACCAAGCACCCACCAATTCCGGACACACTGGGTTCCAAGGCGAAGTACTCCACTTACCTCTTCTTCCCCCAAGCAAACAGTGTCTCTCTTCACACAGCTGTGCTGGGTTGGGGGAGGGTACACGGGTACCCCTATGGCCACTGAGGCTGAGACAATATTGGGTCACACCCCCAGAATTCATGCCATGAGACCAGCCCAGCACCAGGATGTGCCTAAGGCCTACAGGTAGCTACAGCCTGCCTGCAGCTAAGGTTTATCTGACTGCTGCAGCTGGCCGGCAGTGTTGCGGGCCAGAACACGAGGCTGTTCTGCCAGGGCCGCAGGTCCCCTTGGGTGTTGGGCGGGTTGAGAGGCTTCCCCTGTATGCCAGCCTGGCATCGGGGGCTGAGAGTTCCTGCTTAGTGCCGGCTTTTTACTGAAGTGGGCCTGGTCCTGGGTTGTAAAGCAAAGTCCTATGCGCGCTTCCCTGTCCTTTCCCAAGAGGGCGCTCCCTGTTAGGATTTGGCAGTCGGCTCTGAGGATGAATGGAAACGCCTGGGACCCAGGATGTGTAGCCTAGCTGTCATTTCCAGCCTAGAGCTCTATGAGTCAGTCTCCCCAAACATTTATCTCCCTCTAAGACCTGCTCTTTGGCATCAGAACGGATTACATGAATACACATTCCTCCTTCTCTAATTCTTACCTACCCGCATTGTATTTTCACAGAGATTCCATCGTGCCTGGCTCACATAAGCGCTTAACGCGGGCCAGGCAGCTGCGGCCTGGGGGTTTTGGAGTGATCACGAATGAGCAAGGCGTTTGGTCTCCTGAGACAAATCTGTCAGTCCATCCTGGCTGAGTCCTCGCAGTCCCCGGCAGATCTTGAAGAAAAGAAGGAAGAAGACAGCAACATGAAGAGAGAGCAGCCCAGAGAGCGTCCCAGGGCCTGGGACTACCCTCATGGTCATTAAACCCCTCCCGTTTTCCTCTTCTTGACTGCATGTAAATGTTCGGCGCACCTCCTCCGCTCTGAAGCCACAGAGCTTTGTATTCGACGGCTCATGCTTTCCTGTGCCTGAGTTTCTGCATCTTTTAGATGGGGATACAGCCTGGGCCATAGTGAAACCCTATCTGTAAAAAACAAAAACAAGGTCGGGCGCGGTGGCTCATGCCTGTAATCCCAGCAGTTTGGGAGGCCATGGCAAGTGGATCATGAGGTCGGGAGTTTAAGACCAGCCTGGCCAAAATGGTGAAACCCCGTCTCTACTAAAAATACAAAAATTAGCTGGGCGCAGTGGCAGGTGCCTGCAATCCCAGCTACTTAGGTGGCTGAGGCAGGAGAATTGCTGGAACCTGGGCGGCAGAGGTTGCAGTGAGCTGAGATCACGCCACTGCACTCCAGCCTGGGTGACAGAGTGAGACTCTGTCTCAAACAAAAAAACAAACAAACAAACAAATGGGGGTAATAATAGTACCAAGCACATAGGGTTGTTGGGAGGATTAAATGGGGTCATCTGTGGAAACTGCTTTAAGCCAGTGGTGGGATTCTAGAGGCACTTAGCATTAGTTCCCATCTTTACTGCTACCTTTGTATGGGTCTGTCTGGAAGCAATGTGCTCCTGATAGTCTGGGAGTAGAAATCTGTGCTCACCTGTGACCCCAGGTTGTTACTTTCTTACTGTCCTATCTTGTAAGCCAAAGCCCTTTCCCCAAGAATCCTGAGATTAGTGGTACTTCCCTTGTGGGGTCTGCTGAGCCTAAGGTTGGGTTGGAAAAGAGGAGGTTGGTTGCTAGGGGTCAGACGAATGTTATCTTTTGTTTTTCTCGTATTCTTATAAGTTCCTTCTGCCTTTCAGCCTCTCAGGGTGACACTGGATTAGGTGAATCTTCCCCAAAGTAACCTTCTGATTTATTTCCTGCCTCCCTGTAGTGGGGACTGGGCAGAGACCTCTCCGCTGGAGTCCGACATAGACATACTGGGGAGTCCCTCTCATCCCTGAGCCCCACAGATGCACATTTGGACTTAGCTCCGTGGAGAACGATTTGAATGAAAGGAAGCCATATTCTCAGTTATGCTTTCTCTAATGTTTTTTTTTCTCTCCCAACAATTGCTCATACTACTCATTTGGCAGTGAGTAATATATACTTTTGGTGACATCTCACTTTTCCTAATGGACTATATTAAAACTTTTCTTGTTATCAAACTTTTTTTTTTTTTTTTTTTTTTGTGAGATGGAGTTTTGCTTTGTCGCCTAGGCTGGAGTGCAGTGGCACGATCTTGGCTCACTGCAACCTCTGCCTGCCAGGTTCAAGCAGTTCTCCTTCCTCAGCCTCCCGAGTAGCTGCGATTACAGGCATGCACCACCACACCCGGCTAATTTTTGTATTTTTAGTAAATATGAGGTTTTACCATGTAGGCCAGGCTGGTATTGAACTCCTGACCTCAGGTGGTCTTCCCACCTCGGCCTCCCAAAGTGCTGGGATTACAGGTGTGAGCCACTGTGCTTGGCCCTTGTGATAGAGCTTTTAAAAGTTTCACGTTTGATATCTTCTCTCCGATTTGTTTGCAAGCTGAGTGAACACTTCGTACTTGAGAGACTTTACAGGACTTCATGTCCTTAGTAGCTTTAAGAAAAACATTAGATTTTTGTCAACTTTTTTTTTTTTTTTTTTTGAGACAGAATTCCACTCTTGTTGCCCAGGCTGGAGTGCAGTGGCACGATCTTGGCTCACTGCAACCTCCGCCTCCTGGGTTCAAGCAATTCTCCTGCCTCAGCCTCCCAAGGAGCTGGGACTACAGGCACCTGTCATGACACCTGGCTGATTTTTGGATTTTTTTTTTTTTTTTTTTTTTTTGAGATGGAGTCTCGCTCTGTTGCCCAGGCTGGAGTGCAGTGGCGCGATCTTGGCTCACTGCAAGCTCCGCCTCCCGGGTTCACACCATTCTCCTGCCTCAGCCTCCTGAGTAGCTGGGACTACAGGCGCCCACCACCACGCCCGGCTAATTTTTTTTGCATTTTTAGTAGAGATGGGGTTTCACCGTGTTAGCCAGGATGGTCTCGATCTCCTGACCTCGTGATCTGCCCGCCTCGGCCTCCCAAAGTACTGGGATTACAGGCGTGAGCCACCGCACCCGGCTGATTTTTGGATTTTTTTTGTAGAGACATGGTTTTACCATGTTGGCCAGGCTGGTCTCGAACCCCCGACCTCAGGTGATCCGCCCACCTCGGCCTCCCAAAGTACTGGAATTACAGGCATGAGCCACCATGCCCAGCCTTGTCAACTTCTTTACCTAGGCCTTGCCCTCAGCATTTTTTTCTCTTCCCCTTATAGGCCTGGTTGGTTTACACAATATTGGACAGACCTGCTGCCTTAACTCCTTGATTCAGGTGTTCGTAATGAATGTGGACTTCACCAGGATATTGAAGAGGTAAGACTGTTCTTCAGGCTGATGAGCATTTGTATTATTTCTTTTTCCTTTTTTTGAGATGGAGTCTTGCTCTGTTGCCCAGGCTGGAGTGCAGTGGCATGATCTTGGCTCACTGCAAGCTCTGCCTCCCGGGTTCAAGCAATTCTCCTGCTTCAGCCTCCCGAGTAGCTGGGACTAGCCCGCCACCATGCCTGGCTAATATTTTTTGTATTTTTAGTAGGGATGGGGTTTCACCGTGTTAGCCAGGAAGGTCTCGATCTCCTGACCTCATGATCCACCCACCTCAGCCTCCCAAAGTGCTGGAATTACAGGCGTGAGCCACCGCACCCGGCCTGTATTGTTTCATTTTTAATATATTCAGTTATTCACAGTGACTTGGACTTCTTGAGATCTTCTCTCAAAAGCTGGCAGAGGAAAGATTGGCTTCTGCATATTCTGGCCTACACATTATTTCTAAAACTTCTTAGGTTGGTCTGGGGTGCGGCCCAGGTATTGGTACTTTTTTTTTTTTTTTTTTTTTTGAGATGAAGCCTCACTCTGTCCCCAGGCTGGAGTGCGACGGTGCAATCTCAGCTCACTGGAACCTCCGCCTCCCAGGTTCAAGGGATTCTCTTGCCTCAGCCCCTCAAGTAGCTGGGATTACAGGCGCCCGCCGCCACACCTGGCTAATTTTTGTATGTTTAGTAGATACGAGTTTTCACCATGTTGGCCAGGCTGGTCTCAATCTCCTGACCTCGGGTGATCTGCCCGCCTCAGCTTCCCAAAGTTCTGTGATTACAGGCATGAGCCACTGGGCCCGGCCAGGTATTGGTACTTTTTAAAAGCCCTCTTTGGGTGATTTTAAATGCAGCCAGGATTGACAGCCACTGACTTGGTTAAAAGACAGCGTTGGGACTAGACCAAAGTCGGAGAAGGAGTAAGTCAGTGGGGAGTACACACCCCTCCTTCCACCAACACTCACACAATGCACTCTCTCCCTCTGTCTCTCTCTATCACTCCTTTTCTGCCCTGTGCTCTCTCCTTTTTCCCATCCGAAAAATGCCTGTGATTAAATGAATCATTGCCAAACCACACGGACAGCCTTTCATGTTGCCTTTCTTCCCAGGACCTAACCCAGCATGTGCCTCTGCAGTCTGGAGAGCTTTAGGCTGGACATTTTGCTGCTTGCCCGAGATGTGGAGCCAGGACCTCGTGCATCTGCCGTCTGCTCTAGCACGATTGCTGGGCAGGGTGCAGAGGGGCCAAGGCAGCAGTCGTGCTGATCCCCCTCTCTAGAGGGTCCCCTGTAGAGCAGATTCACTCACATGGTGCTTCTCAACCTTGACCACACATTGAAATAATCTGAGGAACTGAAAAATTCTGATAACTGCCCGCGCCCCGCCCCCCGGACCCAGAATTCTGGTTTAATTTGTATGGGAGTGGCCTGGATATGAAGATTTAAAATTTCTCCTAGGTGATTCCAGTGTGCACCTAGCTTTTGAGAATTACATGTAAGGAGGTTTCTGGCTGTTCTTGTGTGGCAGGATCACGGTGCCCAGGGGAGCTGACGAGCAGAGGAGAAGCGTCCCTTTCCAGATGCTTCTGCTGCTGGAGAAGATGCAGGACAGCCGGCAGAAAGCAGTGCGGCCCCTGGAGCTGGCCTACTGCCTGCAGAAGTACAACGTGCCCTGTAAGATACCCTCCCACTGGGCTCCTGGCTGCTGATCCAAAGGGGATGGGAAGCTTAGAGAGTGAAGAGAGGAACTAACGGGCAGTGAAGCAACAAGAAGCAAGTTAGGTAGCCTGGACCCCTCAGATTATAGAGACATTTGTGTAAGAGGCACACATCTTTGGAGGTGCAGAATTGATATTATTTATGGACATTTTACTTCCATACCTAACCTTTCTCTGCCTCTCAGTAGAGTAAGTGAAGGCATCTCCTCCAAGCTTATTCCACCACAGTCAGGGAACTACAGGAAAACAGAATAAAGGAATAAAAAAGAGAAAACATGTTCTACAAAATAATTCACAAATAGGTTAGGTTTTTTTTTTAGATAGCTATATTGGGATGTGCATCACATACTGTAAAATTCATCCATTTAAAAACATACAATTCAAAGGTTTGTAGTGTATTCACAGAGTTGTGCCTCCATCATCACAATCTAATTTCATAACATTTTCATCACCCCCAGAAGAAATCCTACACTTACGGGTTTTCCCTTGTGTATAATACATTGCTTTTCTCTTGCTGCTTTCAGAATTCTTTGTCTTTAACTTTTGAAATTGATTATGATGTGTCTTGATGTGGGTTGCTTTAGATCAGTCTTATTGGTGTCCTTTGGGCTTCCTGGATGTGGATTTGTATTTCCTTCCCTGGGTTGGGAAGTTTTCAGTCATTATAGGTATGCATTGCTTACCAACAGGGATACGTTCTGAAAATGCTTCAGAAGGTGAATTTGTCATTGTGTGGACATCATGGAGTGGACTTACACAAACTTAGATGGGACAGCCTACTACACAGCTAGGCTGCATGCTATGGCCACTGTGCTCATGTGGTCTGCCATTGACTGAAATGTTGATCTGCAACTCGTGACTGTTATTTCTTTGGATAAACTTTCTATCTCTTCTCACTCTCCTCCTTCTGGGACTCTGATAATGCCTATTTCAGTCGGCTTGATGTCCCCTAACTCTCTTAAGATATCTTCACTCTTTTTCATTCTTTTTCATTTTTGCTCCTCTGAATGATTTCCAGTGACCTATCTTCTAGTTTGCTAATCCTTTCTTCTGCTTGATTTAGTCTGTTGAGCTTCTCTTTTGAGCTCTTATTTCAGTTATTGTATTCTTCAGCTCTGTTATTTCTTTTAAACTTTTTTCTGTCTCTTTGCTGAAATTCTTACTTTGTTCATGCATTGCTGTCCTAGACATGGTAAGCATCTTCATGATCATTATTCTGAATTGTCTGTAAGGTAAGTCACTTATCTTCATTTCACCAGGGGCATTTTCTGGAGATTTATCTTGTTCTTTTGTTTGGAACATATTTCTCTGTTTCTTCATTGTTCTTGATTCTCTGTTATTTTCTGTACTTTAGTTAAGAAAAATACCTCTCCCAGGCTGGGCGCGGTGGCTCACGCCTGTAATCCCAGCACTTTGGGAGGCCGAGGTGGGCAGATCATGAGGTCAGGCGATGGAGACCATCCTGGCTAACACGGTGAAACCCTGTCTCTACTAAAAATACAAAAAATTAGCTGGGCGTGGTGGCGGGCGCCTGTAGTCCCAGCTACTCGGGAGGCTGAGGAAGGAGAATGGCGTGAACCCGGGAGGCGGAGCTTGCAGTGAGCCGAGATTGCGCCACTGCACTCCAGCCTGGGCCACAGAGCGAGACTCTGTCTCAAAAAAAAAAGAAAAAAAAAAGAAAAAAGAAAAAAAAAATACCTCTCCCAGTCTTGTCCCACGGGCCTTGTATAAGAGATGAACTTACCAATTAGCCCTGCCGGACACTCGGAGCGCCTGTTGACCCTTCGTGTTGTCCAGACTGTCATCTATGTTCTTAGCGGCCCTCGGGAGATTAGAATGTGTCAAGTCCTGTCAGTGCCCTAGACAGGGGAGATAGAAACCAGCCCCTTGAGGTGCAGCTGGAGACGTTGGGGCATTAAATGTGTGTTCCAGTTTATTCTATCCTCAGGGAAAAGCTGGGAGCATGAGTTAATCCGCCACTTGCTCTGCAAAACGCTGGACAGAGGATATGTGGCAAGTGCCTGCACTCATATTGAAACTGCACACTCCTTCATGCATTGTTTTACTCTTTGTCACCCCCAGGGGCCTAGCGAATGCTGGCTGTTCTCTGCTTAGAGACGGACAGGTTAGTTGGAAGCTTGACGCTATCTGTTGAGCAAACCAGTGGGAGCAGCTGTGGAGGTGCTCACCTGCCTGTTCAGGGTCTCAGAGGAGCACTGGTTTCCTGCTCTGTCAGCTCCCAGATGCATAGAAACCCCAGGGCAGCAGCTGCACTGTGCAGACAAACTCCTTCTAGGGAGAAAGTAGGAGCCGGGCCTTTTTGCCTGTTCACGCTGCACTGGGCCTGGGGGGATGTTCTTTGGTCTCTGTGCCCCTGTGGGACTTACAAATACAGAGCCTTGTCAGCTCCCAAAGCTCGGTGGTTGAGGAGCTAGACCTTCATTTGAGAGGGGTAAATGTGTACTCAATGTGTGAAGTTAGAGACCTGATTTTATCGTAGAGCAGGGGGTGGGAGAAGGCATGGGACTTGCCCACAGGCCTGTCCAGACTCCTGGAAATCTATTGTTTACCTGCCTCATTGGCTCCAGGTGCAGGCCACTTATTAATAGAAGCCCATCCCTCAGGCAACAGCTAGGAGAGCCCGCAGACATATCCTTCCAGGGAGAAACTGGAAGCCTGGCATTTCTGCCTGTTTGCTCTGTGCTGAGCACAGCTGCTGGAAGTGCTCACGTGCCCGTTTAAAACTGCCTCTTTGCCCTCTGTGGTCGCAGAGGATTCATAACTGCTGACCCATGTCTGCTCCCAGAGCTAGGTGACCCAGCAGCCAAGCCCTTGAGTGGGAACTGCAAAAGCTGGGGCTGCCTATGTGTGGTCCAAACCCTCCCCTCTCCAGGAGAAAGCTGGGAGTAGGGATTCCTTCCTCACAGTAAGGTACTGTGTCTAGGGTGGGGCTTGTGGTGCGAGTGTGTCTCAGCTTTTCCAACCGGTTGCGATGTGGGTGTTCTCCCCATTGCCCCCTGTGCAGGCCTCTCTCAGCTGGTTTCTGGGTTTCTTTCAGAGGGAGTTGATCTGTGTGTAGATGAGAGTTTTACCATGTGTCCATGGGAGAAGGGGAACACCAGGAGCCTCCTTCTCTACCATCTCGCTTATGTCACCCTCTGTGATTCTTTTTATACATAGTTGAATTTGATTCACTAATATTTTGTTGAGGAATTTTGCATTTATGTTCACGGGAGATACTGGTTTTTAGGTTTTTTTCTTACAATGTCTGTCTGGTTTTGGTGTTAGGATAATGCTGGCCTCAGAGAATGAGTTAGGAAGTGTTCTGTCTGCTTTTGTCTTCTGGAAGAGGTTGTAGGAAATTGGTATAATTGTTCCCATAAATATTTGGTAGAACCCATCGTTCACTAGTGAACCCATCTGGGTGTAACTGAGTACTCCCATTTTCTAAGAGATAGTTATATTAGTTTTCTTATTACTTTCTTTTCACTTCTCCTCTTCCCATCCCTCACCCCTCACCGCGGCCATGTTTCCTGTTTCCTGTTAGCCCTTTAGAAATGCAAATATCACCTTTCGCCTACCCCTCTTCAGACAGTCCCTGCTGGGCAAAAGGAAGAATCTGTAAATGGAGTTAGGCTGATGGAGGTTTGATTGAGAACGGGCAAGTTCTTCCAGCTGATCTTTCCTGAGACTTGGCAGTAGATTTGCAGCCCAAAGCATACCCACCAGGGAACTCTCCCTCCCAGGGGGTGGCTTCGAAACTTCCACCCTCTAGGGGTTTGTCTTTCACCCACTAGGAAGGCATGGAGAAAGCATGCCCACTCGGCCACTTTTCTGCCCGGAAAGGCGCCAACGCAGCTGCTGGGAACTTGATAACTGCCCGGTAGAAAACTGCCATTGCTCACTCCCACCACCCCCACAACACACCTTATGAAAATGCCCCTCTCTCCTCCAAAGGAGAAATGGCACATTAAAAGGCAGGATGTGTCTTGCTCCTTGCCCCAGGCTGGCTTCAGAATAAATTCACGTTTGTATATAAAACCTTTTGTATCACATTTTTTTTTTTGTATCAGAGTTAGTTGAGCTCTACACGCAGTGAGCAGCTCATCAGCTTTTCGCTGCATAGGTACTGTGTTCAGCTTTCCTTCCGTCCTCAGTCTGGAGAACCTCAATCAACCTAGCTCCAGGTTTATGGATTCTTTCTTTTGCCAGCTCTAATCTGCTATTGACCTCCTCTAGTACATTTTTCATTTCAGTTATGGTTCTCCTCAACTCAAGATTTCTGCTTGGTTCTTCTTTTATAGTTTTTTCTTTATTGATACTTTTTATTTGGTGAGGCAGCATTTTCACACTTTCTTTTACATCTTTTGACATGGTTTTCTTTAGTTCTTTGAACATATTATAACGGCTAAAGTCTTTGTTTAGTAAGGCCAACATCTAGGGCTTCTCAGTGAAAGGTTCTACGATTGCTGTTTTCCTGGGTGGCCATGCTTTTCTGTTTCATTGTAGGTCTTGTCTCTTTTGTTGGAAAATGAACATTTTAGATAATGTAAGGTGGCAACACTGGACATCAGAGATCCCCACAGCAGGGTTTGTTGTTGTTGCTGTTTTATTGTTACTGGGCAGTTCATGATTCTGTATTCGCCTTCATTGCTTTCTTGCATGTGGCCTTGTGGTCAGCCAGAGGGGAGGGATCGGAGCCCTCTCAGGTCTTACTTGGGCATGTGCCTGGCCTTCTAGATCCTCAGGAATGTATCAGTGCTTTTCAAAGTCCCTGTGGACATCTCATTCCCCAGGCTGAGTGCAGTGGTGACATCACAGCTCACTGTAGCCTCAACATCCTGGGCTCCAGTGATCCTCCTGCTTCAGCCTCCCAAGTAGCTCTGACTACAGGCGTGCACTGCTACTCTCAAGTACTTTTTTAAATTT
This sequence comes from Pan troglodytes, assembly GCF_028858775.2. Taxonomy (NCBI): domain Eukaryota; kingdom Metazoa; phylum Chordata; class Mammalia; order Primates; family Hominidae; genus Pan; species Pan troglodytes. Next base: position 20,882,518 of record NC_086016.1, read on the forward strand.
TTTATCGAGACGGAGTCTTGCTATGTTGCCCAGGCTGGTCTCAAACTCCTGAGTTCAAGCGATCCTCCCACCTTGGCCTCCTGAAGTGTTAAGATTATAGGCATGAGCCACTACATCTGGCACTGGAGCTTAAGTATTAAGAGGCGTTCTCAAAAATCAATACCAAACTTACTGTTTGTTTATTGATCACTTCTTCTGTCGTGCCAACTTAGCCTTGCAGTGGGGTGGAGGGCTAGGAAGAGACAAAGTGATCAGTGTTCATGTGTGTCTAAGTACCAGGGCATGAGAAGCGACTCTGAAGACCTCACTAATTGGCTGTTCCTTTTCTCTGTGGCCAGTGTTTGTCCAACATGATGCTGCCCAACTGTACCTCAAACTCTGGAACCTGATTAAGGACCAGATCGCTGATGTGCACTTGGTAAGAACCTAGAACCAGAGCACTCGGAAGCTTAAGATGCTGCTCATTTCACTCATTCAGCTGTTGTTCCCGTAGTGTGTAGAGGAATAAAAGAGTTAATCCCCTGTAATCCCAGCACTTTGGGAGGCTGAGGCAGGCGGATCACGAGGTCAGGAGATCGAGACCATCCTGGCTAACACAGTGAAACCCTGTCTCTACTAAAAATACCAAAAAATTAGCCGGGCGTGGTGGCGGGCGCCTGTAGTCCCAGCTACTCGGGAGGCTGAGGCGGGAGAATGGCGCGAACCCGGGAAGCGGAGCTTGCAGTGAGCCGAGATCGCACCACTGCACTCCAGCCTGGGTGACAGAGCAAGACTCTGTCTCAAAAAAAAAAAAAAAGAAAAAAGAGTTAATCCACATAAAACACTTATCACAGTTTCATAATATTGTTACTGGTATTATTTTGCACCTTTGTGAGGAGCTTCTGTCTCTTGGCTCCACCTTCTGGCAGTTGGCCTGACCTGGCTTATGGTGGTGTTCCCATCTCACCTCTCCGCTCTCCCTCTTGCAGGTGGAGAGACTGCAGGACCTGTATACGATCCGGGTGAAGGACTCCTTGATTTGCGTTGACTGTGCCATGGAGAGTAGCAGAAACAGCAGCATGCTCACCCTCCCACTTTCTCTTTTTGATGTGGACTCAAAGCCCCTGAAGACACTGGTAAGGGGATTCTCTTGGTATTTGCTGCCCCTGTATGTGTTAGTCCATTTTCTGTTGTTATAACTCAATATCTGAGACTAGGTAATTTATTTCTTACAGTTCTGGAGGCTGGGAAGTCAAGGTTGAGGGGCTGCACCTGGCGAGGGCCTGCTTGCTGGTGGGGACTCTCAGAGTCCTGAGGCGAGGCAGTGCAGGGCATCACATGGCGAGGGGGCTGAGCATGCTAATGTGCCGGCTCGAGTCTCTCTTCCTCTTCGTATGAAGCCACCAGTCCCACTCCCAGGATAACCAATTAACCCATTAATCCATGAGTGGATTAATTCATTTATGAGGGCTGTGCCCTCATGATGCAATAACCTCCCCCCCCTTTTTTTTTGGAGACAGAGTCTTCCTCTGTTGCCCAGACTGAAGTGCAGTGGCACAATCTCAGCTCACTGCAACCTCTGCCTCTGGTGTTAAGTGATTCTCCTGCCTCAGCCTCCCAAGTAGCTGGGATTACAGGTGCCCACCACCATGCCCGGCTAATTTCTGTATTTTTAGTAGAGATGGGGTTTCACCATGTTGGCCAGGCTGGTCTGAAACTCCTGACTTCGTGATCCCCCTGCCTCAGCCTCCCTGGGATTACAGGCATGAGCCACCTTGCCCTCCCCAATTATCTCTCAAAGTCCCCACCTTTCCATACAGCCACACTGGGGATTCAGTTTCAACCTGGGTTTTGGGGAGGACAAACCCTCAAACCATCACACCACACAGCACAGTGTGGCCAATTCCCCCTTGCCTCTTTGATCTATCTCTGGCTTCTGGAAAGTCACTTATTTCATTTTCATGGCACTGGCCAATTTCTCCTTTGTTTTGGCAAAAATGTTTTTCCCTCCTACCTCCACTTCCCTCATACTGCGCCCTTAATAGGAGGCCCCTCCTGTTTTGTTCCTCCAGTCAGTAGGTGCCCTTTGAGATCCTGCCAAGTGGACCACACCAGGCCAGGCATTAAGGGGGATATGAGGAGAACCAGAAGAAAAGGTGAAACCCTCAGCTGCAAAGTGTGGGGAGGCTGTACCTGATACAGTTTGGGTCTGTGTCCCTGCCCAAAAACTCCTGTTCAATTGTAATCCCCAGTGTTGGAGGTAAAGCCTGGTGGAAGGAGATTGGATCATGGGGGAGGGTTTCTCGTGAATGGTTTGGCACCATCCCCCATGGTGCTGTCTTTGTGACAGTGAGTTCTCATGAGATCTGGTTGTTTAAAAGTGTGGAGCCAGGCTGGGTGTGGTAACTCACGCCCATAATCCCAGCAGTTTGGGAGGCTGAGGTGGGTGGATCACCTGAGGTCAGGAGTTTGAGACCAGCCTGGCCAACATGGTAAAACCCTGTCTCTACTAAAAACATTAAAAAATTAGCTGGGCGTGGTGGCGCAGCCTGTAGTCCCAGCTACTTAGGAGGCTGAGGCAGGAGAATCGCTTGAACCCGGGAGGTGGAGGTTGCGGTGAGCTGAGATCGCGCCCCTGCACTCCAGCTCCCCACTTGGTCTCTTGCACCTGCTCCTCCCAGGTAAGACACCTGCTCCTCCCAGGTAAGACACCTGCTCCTGCTTGGCCTTCCGCCATGATTGGGAGCTTCCTGCGGCCTCCCTAGAAGCAGATGCTGCCATGCTTTCCGGTCGGCCTGCAGAACCATGGGCCAATCAAACTTCTTTTCTTATAAATTACCCAGTCTCAGCTATTGTCTCACAGCAGTGTGAGAACAGATGAATATAGTATTCTAGGTGGGAAATACCAACGCTGCTTTTTCCCTGTTCTCTTGGGTGGGACAGGAGGATGCCCTGCACTGCTTCTTCCAGCCCAGGGAGTTATCAAGCAAAAGCAAGTGCTTCTGTGAGAACTGTGGGAAGAAGACCCGTGGGAAACAGGTACTCATTCCCTAAATCAGACTCAGCTGTCCCTCAGTGCATATGGGGGATTTGTTCCAGGACCCCTGCTTTTACCAAAATCCACACACACTCAAGTCACACCCAGTCGGCCCTGTGGAACCCACGTATAGGAAAAGTCAGTCCCTCATCTATGCAGTTGTGCATCTGGGATACTTTATTTTTGATGAGCATTTGGTTGCAAATGTGGAACTCGTGCCTATGGGGGAGGGCAGACTGTATTTATTTACAACAATTTGTGTATAAACGGACCCATACAGTCCAAACCCCTGCTGTTCAGGGGTCATCTGTCCTTCACTAGTCTGGGGTTGCCCCCCGTGGATTTCCTGATAGAATCATCAGAGGCCCCGAGGACACCCCATGGTGGGTGAGAAAGGGAATCTGGGTCTGGCTAGTATCTGGGACGCTGTGGTTCTGATATCTGGAGCCGTGGATGTGGCTTCTCATGTCGCATCACTGAGAGGGACTGCAGGAGGGGGCCTGAGAGCAGCCGGCAGGGCGTTTCCCTCCAGGCGAGACCAGCTCCCTGGAGCAGACGCGGTGGCTCCCTGGGTCCTGGTACCTGTGCAGAGCCCTGTGCCCTTGTGCCTCTTGTGGGGGGCCACATGGTGGTAGAATAGCCAAGTTTTGCATTATTCTCAGAGGAGCTCAGCAGATTCGGTGAACAGGAGCCTTGAACTCCGTGATGTCGCCCCGCTCCCCTCTTTTTGGGAAGAACGCATTGCTAGCCCTGACATTTCTCTGACTCTCTCATTCCAAGTAGACTTCATCTCCAGAGTGATTTCGATTTTTCAGGTCTTGAAGCTGACCCATTTGCCCCAGACCCTGACAATCCACCTCATGCGATTCTCCATCAGGAATTCACAGACGAGAAAGATCTGCCACTCCCTGTACTTCCCCCAGAGCTTGGATTTCAGCCAGATCCTTCCAATGAAGCGAGAGTCTTGTGATGCTGAGGAGCAGGTGGGATGATCCCGACCTCCTTGCCATCCTGCCTCTCCCCAGATGCCATGTCCTTTCTGTTTTCCCTTCCTTCACCCCCAGTCTGCTAGGAGCCACCTGTTCCTCAGAGACTGTCCCCAGCCTCAAAAGCCTTTCTTCTTTCTAAATATTGGATTTGTGTTCATATGCCTCACAGCACTGAGGGACAGAATCCAGAATTCAGTAGGCTTCTTTGGAAATAATGTGGAATACATAGAAATGCATAGGCAAACATGTCATTGTGGGTTCATAGTACCAACCAAACTTTCTTCCTCAGATGGCCTGTGCCCACTTTGAGGATAATCATAAAGTAGCCAGTTGACTGGACCACATTTAATCAGAGTAAAGTTTAATTCACTTGTCCTGAGATAATAACTTATCGAGAGATTCTGAGAAAAAAAGAGACACAAGGCCAGGTGATGTGGCTCATGCCTGTGATCCCACACCTCAAAAGGCTGAGGCAGGAGGATTGCCTGAGCCCAGGAGTTCGAGACTAGCTTCGGCAACATAATGAGACCCCATCTCTCAAAAAAAAAAAAAAAAATTAGCTGGGTGTGGTAGCACAAACCTTTAGTCCCAGCTACTTGGGAGGCTGAGTTGGAGGATCACTTGAGCCCAGGAGTTTGAGGCTGCAGTGAGCTATGATCTATCATTGTACTCCAGCCTGGGTGACAGCGCAAGACCCCGTCTCTAAAAACAAAACAAGAAAAACTAAAAAAAAAAAGACACAAATATCTTTTTTTCCATAGATTTGAAATGCTACATAACAAATTTTGTATTCCTGTATGTACGGGTCTATTTTTGGAGTGTCTCTTCTGTTTTATTGGTCTGTTTAGCTATTTATGCTCTAGAACCATGACATTTAGAAAATTAAGACCTGATAATACGTTACAATAGCTCCTATTATAACATGATTTCTTTCCCTACTTAGGCCGTATACATTTCATAGGATTCTCTTTTTCTTTCCTTCTAGTTCTTTTTATTTCTACCTGCAGATTCTGCCCAATGAAGTATATTTAAAATTGTTTTTCACTTAAAAAAGACTTTTTTGACTGGATGCAGTGGGTCACACCTGTAATCCCAGCTCTTTGGGGGGCCAAGAGGATTGCTGGAGTCCGGGAGTCGAGCCCAGCTGGACAACAAAGCAAGACTCCATCTTTGCAACAACAACAAAAAAGACTTTGTTATGGAACATTACAAATAGATACCAAAGTGTGTAGTGAAGGAAGAGTTAGACAGTGAATCCTTGGCTGTAACAGTTACCAAAACGCATGGCAGGTCTTGCTTTTCCTATAACCCGCCCTCTTGTTTCACCCAACCCTGTACTGGATTTTTTTGAAGCAAATCCCAGACATCATACTATTTCATTTATAAACACTTCATTATGTATCCCTAAAGAAGAAGCACTCAAAAGATAATCATCTCCATCTTGCAATTCCTTAATAGCATCAAATATCTGGTCAACGTTCAGACTTCCTGACTGTTGTGTAATCTATGTGGTTTGTTTGACTCTAGATCCAAACAACGCCTACACTTGCATTTGGCTAAGTTTCTTTCTTTTCTTAAGTTCCTTTTAGATTTCCGCTCCTTTTCTTTTCCTTGCAGTTGATTTGGTTGAATATTTTTTTCATATGCCAGCACTGGCTGGTTGATATCTTTTAACATCATCTATAACCCTTTTATTTCTTGTAAACTAATATTTAGATACAGATATTGCCCTGCATTTTGTAAAGTTCTGCACAAAGTCTGCAAATGGAAATAGGGATAATTTCAGCTTCCACTGTGGGTGACTCAGCTTTGCGTGTGCCGCCCTTGCCCTCTGTCTCCCCTCCCCCTACAAAAGACTTTTTTGGCTGGGTACGGTGGCTCAGGTTAGGGTCATTCCTGGGCTTGTGGAGAAGCAGAACTGTGTTCTGATGATCCCCACCCCTCCCAGGGGAAAGTTCTAATCTTGCCTTGGCTTTGGGGGCGTCTCTCATGACCTCCTGCCTTCCATCTCTTGTGTGCTCTGCCCTGCCAAGCTGCTGAGCCTTCGCAGTTCAGGATCCACACTCAGGAAAGCCCCTCCTGGAGGGTGCCCACTGGCCATGGGTCAGGACTGTTTTCTAATATTCTAAAGTCCCAGAGTCGGGCCTAGTGTGGGCAGGTATAAATGTGTGAGGCAGTCGTGTTTGTGGTGGTGGGTGAACTGTCTCGTGCCTGTCTCTTTCCAGTCCGGAGGGCAGTATGAGCTTTTTGCTGTGATTGCGCACGTGGGAATGGCAGACTCCGGTCATTACTGTGTCTACATCCGGAATGCTGTGGATGGAAAATGGTTCTGCTTCAATGACTCCAATATTTGCTTGGTAAGAAACATCATCCACAATTGCCTCCTGCCCTGGATTGGCCACCTCTAGCAAATGCTGGGCTCAGGGCTGCGTGGGTCTCTGAGATCAAGACACACTGTGATCCTGCTGTCTGGGTGTGGGGCCTTTGATGAGGGTTCAAGCCTTTTTCGGTCTGAAGTCCCCATGTGGTTTGCACCTCTGTAAGGGTTCAATTCACTTCACTTCTAAGTTTTTGGTGCTCTAGGCTCATGCTCTGCAGCTTCCTGCTTTGTGGGAAATGTCTAGAGAGCAAGGAGAGTTAGAAATATGTAAGTTAGGCCTCTGGGAAAAGCATGACCAAGTTTAAACACAGGGACAAGGGCGCTAAACATACTTCATTGCACAAGACATCCTGCTGCTGTTGCTCCAGGCTCTTGGGAGTTGCTAGGGGTGGGCTTGTCTGGAGGATGAGGGGCACATTATAGCGTCCTGTCCTCTGTGGGTGCTTGTGTCAGCTGGCTGCTTGACCCCATTTGTTTCTGGCTTCCAGGTATCCTGGGAAGACATCCAGTGTACCTATGGAAATCCTAACTACCACTGGTAAGAAACGGATTTGGGTAATTGGAGTCTGATGAGCTCACATAGGGTCCTTGGAGCTGCATGAAACGCCCATGGATTCCCCTGTTACTAACATGCTGATGGCTCACTGTCCGCCTCATCTCCAGCACTCACCCCACCACCCCATGTTTGCCTCACACGTCACACTCCAGGAATATTAAAGTACAGGCAGCTGCCAATCAGCCGTGCCCTCCATCTCCCGTCTGCTGTGCACATGCACTTCCTGGCCGTATTGTCCTCTCCTCATTTACCATCTAGGCCAACTCCCCACTCATGTTTTCATACTCATGGCCTTTTCCTATCCTGTGAAGCCTTTGCTGATTCACCCAGATTTGTAGGGGCTTCTTGTATGGTTTTCTTTTTTTCTTTTTTTTGACAGAGTCTTGCTCTGTTGCCAGGCTGGAGTGTAGTGGCACAATCTTGGCTCACTGCAACCTCCGCCTCCCAGGTTCAAGTGATTCTCCTGCCTCAGCCTCCTGAATAGCTGGGACTACAGGTGTGTGCCACCACGCCCAGCTGATTGTTTTTTGTATTTTTAGTAGAGACGGTGTTTCACGATGTTGGCCAGGATGGTCTCAGTCTCTTGACCTCATGATCCGCCTGCCTCAGCCTCCCAAAGTGCTGGGATTACAGGCATGAGCCACCACACCTGGCCTTCTTATATGCTTTTATTGCATTTGAGCATACCTCTTTTACAGCGAAGGTCTTTTTTTTAATTTAATTTAATTTTTAGAGATGGAGTCTTGCTTTTTTGCCCAGGCTGGAGCACTGTGGTGTGATCATAGCTCACTGCAGCCTTGAACTCTTGGGCACAGGTGATCCTCCCACCTCAGCTTCCTGAATAGCTGGGACTACAGGCATGCAGTCTGCACACCATGCTTGGCATATTTTAAAAAAATGTTTGTAGAGATGAGGTCTCGCTATGTTGCCAGGCTTGTCTCAAACTACTGGGCTCAAGCCATCCATCCATTTCAGCCTGCCAAAGTGCTTGGATTATAGGCATGAACACTGCGCCTGGCCATCACACTGTTTGTTTGTTTGTTTGTTTGTTTGTTTGTTTGTTTGTTTGTTTTGAGATGGAGTCTTGCTCTGTCACCCAGGCTGGAGTGCAGTAGCAGGATCTCAGCTCATTGCAAGCTCTGCCTCGTGGGTTCACGCCATTCTCCTGCCTCAGCCTCCTGAGTAGCTGGGATTACAGGCACCCGCCACCACGCCTGGCTAATTTTTTGTATTTTTAGTAGAGACGGGGTTTCACTGTGTTAGCCAGGATGGTCTCGATCTCCTGACCTCGTGATCCGCCCACCTCGGCCTCTCAAAGTGCTGGGATTACAGGCATGAGCCAATAAATATTTTTATAATCATTAACTACCGAGGAGAAGCTGGAGAGAAAAAAGGTGGATGAAGTTAAGGCAGAGAGACTTTGTAAGTTTCTTAGCTGAGCTTTTGGAGACTGTATATCAGAGCTGCTATTTGAGGTGATTTTCAGCTACAGAGATAGGCCTGGTCATTTGAAAAATAACGGATTAGGTGAAGCTTGCGTTTGAAATCCTCCTTCTACTTTTCATCTTTCTCTCTTGTTTATTCTGAGCATCCATCTTAGACACCCAATCTTTGTCACTTTGTGGTTGTCATTGATTTCCCTGTTATTGAGATTAGAGGTTGGCAGATTTTCTCTGTAAAGGGCTGGAGAGAAAGTACTTCAGACTTTGTGGTCTGTGCAGTGTCTGTTGCAACCACTTAACTCTGCCCTATAGAGCAAAAGCAGCCGTAGACAGTACATGGGCAGATGAGCATGGCTGGGGTCCAGTTACATTTACTTGCAAAAAGAGGGTTGGAGACTGGGTGTGCTCTCACACCTTTAATCCCAGCACTTTGAGAGGCTGAGGCCGGAGGATCACTTTAAGTCAGGAGTTCAAGACCAGCCTGGGCAACAAAGCAAGACTCCATCTCTACAAAAAATTAAAAATTATTATAGCTAGGCATGGTGGTACACACCCGTAGTCCTAGCTACTCAGGAAGCTAAAACTGAGGCAGGAGGGTCAGTTAAGCCCAGGAGCACGAGGCTGTGGTGAGCTATTATTGTGCCAGTGCACTCCAGCCTGGTGACAGAGCAAGAACCGGTCTCATCAAAAAATAAACAAAAGGCTGGGCACGGTGGCTCACGCCTGTAATCCCTGCACTTTGGGAGACTGAGGTGGGCAGATCATGAGGTCAGGAGATTGAGACCATCCTGGCTAACACGGTGAAACCCTGTCTCTACTAAAAATACAAAAAGTTAGCTGGGCGTGGTGGCGGGCACCTGTAGTCCCAGCTACTCGGGAGGCTGAGGAGGGAGAATCGTTTGAACCTGGGAGGCGGAGGTTGCAGTGAGCCAAGATTGTGCCACTGCACTCTAGCCTGGGCTACAGGGCAAGACACCATTAAAAAAAAAAAAACAGCAACAACCAAACAAAACATAATGCATATTCTCTTATAAATGGGAGCTAAACATGGGGACTCATTGACTTAAAGATGGCAACAACTGGGAGCTGCTGGATGGGGAGGGAGGGGTGAAAGGCCAACTGTTGGGGATTATGCTCATATCCATGTGACAAACCTGCACATGTGCCTGCTGAATCTAAAATAAAAGTTGAAAGTAGATTTAAAAAACCCCAAGAGGGCTGGGTTTGGCTTGTGTGTCCATAGCTTGTTAACCTCCGCTTTAGATATTAACTAATAGAAACATAGTGCTTATCTTCCCAGGCCACCTATTTTGTTCCTCTCCAAGGTGATGGATAGATGAAGGCCTAATCCAGCCGCCTGGAAGTTTGCTGACGCTTGTCCTGTCACGGATTAATGAAGCATTGTTTTCTGATGAAGATTTCATGCCGCTGTGCTGATGTGTCTTCTCTTCTCTCTAGGCAGGAAACTGCATATCTTCTGGTTTACATGAAGATGGAGTGCTAATGGAAATGCCCAAAACCTTCAGAGATTGACACGCTATCATTTTCCATTTCCGTTCCTGGATCTACGGAGTCTTCTAAGAGATTTTGCAATGAGGAGAAGCATTGTTTTCAAACTATATAACTGAGCCTTATTTATAATTAGGGATATTATCAAAATATGTAACCATGAGGCCCCTCAGGTCCTGATCAGTCAGAATGGATGCTTTCACCAGCAGACCCGGCCATGTGGCTGCTCGGTCCTGGGTGCTCGCTGCTGTGCAAGACATTAGCCCTTTAGTTATGAGCCTGTGGGAACTTCAGGGGTTCCCAGTGGGGAGAGCAGTGGCAGTGGGAGGCATCTAGGGGCCAAAGGTCAGTGGCAGGGGGTATTTCAGTATTATACAACTGCTGTGACCAGACTTGTGTACTGGCTGAATATCAGTGCTGTTTGTAATTTTTCACTTTAAGAACCAACATTAATTCCATATAAATCAAGGGTTTTGTAACTGCTATTCATTTATTCAGCAAATATTTATTGATCATCTCTTCTCCATAAGATAGTGTGATAAACACAATCATGAATAAAGTTATTTTCCACAAAAGGACTTTGCAGTTTTAACGGGGGGCAGTAGGGCTTGTGCTATAGAAATTCAAAGGCAAGGGAAGTCACTTCTGTTGTGGGGCCCTGGGAGGAGCCTCCAGGCTGGAAAGGGTTAAGGTGGAGGCCTCCAATAGGGGCAGTGTAGGCAGTGGACTGGCTGCAAAAGGCCATGCTCAGCATTCAGACAGCATCACACACTCAGCTTTTCTCTACCAGGGAGGCAGGTGGGGAAGGATAGCGATGGGAAGGCAGGCGGAGCTCAGAATGTGGAAGGGGATCCAGTAAGGCTTGGAAGTTTGCACCTGATCTGGTGGGTGGTGAGGAGCCCTTGAAGGGGCAAGGAGGCGAGGAGCACTCAGCTGTGTTCTGCTTACACTGATCTGCCACTGGGGTTAGAGACAAACGTGGTGGGAATGGAAAGCCACGCACAGTCACTAGCGCCTCTGCAGGGAGAATGGATGTGGCTGGTGAGAGAACAGGAGCCCAGGGAGAGTCCGGCACCAACCTGGGAGGGGAGCCCGGTGGGTGTGAGCACCCCCACTTTAGAGATGAAGTGATGGAGACATTCAGATGTTTAACCCCTTGTTCAAGATTCCATACTTGATAAATGGCAGATCAAACTCCCAACATAAAATGTGGGTCATTTATTATTTTATTTGTATTGGTTAACAATGATCAGCCATGCAAGAATAAATGATTATTGTAAAATCTGCAAACAATGTAGATATGTAGAGAATCCCTTCCTTGGAGCTTGACCTTGTCAGACAGGTGTAGATGAGTGTTCGGGGGCAGCCGTAAAAACTGCCAGAGACTGGGCTGCTTATAACAGAAACGCATGGTCTCCCAGAAGCCCACATTCAAGGTGTCCAAAGGCCTGGCTCCTGGAGGCTCTGGAGGAGAGCCTGTTCCCTGTCTCTCAGCTTCTGCCGGTTGCCAGCAAGTGTTGCCGTTCATTCACTCCAGCCACTGCCTCCATCTGCACACAGCAAAACAGCATATCCTGAAGTGCTCAACCTTATAGCCATTATTTTAAAATATCCGGAACACACAGGACCGTGAGAGTGGCTGTTGGAGAAATTTTCATGAAGGAAGAAAGATTACAACTAAGTTTTAAAATGCTAGTTTTGTTTGTTTTGTCTTGGAGAGGAGGTAAAAGTGGGAGTAAAAATAGGGAGTTTGGTGTAAGGTGGGAAAAGCAAAGGAACCCCGCATGGATGGGCTGAAGGGTGTGATGGGAGAACAGTGAGAAGTACGTTTGGGGAAGCAATTGGAAATAGTAGCTAAGCTTAATCACAATCTATCAAAAGGGACTTGTTGAAGAATTAATGTGTGACTAGGAACAGGGAGGTTATGGGCTTGTCAGCTCGACAGTGGGCACTCAGTTCCACTAACAAATGATGCCCATGTGGACAGACAGAATGATGGACAGACAGAATGATGGTCAGGCAGATGAATGCGTGGGCTTTACGTGAAACAGTCCACTTGGTTGCTGACAAGATACTGTTTTAAAGTTCCATTTTGCCATACTTCGAACAGCTTGTCATTAGCTCAATTTAGCCACATGTAAAATCACTAAGGCAGACTTCCAGAGTTCCCACATGAAAATCAAATGTAAACCAGCAGTGACCTGCTTCAACACCATCATCGGAAGTCAGAAGTTGAACTCTTTTTTGATGTTTAAAGCCTGCATAATATTCGCTGTATTATTATTCAGCATATTACTATTTCCTTCGTGATGGAAATTTGGTTTATCCCAATTTTCTATTCTATCAAAACACCGCTACATAGAAAATCCCTATGCACATATTTCTCCTAATTGTGGAAATATTTTACATAAAAGACTCTAGACATGGGATGAAATTCCCAGGTTACTGGAATTTTAAAATAGATAGGTACTTCCAAATTGACCTCTTACAAATTATATGAATTCGTAAGCTTCCAACTGTTATGGAGTTACCCATTTTGAGAAATCTGTGCTAAAAGGACCCAAACAATGCTGATGACAATGATCAGGATAATAAGTACGCTGGGAAGACAACAAAATGATTTAGATCTTAGACAAGTCATTCTAGGTGTCTCCACTGTTTCAGTTCTTGCGTTCGTTCATTCTTGTGCTTTTTCGTTTTACCAAATAAAATAGCTCCTTGATGTCATATGAATCCACGCTATGTTTAATGAGTATTGGTTAGTAAAATGCCTATAACTAGTAATCTTCATCTATGCAATTAAATATTAATTCATAAAACACTTCAAATGTAAACAATAATTAGTAAATGAAAAGTACAGAATACCTCAATTAGAAAAAAATCACTCCATTAAAAAGTCATTATTTGTGTGATAAAAGAGATTGCTATTTTTGTATTTTTCTACAAGGTTAAAGAAAACTAAGTCAACTTATACAAGTGAATTTTAAAAGACTTTAGGGCGGGCGTGGTGGCTCACACCTGTAATCCCAGCACTTTAAGAGGCCGAGGAGGGCAGATCACCTGAGGTCAGGAGTTCAAAACCAGCCTGACCAACATGGTGAAATCTCATTTCTACCAAAAATATAAAAAAATTAGCCCAGTGTGGTGGCACGTGCCTATAATCTCAGCTACTTGGGAGGCTGAGACAGGAGAATAGTTTGAACCTGGGAGGCGGAGGTTGCAGTGAACCAGGATCGCACCATTGCACTCCAGCTTGGGCAACAAGAGCGAAACTCCACCTCAAAAATAAATAAATAAAAAAATAAGTAAAAGCCTTTAACCCAGAATGCTGAGTAAATTGGCCAAAAATGCTAACCTATGTATTTCAATACTATAGGAGTCGCATAGGTAGAAATAACTAGATGAAATACTTCTGGTATTTCACCTTCCCAACCCACACGAGCCAGTGTTTTTTCTGTGAATAACAAAAACAGCAGAATTTACTTGCCTCTCCATAATAGGTTACCACTTCTGTGTGTTCCCCTGAAACAGGTGGTGGCTGGGTGAGAAGGTGGACGGCACTAGGGCAGGAGATGGGGGCTCCGGTATCGTGGGTGAGCTTCCTAAACCTCTGCAACTTTCAGCCCCTAAATGGGATGAGCCATCAGAATTTTTAGCACAATGCCCAGAACAAAGTAAGGATTTGACAAATGACGCCTCTCTCCACATTGTTCTGTCATCAGCCACCGCATCCTGTACCTCCAAGCCCACTGGGCTCCGGCTGTTTCCATCACATGGAGAATGACTCAGAGCCTGGCCTCCAGCCACCCTCCTGGCCTTTCTGCTTCTCACTCTGCCACTGGCTCCTCATGGACCACCAGCCTGGGTGTCCTCAGACATACCACACACTTCACTGTGGGAGTCACGCAGCCCTCACTGCTCCTTCGCCAGGGAGCCACGGGGCTTTCCTCCTCAGGAGGACTCTGCAAGCAGCTGGATGAAGGGCCCCCCTGTCTCTCATCCTCCCTTAATTTTTGTCGCAGCTCTCCTTCCTTCCACTCAGTGCAGAGCACACTGATTGATCCTCCATCTTCCCCAAAAGACAGGAACAGCATGAGCAGTGGAGAGTAGATTCCAATGATAGAAAAAATAGTCAGTGATTTCTCATTTCCATTGATCATCAATGAAGAAAATGTATCCTGAAGGTCACGTACCTCCTATGGGACTGCTGCATCCTCAGCCTCCTGAATTTCAGCCCAGCACCTTCCTCCCCAGCACAGCAACAGGTCAGCCCTTACCAGCATCCCTCTCTTATTGCCTTTGTGCAGAGCCAGCACCAGGGCCAGGGGAGGCCTTGGGATTGTCCCTCCCCAACAACCTGTGAAACAATCCTTTATGTCACCAACAAAGCACAGCCTTATGCATTGGTGGTCAGTCCCTCCCAACACCTCTGTCACTGTAAAGCTGGCAGGCAACCCTCCAAGGTTGGCCTTCCCAAGCACTGCACCTCTAGGTGACAGAGCACGTCCTTACCTTGAGGCCTGGGCGCCCAGTCTATCCTGTCCAATGAGCGAGCTGTGGAGAAGGGGGGATTCCGGGTTAAGGGGAGACTAGCAGGGCTCCTGCTTTTATGTTGCCCTGTTGGGAAGGCTATTAAAGAAACACAAAGTGCTAAGCAGTGAGGATAGAACATGTTTTCATTATTTAAACCAATACATTCCACAGATGGAATAATAAGAAATGCTACAACCAAGCTAACTGAATCCAACAGCATATCAAAAAGATAATCCACCATGATTCAAGTGGGTTTCATACTAGGGATGCAGGGATGGTTTAACATACGCAAGTCAATAAATGTGATACATCACATAAATAAAACTGAAAACAAAAATCACATGATAATCTGAATAGATGCAGAAAAAGCCTTTGACAAAATCCAGCATTTCTTTATGATTAAAACCGCTTATCAAAATCAGCATAGAATGGACATACCTTAAGGTAATAAAAGCTATCTATGACAAACCCACAGCCAACATTTTCCTGAATGGGGGAAAGTTGAAAGCATTCCCCCTGAGGACAGGAACAAGACAAAGATGCCCACGTTCACCACTTCTACTCAACATAGTGCTGTTCACTACAGCATTTGTTATAAGAGCAAGACTGGAAACAGAACAAATGGATACCGATAGCGGGTGCTTAAGTAATTTTGGGAATAGTCATAGGGTGCAGTACTTTATAGCTCTGAAACAATACAATGGATTTACATTTGAAATGTGGAATGATAACTAAGGTGCATTGCCCAGTGATATATACAGAGGTGCAGAGGACTTTGTGTAAACACGATCACACATCAGCCTGCATTCCAGGTGCATGCTTCTATTTGCACATAGATTGCAGGGATGATATGCAAACAAAAATGTTGACTTGGTGTTTGGAAGTTCAGAGTGGAAGGGAAACTTCCTTGCTAACCTTTTATGATATTTAGAGTTTCTAAATGTGAATACGTAATACATTTAGAAATCTTAGTTAATAAGAAAAGCCTCTGTTCCTGGCCTCTTGCTGGCATATGTCAGGTGGAAATGGGGCTGTCAGGCTAATGTGTGCAAACTGAGAAAAATCCAAGAATGGGAGTCTGCTTTTTTCATCATACAAATAATTATTAATAGAAACAGTATGATAATTGCTCATTGATATACCATGCATATTCTATTAGATAATAATAAATTTCTGAAATTTGAACTATACTTACACATGGAAATTGAAATATATGGATGAAACATTGTGGCTTATATAGGCAATTGTTTTATTGGCATTTTACAAACTGATCATCTTTCCTCATGGCACGGGTCTATGTGATATTAAGTAGCTTGTTATGCTTGGGAAGGGCAGTGATGACCACAAGAATGACTTCAACTACTAAAGTACAATGGAGATTTCAACAATGTTTTGTTTAATATTTAAATATTTCATTGTGCTCCCAGGCTTTTTCTCACCCTAATAGCGCTCATCCATATCATGTGGGTCCCATTAATACAGATACCTCCGAATGCACCACTCTTCCATTATATCCAGTCCATTGCTGGTTACCTTGGGCCTACAACTGGGGGAGGGCAGGGGCTGCTGGCCACCTCCTCATCTACAGTAAGAGTCAATGAGCAGTTAAGTGGATACTGAAAACCATTTATCCTGCTGGAGTGAGAAATAAATGGTTTCTTTCAATAGCATAGTAAAATGCATCTTTTCCAAACTATTTATATGACTCAAGGCCCATCTCAATTTCAGATGTGGTTAGCCTCAATTCCTGATTCTCACCAAGGTGTGTAATGTCATCCACGGCCCAGTGCAGAGGAACACAGGTGCTGCCGTCAGACTGCCAGGGTCCGATCCCGCCTCCTCACTCACCCCGGGAGATCCCTTTAAGCCAGGAGGCAACAGTGAGGATGGAAACATGAGTGCTTTTTAAAGTCCTGAAAGTTCAGAGGCAGACTGTCAATTTCTCCTCCACCCCTGGGCACACACCAGGAGAACTCTGTCTCCAGGTTGAAGGAAGTGCCTGTGAGAGAGTTGTGTCCCTCAGATTTTGTTCACCACATGTGACACTCGATGCAACCCCAAACCTCTTCTGCACAATCCCAAGGGGTGCTGACTAATCCAACCCAAAGGCTGTGATGTTTGGCAGAGGCAGAAAAGAAAAGGCCAGGTGTTCTGGGAAAGACCACCTTTAAATAACACAGCACCCTCATAGCCCAGAGAGACAGTTCTAACTATTATGCCAATAAACCCAGAAAAGACCAAATCCAATATGACACATATTTCCTGTTTCGTTTTGATTTCATGCCCCCTCCCTTAACCTCCCAAGCAGCATGGATACCCCGAAGGCCCCTGGGAACTCTCTCCAATTGGATCTTACGTGGAAAGTAGTTACCTACCTACAAATCCCCATCATCAGATATGCTCTCCACAATCAAATCTTTAGAAACACAAACACCAGGATAAGTCATTAGAGAGAGGCCCACCCACTCCTCCCACCCTAGCTGAAGCCATGGCGCTTCGCACAGGATCCCCTGGTGTTTCCTCTGGGCTCACAGATATCCCTACAGCCTCTCTGGACGTTGTTTTATACTTGCAAAATCATTTGCTCTCACCAGACCCCAAATCCTCCTTCCCAAAAGGATCCCAGAATCAGGTTTCTGTACCCTAGAGATGGCGTTTTTTCCTCAGGAAGTGAGTTATTTCAGGGTACGTATCATTCTCCAGTGTCAATGGCTCCTGCAATTATAGAAAAGAAAACATTAGGAGGGTGAAATGATGCCATACACGTCACACAGATCTGATAGTCTCTCGACAACTTGAGAGAGAAAATAAGAAGGGGTATAGTGATTGAGTCAGAGGTCGAAGTCCCCCAAAACTGGCACAGAAGACACCTGTGGAAAAGACAAGACCTTTTCCCACAGAATTTATCTTTAAAGTGTATCTAGATTGGCAGTTTCACAACTCTTAATCCATGGGGGAAAACTGCTGTGGAGGGAAACACCTCTGCATTGCAGTGGATCGTGGATGCTGCCATCTACCACACCCCAGTGTGCCTGGCATGGGTTGGTGAGAGGCTGCCAATCAATAGCACCACACCAAGGGAATTGCAGATGTCATAAATAGTCCACATTGGCAGACGTTCATGTCTACATTTGATTAAACTGCAGATGACATCGATAATGCACACTGGCAGATGTTCATGTCTACATCTGATTGGAAAGAAGCCAGGAAAGTAACATTTCTGTTCAAGACAAAGAAAAGTGTCTTACATTGGCAGCATCTTCTTTTTTACAGATGTCTTGTACAGTGTCCTCATTAGCAATGTCATATACAGCGTCCTTATTAGCGAATTCGTATACAGCATCCTCATTAGCGATGCCATATACAGCGTCCTCATTAGCGAGGTTGTATACAGCGTCCTCATTGGTGATGTCGTATAGAGCGTCCTCATTAGCGATGTCATATACAATGTCCTCATTAGCGATGTCATATACAGCAACCTCATTAGCTATGTCTTGTAAAGCATCCTCATTAGCGATGTCATATACAACGTCCTCATTAGCGATGTCATACACAATGTCCTCATTAGCGATGTCATATACAGCAACCTCATTAGCTATGTCTTGTAAAGCATCCTCATTAGCGATGTCATATACAACGTCCTCATTAGCGATGTCATATACAATGTCCTCATTAGCGATGTCATATACAGCAACCTCATTAGCTATGTCTTGTAAAGCATCCTCATTAGCGATGTCATATACAACGTCCTCATTAGCGATGTCGTATACAGTGTCCTGGTTAGCGATGTCTTGTACGGTGTCCTTATAAGCAATGTCATCTACAGCGTCCTCGTTAGCATGCCTTGTCGGTGTCATTAGCGATGTCATATACAGCATCCTCATTGGTGATGTCTTATATGGTGTCCTCATTAGCGATGTTGTGTACAGCGTCCTCGTTAGCAATGCCTTGTACAGTGTCCTCATTAGCGATGTCATATACAGTGTCCTCATTAGCGATGGCTTGTACACTGTCCTCATTAGCAATGTTGTGTACAGCATCCTCGTTAGCGTGCCTTGTACGGTGTCATTAGCGATGTCGTATACAGCGTCATAATTAGCGATGTCTTATATGGTGTCCTCATTAGCGATGTTGTGTACAGCGTCATCTTTAGCGATGCCTTGTATGGTGTCCTCATTAGTGATGTCGTATACAACGTCCTCATCAGCGATGTCATATATAGCGTCCTCATTAGCGATGTCGTATACAGCGTGCTCACTAGCGATCTTTTTTTTTTTTATACTTTAAGTTTTAGGGTACATGTGCACATTGTGCAGGTTAGTTACATATGTATACATGTGCCATGCTGGTGCGCTGCACCCACTAACTCGTCATCTAGCATTAGGTATATCTCCCGATGCTATCCCTCCCCCCTCCCCCCACCCCACAACAGTCCCCAGAGTGTGATATTCCCCTTCCTGTGTCCATGTGATCTCATTGTTCAATTCCCACCTATGAGTGAGAATATGCGGTGTTTGGTTTTTTGTTCTTGTGATAGTTACTAGCGATGTCTTATATGGTGTCCTCATTAGCGATGTCGTGTACAGAGTCCGAGTTAGCGTGCCTTGTTGGTGTCATTAGCAATGTCGTATAAAGCGCCCTCATTGGTGATGTCTTGTACAGTGCCCTCATTAGCAATGTTGTGTACAGTGTCCTTGTTAGCGACGGCTTGTACGATGTCTTCGTTAGCGATGTCGTATACAGCGTCCTCATTACCGATGCCTTGTATGGTGTCCTCATTAGCGATGTCGTGTACAGCGTCCTCGTTAGCGTGCCTTGTACGGTGTCATTAGCGATGTCATATACGGCATCTTCATTAGCGATGTCGTATACGGAGTCCTCATTAGCGATGTCGTGTACAGCATCCGCGTTAGCGTGCCTTGTCGGTATTATTAGCCATGTCGTATAAAGCACCCTCATTGGTGATGTCTTGTACAGTGCCCTCATTAGCGATGTTGTGTACAGTGTCCTTGTTAGCGATGGCTTGTACGGTGTCCTTGTTAGCGATGTCATATACAGCGTCCTCATTACCAATGCCTTGTATGGTGTCCTCATTAGCGATGTCGTGTACAGCGTCCTCGTTAGCGTGCCTTGTACGGTGTCATTAGCGATGTCATATACGGCATCTTCATTAGCGATGTCGTATACGGAGTCCTCATTAGCGATGTCGTGTACAGCATCCGCGTTAGCGTGCCTTGTCGGTATTATTAGCCATGTCGTATAAAGCACCCTCATTGGTGATGTCTTGTACAGTGCCCTCATTAGCGATGTTGTGTACAGTGTCCTTGTTAGCGATGGCTTGTACGGTGTCCTTGTTAGCGATGTCATATACAGCGTCCTCATTACCAATGCCTTGTATGGTGTCCTCATTAGCGATGTCGTGTACAGCGTCCTCGTTAGCGTGCCTTGTACGGTGTCATTAGCGATGTCATATACGGCATCTTCATTAGCGATGTCGTATACGGAGTCCTCATTAGCGATGTCGTGTACAGCATCCGCGTTAGCGTGCCTTGTCGGTATTATTAGCCATGTCGTATAAAGCACCCTCATTGGTGATGTCTTGTACAGTGCCCTCATTAGCGATGTTGTGTACAGTGTCCTTGTTAGCGATGGCTTGTACGGTGTCCTTGTTAGCGATGTCATATACAGCGTCCTCATTACCAATGCCTTGTATGGTGTCCTCATTAGCGATGTCGTGTACAGCGTCCTCGTTAGCGTGCCTTGTACGGTGTCATTAGCGATGTCATATATGGCATCATTAGCGATGTCGTATACGGAGTCCTCATTAGTGATGCCGTGCACGGCATCCTCGTTAGCAATGCCGTGGACGGCATCCTCGTTGGCGATGCCCTGGGCGGCATCCTCGTTGGCGATGCCGTGGACGGCGACCACGTTGGCGATGCCCTGGGCGGTGTCCTCGTTGGCGATGCCCTTGTCGGTGGCCTCATTAGCGATGCCGTGGACAGCGTCCTCGTTAGCGACGTCGTGTATGGCGTCCTCGTTAGTGATATCGTGTGAGGCGTCCTCGTTAGTGATGTTGTGTACGGTGTCCTCATGGGGAGCTAGAAGAACACAGAGTTAAGGTCAGTGCCCTGGTAGTGGAGACTGTGAATCACCCAGGGGCTTGCTTGGTGTGGTGCATGGAGGTGGCTGATCACAGCATGGGCCAAGCTGATGCTGGGACATCCTCCCAGGTGGACCTGCACTAGTGAAGCTAAGGGATGTGGCTCAGAACACTTTCTGCAGTGGGAATCAGTTTCCAGGTTCAGGTATGCATTATCCGGTGAAGTGGGGAAATATAAAAAATAAAAATTGACAAATTCATGAAAAGCCTTCCATGAGTGCAAGTGTGAGTTTTTTATCCACTTTACATTCAGTATGCATTCACACATACAAAATATTTTTACAAGAAATCAGAAATTTTAATTTTTGTCAGTTATGTTAAATCTAACTTAGCTGCCAACATAAAGATTCTATCTCATTTACTTGGTCTCGAGAAAATCTAGCACATAGTAAGTAGACCAAAATGTTTATTAAATGAAAACACAGAGCAGAGATAGGGGGGCTGCTAGGCAGACCGAGTTGCACCTGATTACCTGGATGATAATAAACTGCACAAAACCTCGGTCAAATTAATATTGAAACTGCCTTTTGCTTGGGCTCGTTTCCCTTGCGGAAGAAGGATGACCAAGAAGATGAACAGGAAAGAAATGAGAAACAGAGGCCTTTGCTTAGTAGCTAAAGGCCACCTTCTGTAACATGAAATAGTCTGCAAGTGGCCTTGAACTCTGCCGTGATTCAGTGACAGAGTTCCCTCATGTCTTCTACCCAGGTTGAAGTCCAGCAAAATTGCGACTGTCCTCTTTACAACTTGCGAGACCACACTGCTTCTGCATTTGCCTGTTGTATGTATGAGATTTACACTTGTTTTAAAGCAACATTTTGTTTCAGTTGGGCTGGTGGCCATACCCGGCACTAGCCAGTCAATAGTGAGATGGCTCCTCATGGAGGAGGCTTGGCTTGAGGCTGAGGGTCTTTAACCCACATATACAAGAGAGTTGCCACTAAGGGATGGAAGCCAGGCTAATAACCAAGTGCCACACAGAGTTCCTATCTGTCCCTCCTCACCATTTTTGGCTGGCAGGATTTGAGCATTTTAGGGCTTGGGAAGATAGTATTACTAAATCTACTAAAATACATCACCCATCCTTATAGACTTTGGCCAGTTGCTGAGCAGATTAACTTCACAACTGAAGTGGGCCACACTGGCCTTTGTGGTCCCCCACTCCTCTTAGAATTTGTGAGCGTGGGGCCTACTGGAGGAGGGTGGGAGGTGGGAGGAGGGGGTGGATCAGGAAAAATAACTGATATTAGCCTCAATATATGGGTGATGCAATAATCTGTACAACAAACTCTCATAACACACATTCATATATGTAGCAAACCTGCACATCCTGCACATGTACCCCTGAACTTAAAAGTTAAAAAAAAAAGGGGGATCTGTGAGCTGAGCCAAACACCTGGGGATCTTTGTGCTTTTGACACACTGATGACTATGCCGGTCCGTGGGGAGATGAGCCTATAACTGCCCTGGGTTGTGTGACCACGGAGGCCACTTTATGATGATGGGCAGTGTCTGGGGCCTTTTGGGCTCGGTGCTTTAGGGCTTATACATGAATGCTGGACTCCCTGTGTGGTGGTGAACACCCCATGACTAAGTGCATGTCAGCGTCAGCACTGGCCCACACTCCTGGGTTCGTGTTTTCACTTTTTCATTCAGGAAGTCGGGAGCTGGGGCCACTCCCTTGGCCCTTCAGGTTCTCCACCTGAGCAGTGGGGATAATAAGGCAGACCTGGGGATGGCTCTGGTGAGGGTGGAGGAGTCACTGTACAGAGACAGTAGAGTGGGGGTGGATTTTATTGTTAGAAGTGGACACTGGTGATTGGGTTGTATAAGTGGGAAATCTCTCCTGAGAAAACACACAGCCTCACCTGTACAGAAACACACACATTCACACCACACGATGCAGCCTCACACAAGACACCACCAATCCTCAAGCACCCAACTCGGCACCACCCAAAAGGGAGCACAGCTGCTTCCTCAAAATTTGGCCATAATTTTTCCCTGGGGAATTCAGGTTTTAAAAAAACACTTCCCCTATACTTATTCCTATCACAATCCCAGGATCAGGGAGGCTCTTCACATTGAAACCAGGCAAGGATGCCACACCTTTCTTGGCATCCAGATTGTTTTCTTGGCAAGTGATTCCAGAATACTTACTAGATTCACGCCTCAGAGGGGCCACCTGCACCACCTGCAATACAGAAACAAAGCTTTTTGAGGGGTATGTCATGTTGTGGATTGTTTGCACAAGGCTCTGTTTCTCTCAATGAATATTGAAAACTTGATCAGAAAGTGTAGTCAACTTCAAGGCCTCCAAAACAAGGGTAGGATACACACTGGAAAAGACATCAGCTTCTGGATGGCGTATCTCTCAGGTCCACGTAGGTTGGCAAGTGCAAAATACTGAATCCAAGGAGAAGACATTGCTTCCAAGGACAAGGACCCCAAGGATACAGTCTACAACCTGAAGCCGTCATAGCTAAATGCCATTTTGGATTACATATCAGTTGCTAAGAGTCACTTCTTCCTCCCCCTCAGAAAACTGCATTTAATACCTGTCATGGACATTGTCATTTTTTCACATGTAAAGTCAGTTGAAAAAGAAAGACACCAAGAAAGGAACATTTCTATTTCAGAGAAAGCAAGGCAACCTTACCCTCGCGTTGACTGGCCTCTCTCCATCTCCTCTGTCCTTGTGAACTAGAGACTCCTCAGAGGCTAGGAGGACACAGAGCAACAGTTAGTCATAGATGCTTTTGTTCATGAGTTATTCAGGGAGCTCTGCTTAATGTGGACAACAGGACAGTGTGTGTGGATGTGTTTCATTAAAAGCACAGTTTGAGCTCCTGCTAGAAAATCTTCCCTCGTGGAAAGACAGGCAAGAACGAGGAGCTAAGGAGCAAGAAATAGAGTCCCTGGCATTTTGCTGATGGCAACTTAAGAAAATGGGAATGAGTCAGTCTACAAATGGTACTGAAGCACATGCTATAGTTTGATGAGAGTCCCACTGCTCACACTGTGAGGTTTGAAACCCAGCTAAATGGTTTTCTAAACCCTGTAAAAACAATATTAGCTTGCAGGATTTATGTCGCAAGACTACTTTTACCTCTGAGGATCCACAGTGGCTGTCACTGCAGTTATTATGTGTTTTAGCATTTTGCACTTGAATAAAAGCAAAGTTTAATAGACAGATTGGATTCGATTCTAGGCAAAACAGTCTATGGTATTTATTCACTAATCCTTTGTTATAACTGCTGATGGGAGAATTAGAAGTACTGAAATTATATCCTTTAAAATTAATTAAAGCATAATTATTAATCACACAATATTTTTTCATCCAGGCCTCCTTTTCTTTGTCATGCATGCATATTAATTGAGGATGGAGAATACCTACGCTTGTTCAGGCCAGCCAACATACTACAGTTTACTTCAAGAGAGGAGACATGGGTTGAATGCTGGTATGTTTTAACTCTGCAGCGCAAACAGTTGCAACAAGTGTGGTGAACTAATCACCAGATGGCCCTTTGCTGCCTTATTTGTTATTGTGCCTTACATGTAGCTTGCAGGATTTGATTAGGCTTATGTTTTGTGGTGATCATACTTTCAACTATTCCTAAAATACTGCTTCAGTCTTATCTGTTTGGGGTCAACTGCTGAGGATTTCATACAAATTAATGAAGTTTGTGAATCTAAAGTTCTACACAAAGGGGGAAATATTTGCAAATCATTTATCTTGTAAGAGACTAAAATTTAGAATATTTTAAAATATATTTAAGATATATTCAAAAATCTACAGCAACCAACTAACTAAATAAAAATCAGACAACTCTTTAAAAATGGGCAAAAGACTTCAACATATATTTCCCTAAAGAAGATATAGCCACAGATAGTAGCACAGGAAAAGCTGCTCAGGATCATTAGTCATTAGGGAAATGCAAATAATAAACACAAGCAGCCACCAATATACACCTACTAGGATGATTTAAAGGAAAATAAGTGTGAAGAAGGACGTAAAGAAATTGTAACCCTGATACATTGATGGTAGAAATGGATAAAGTTGCAGCCACTGTGAAAAACAGTCTGCAGTGGCTCAGAAGGTTAAATATAGAACCCCTGTTGGACCCAGGAACTCTACTCTTAGGCACCCCAAAGAATAGAGAACAGAAATCAAACAGATGTTTGTATACTAATGTTTGTAGCATCACTTTTCACAGGAGCCAAAAGGTGGAAATAATCCAACCATCAGTGAACAAATGAATGTAATAAAAGCAAGGTGGTCTGCATGCAATGCTACATCATCCATCTGTAAAAAACGAACATAATTTTGATAGATGATACAACATGGGTGGACATTGAGAACATTATGCTTAGTGAAATAAGCCAGACACAAAAGGAATATATTGTATAATCGTACTTACATGAAGTGCCTAGAATAGTCAAATTCATACAAGAGAAAGTGGGATAGGAATCACCATGGGCTGGAAATAGGGGGAAGGCACTATATTGCTTATTGTGGACAAGGTTTTGTAAGAAATCATCAAAATTGTGGGTGTAGATAGTGGTGTTGGTTATGCAACCCTGTGAATATATTGAATGCCACGGAGTGCACACTTTGGTTAAAAGGTTCAAATGATAAATAATGTGTTATATATATTTCCCCATGATAGAAAACACGCACAGCCAAGCCCAGATGCCAGTCTTGTTAGCTGCCTTCCTTTACCTTCAAGAGTGGGCTGAAGCTTGTCCAATCTTTCAAGGTTGCTGAAGACTGTATGATGGAAGTCATCTGCATTGGGAAAGAAATTAATGGAGAGAGGAGAAAACTTGAGAATCCACACTACTCACCCTGCAGGGCCAAGAACTCTGTCTCCCATGCATTGCTGACCCATCTCAGTATTTCCTGTGACCACCTCCTTTTTCAACTGAAGGCTTTGCTCCTGAAGGGGTTCCCAGGTTTTTCACCTCGGCCCTTGTCAGGACTGATCCTCTCAACTACTGACCATTTCACCTCCATTCATGTCCATGCCACATCAGGCTGTGTTGTCTAGATGGAATGAATCCACCCCAAATGTCCCTTTCTGGAGGAAGCCACCATTATGCTGTACCTCCAAGCATAATGGTACGTCCACACACACCAAGGCACCTCGCTCATGCAAGGTGTGTGTCCTCTAACAAAGTTTCACGCTCTAAACCCAGATAACTTTTCAAATCCAAGTTCTGTTGATTCCCCTACTTTGGGTGCTCCATAGATGTTCATTTGTCTACTAAACACTGCCCCAGGCAATTAAATATTCCAAAGTGACCAGCAGAATTTTTATGTTAATTCTGACATTGCGTTGTTAGTACAAGTGTTTTTCCCCCTTCAAATTTATGTCTTTGTTACTGATAAATGTAACTGATAATGCTTTTTTCAGCTATGTTGCCAAGCATATTTATATAAAAATATACTCAGATTGTTTTCAGAATTTGACAAAGATGATAGCAACAATGATAATCTCATTTGTTTTATACTAATCTTTATGTGTTACTTTCATCATTTCTTACATATTGGGGCCTACCATACATTGTACGGTGAAATTAGTGCTATGCATCATGGTAGGAATATAAATTGGCAAAAGAAATTTAGAAAATAGTTCTCTTGTTTCTTAAAAAAATTAGGCTGGGTGTGGTGGCTCATGCCTATAATCCCAGCACTTTGGGAGGCAGAGGTGGGTGGATCACCTGAGGCTAGGAGTTTGAGACTAGCCTGACCAACACAGCAAAATCCTGTCTCTACTGAAAATACAAAAATTATCCAGGCGTGGTGGTGTGTGCCAGTTGTCCCAGCTACTCGGGAGGTTGAGGCATGAGAATTGCTTAAACCTGGGAGGTGGAGGTTCCAGTGAGCCGAGATTGTGCCACTGCACTCCAGCCTGGGTCTCAGAAAAAAAAAATTTTTTTTTACCAAAATGTCATTATGCATTATGTGACTGTATATGAATGCTCAAAGCTACATTACTCATCAAAGAAAATAACAAAATAATTAAATGTCCATTAACTGATAAATGAATAAACACTATCTGTATGAGTAAACACAGCAGACTATGAAGGAAAACACATGACCAGCACGTGCTAACACGTCAATTAACTTCAAACATAGTATGCTAAATGAAGGAAGTCAGATTCCAAATATATATATATATGTCCATTTCTATTAAGCAAGCGGGAAATTTATGGAGATGGAATGTCACAGCAGTATTGCTTAGGGCTGGAGATGGGAGTGGGGATTAACTGCCAGTGCGCAAGAGAGAACTTGGGTGAGGGAAACATATTTAAATTAGATCATGGTGTTGGGTGCACACAGTATCAATTTAATAAAGCATCAAATTGTAGACCTTTTCAGTGGGCAAACTTTATGGTGGGTTCACACCCAATATAGGTGTTAAAAATAAATTAATGTTACGGAAATTCTTGTCGGGTTTTTAACAAGCCAAGAGATATGCTGTGAAAGCAGCATTAATTCAAATGGTTGTCACAGGTCACTTAAAGTTAATCAGATAGTTGTCCTACAAATATAGGGTGAATGTTATTCATGAATTTCCTGAATCTATTGCAATAATCACATTTTTTTCCATTAAACTCTTGAGGTAGCTAATTTTATTTATTGCATTTTCAATGTTAATCTACTATTTCATATATTGAGATTAACTCACATTAGTCAGAATTTACAGTATTTTAAAATATCACAGAATTTAATTTACCTTATCTGATTTTGGTTTCAAGACTATACTAGCCATTTCATTTAATTGTATATGTAGGGTATTCTAATTTATGGAAAACTATTACATCTTCCTTGATTTTTTTTTTTTTTTTTTAGAAATTACTTCTAGGGATCTATATGGTAGAGTCCATGGAGAATTGTTTTAATTCTTCATTCATGTCTTCAGTGGGTATAGGATTGGTCATATTGGTCATAGTTTTCTGCTCGGATTTCAATAAGAAACTTGTGGAAGAACCTGAAGGGTGGGATCTTTCAGGGAGCCTAAGACAGAGCAAGACAAGCTAAGAAGGAGGGCAGTGCCACAGCAGAACTGCCATTGATGCCCCCTCGCCTAGATTGCGGAAGAGACATCCAGCTGTAGACACTGAGGTGCAGGAAAAAAATGGAGCACCATCAGAGAAAGCAGTGCCCAGGAACAAGGAGGCACTGATGGTGGCAAGGGGCAAAGACAGCTGCCACGAGGCTGTTCACATGAGGGTCTCAGGCTGCATAGACACCCACACCAGCTGAGGGGTCCTGGTTTTCATAAAGTGTGTGGCTCAGCCAGGCCACCAACAAGCAGTTCACAAACAGTAGTAATACGACACTTTCCAAAGACCTTACTTGAGTAACATGGTGATCCTCACAAATTTCCAATCAGGATGGTCGCACAGTTCCTCCTGCTTTAGGACTCAGAGCCTGCCCGTGGTCACAGTGGGTAGGTGCAGACTCTGAAGATGCACTTTGGTCAGAGACCCCGCTGAACTCTGTCTAATGAGGACCTCTGTCCTGTCTGCTGACCACCGGTCAGAGGTGCAGGCTGCAGTGGGGAGTAAGAATGCCACCTTCTCAATGTTGGGGAAACTCCCTGCCAGAACTGAGAATGGCCCTTTCTAAGCAGAAGGCAAGCTCAGACTAAAGGAGGCCGAACGCATCAGGTTGGCAGATTGCCAAAGATTCACTCAGGGAGAGCCCACATCCTGGGCCATCTTGGGTGGTGGCAAGATGAGGTAGACGACTGCTTTTGCAACACATACCTGACAACAAAAAATCAACAACTGTAAAAGAGCCACAAAATCCCCAAATATTTGCAAATTAGCAATGCACTTTTAAATAACTCATGGGTTAAAGAAGAAGTCTCAATAGAAAATTAAAAATACTTTTAACTACATTAAAAGAAAATGTGACTTGGCAAGATTTCTGGATGTAGCAAAAGCAGTCCTTAGAGGGAAATCTATAGCATTGGATGCAATATACTAAAAATCACAAGACCTAAAATCAGTAATATCATGTTTCAATTAGGGAACTATAGAAAATAGAGGAATGCAATGGAAAGCAAGTAAAAGTAATAAACAACATCACAGAAATCAATAAAATTAAAACACTGAAATCATCAGAAAATCAATAAAACCAAAAGCTGGTTCTTTGATATGCTCATTACAATGAATGAATTGATATGCAGGCTAACCAAGAAAAAGAAGATAACACAAATGACCAATTTCAGAAATAAAAGAGGAGCCATCTCTACTGAACTGTTAGGCATTAAAAGGAATATCATGAACATTTCTATGACCGCAGTTTGATAACCTCAGTGAAATGTATCAATTCCTTGAAAGGCAATCTTCCCAAGGTCATGCTAGGATCCTAATTTGAATAAACTTATGTCTATTAAATAAGTTCAATTCACATTAAGAGCATTCTGAAAAAGAAAGCACCAGGCCCAGATGGTTTCTCTCATGAAATCTACCGAATTCTTCAACAGGTGAATAAAAAGACAAAAATTCATTTAATGCAATATTATTTGGTGATTTAATGTGCCATTTTTTGCCATTAAGGCATAAAAAAGACATGAAAGCAGCTAAAGCGTACATCAATTTAGTACAATAAATTCATCTGAAAAAACTACATAATATATGATTCCAACTATATGACATTCTGGAAAAGGCAAAGCTGAAGCGATAGTAAAAATATTAATAGTTGCCAAGGTTTCTGGAGAAAGAGGACAGAGATTAATGAGAAGACAGGATTTTTAGGGAAGTGAACATTTTCTTTATGAGACCATAAGGGTGAACATAATGTTTTAAATATTTCAAAATTCATATATATGTATAACAGAAAGAATGAACATTATGCAAATGTAGACTTCAGATAATAATGTGTCAATATGTTCTCATTATTCTAGCAAATGTACCACAGTAATGTAAGATGTTACTAATAGGTGAAATTAGGAAGTGAGGGTGAGGAGACAGAATAATATGGGAACTTTGTGTATTATATACTCAATTTTTATTTATTTATTTATTTATTTATTTTGAGATGGAGTTTCACTCTTGTCACCCAGGCTGGAGTGCAATGGCATGATCTTGGCTCACTGCAACCTCTGCCTCCTGGGTTCAAGCGATTCTCCTGCCTCAGCCTCCTGAGTAGCTGGGATTACAGGCACCTGCCACCACACCCGGCTAATTTTTTTGTATTTTTAGTAGAGATGGGGTTTCACCATGTTGGCCAGGCTGGTCTCCAACTCCTGACCTCAGATGATCCGCCTGCCTTGGCCTCCTAAAGTGCTGGGATTATAAGTGTGAGCCACCACGCCCAGCCATATGCTCAGTTTTTATGTCAATTTAAAACTCTCTAAAGAAATATATTAATTGAAAAATAATAATATAGCACCACTCTTTCAGGGAGATCTATGCTTATGTTTAACAACCAGGTAAGTTCTAGACATTAGCTTGAAACATTGTCTATCATTAAACATGAACCAAAATTGACTTTTAAGTAGATATTTACTTTTGTGGTGGTAGCAATATTTACTGACCAGGCAAATTAGAATCCTGACACATTAAAAAATATGGCTTAGTCTCTTCATAGTTTCCTCTTACATATGGGACACTGAATACTCCCCGCAATTGCAATTCTTGAATCAACTTAATTAATGAACTTCCACAGTACCTTCTTGTGGGTACCTCTTCTTCTTTACCGGGGAGCCATGAGGTCTCCGACACTGGTTGGTGTGCACAGCATATCTTCTTGTATTCTCTATCAGAGAAGATGCTGGTTAATGCATTTACAATAGATAGGGCTGTTGACATCTTGCTGACAGAAGACCAGAGGGAAAATAGTGATAATCTGTTCTAAGTTTAAACTTATGATCCTTTTCTTTACAGGCTTCCAAGCAGAGCCCACTGAATCAAAGTTGGGTTTCAGGAAGATCACGGAGTTCAGTGAGCACTCAACACCTCTATCAGACAGACTGCGTGGGCAGTGCCTTCCTGGAGAGGAGAATACAGCAGGATGACTGTGAGTGCAGGGCTGGTGCAGAGTGGGGGCCCGGATTCAAATTCCACTAAGCCATGTGGACCTGGCAAGCTCATGTCCTCCCTCTGCCCTCAGTTCTCTGCACTGTCATAATGTAATTTTAGCAATACTTTTTAGGCCCTATTTAGGCCCTACTTCTTAGTATCACAGTACAGGGCTAAAAAATCACTAAATACAGGAAAACCTTAGAGAGGACTGGTACTTCAGTAATGTTCTCTAAGTGTTTACTACATGCCAGGAGGAATAAGCTGGACACTTAGCAGTGGCGGAATATGGAGGGGGAACTTGGATGGCTCTGGGGCAGTGGAGCATGCTTTCCTGTTCGGCTTTTCCGTGGGCATGATGCCTTATGGTTTATGGAGAACATCAGCCCTGCAGGGGGTGCAGAGGAGGGGCTGTGGCTGAGATTTTACACTTGAGGGTGCTGACATTCAGAGATGATAAGTGACGAGCAGAACCTCAACCCCGCTGAGTGAAGGAGCTGAGATGGGAAATGTATTTGGTTCCCTAGAGAGAGAGATTCCTGAAAAACTGCCACCTCTTCATCACGCCCTGTGCCAGAGACCCAAGAGACCCCTCACTGTCTTTCTCCAGTCCTCCTAGCCCAAGGTGTGTGGGTGGACAAAGGTGATGCTCTGGAGGAAATGCCTGAGATAAGGACAGGTCCTTAATGATAAAGAATTCTCCTTCCTCTTTCAGATCCTTGACCTCCCAGTATGACAGCTTAAAGGCTGTCATCTCTGTGGCCTGCCTCCCCTTTCCCTTCACCCTGCCAGCTGCCTCTCAGTGACTGTCTCCTCCAGTGACTACACTGAGGGACCAGGGACTGCTTGCCTCCCGAGGCTGCTCAGACCTTCTGACACTGCAAAATGATTGTCAAAAGATGGGTCTGCAAAGAGTAACTTCCCTTCCACTGATCAAACCTGAATATGCAAGCTACTGTGAATTAACTGGAAAAGTGGCCGTGTGGGCTGGTGCTTTGGTGATTTAATGAATTAAGTCTGCAACCCCCACTGCCTCCTTGACTATTGATCGGAGCTGCCTGCAATAAGGTCTGGCTAAGAATGGGCAGTGGCTGCACCAGCTCTGGGTAAAATTTGACCTAAAATGACCAATCTCATTCACTAACCTCACCATAGTCTTATGGGTTCAATGGACCTGTCCAATCCTTTGCTCTGTTCTCTCCATCACCTTCCTGTGTAATTTTCCTCCACCATGCACATAATAGAAACATGGCACAGGGGAGCTAATCACCTCTTTTATCCCCCACTTCAGGCTCACACATAAGTTTATAGTAAAAGCCTTTTCAAATGACTGCTTTAACTGCTGCTACAGCATGTGTCATCAGTTGAATGGAATCTGTCATGTGACTTTAAGCAACCCTTTGTTGAGAGACAAGATTCAATACTAGGGACAGTATTCTAGTGTACTACGTCATTGATTTTATGTTATGAAGATCATCATTTATTGAAAATGTATAAATAATGAAGCCCAGCCTTACTCTTCAATGCTGTGTGTGTAAATCCACTGAGTGTGCTGACCCCCATGCTTGTACCCACCTGCTAACACAGAAAGGGTCCATTCAGAAGGCAGGCACAGCTCCAGCACTGAGGCTGTCCACACCAGCTTCACAAGAGAGTTGCCACAAGGACGACGGATACCCGGATAACAACCAAGTGGTAATTTGAGTACTTAATGGTCATGATCCCTAAAGTGTGTAGCTCAGAGGGCTTGTGGTGATAACTCCATCAAGACTCTAAAGCATCTCCCCAATTCTTATTGGACTTGATCCATGTCTTGAGGAGACCCAGCTATGACACACAGGCACCACATTGTCCTACTTAGTGCTTCCCTTAGTGTTTCAGAACCTGTGATTTGATCAGAAACATGGGCTTTCTATGTTGGTTTCCCACTAAGGACTATGTGACACCTGCAGGAAGATGTCTACATAGCTACCTGGATTATGAGATCATGAGGCTCTCTTATGTGAGGGATGGCGTTTGGGATCTCTGCAGGCGTGGGTAATTCCAGGCATAGAGGGTGCTGGAACTCCCTTGCATGGTGAATAGTGATCTCTTCACTGGCTGATAAATAGAGGTTGTAGTTCAGGCCTTCAACATTAGCACCGTATGAGTAAACATTTTGACTCTTCACTATGCAGCAAGTGAACCAGGGCACATTTATTTATGTGGCTTAGTTTCTCCATCTGGCATGTGGACTCAATAAACAAGCTCACAACATATGGGCATGATGATGATGAGGTGTGAACTAATGTAAGTAAAGTATGTGGTCTGATTTGTTAAATTAAGAAAAATGGCACTGAGAGTTGTGCTGGGTAAACACAACATTTTTTTCCTGGGGGAAACACACATAGACACACATTCACAAGCAAATCATGCAGATGTGCACACAGACCACCTCATCCCACCCCCGCCCTAATACACACATACCCACACACAACCTAACGTGAACACATTCCCAGAAACTATACATAGATAAAAAGAGTATGTCACCTGGAAAACCAGTTTCCTTTACTATATCCCACATCCTCATTCCCACCAGATGTCTTGGATCATGGAGGCTCTCCAGACAAAAGCCAGCAGTTAAGCTCCAGATTTCCTATAGAATCCTTTTCTAACAACCAGTGAGTGATTCCAGAATACGTACCATTGAATGTGCTCCCTGAAGTCACCTGTAATTAGAGAAGGAAAACACTCTGAGAATCAGGCTATGCTATGGATGGCTCACACAGGTCTTTTGTTCACTTGGAAACTCTGGGTAACCAAGATTGGAAATAAGGTTCAAGTCAAAAGCCCCAACTCTAGAGTAGAGTTCCCTTAGGAAAGCACAGGAGCTTTTCTTGAAGAATGTTTCTGTCTAGGTAATTTTTGAGTAGCAATTGCAGAATTCTTATCTAAAGTGGAAAGCTTGTTCCTGAAGAAAACATCCCTTAACACGCAGTGTACTATCTGACACTGCCAATTTTGCACGTCCTCTGGAATCAGGTGTCAGTTGGTAAAATACACCTCCTCCATCCCCAAGGAAATATTATCTAACATCTATAATGTAGTGGATAATTTTCCCATAGCTGATATCAACTGAAAAATAAAGGATCCAAGAAAACAACATTTACATCTTAGGCAAAGACAGGCTACTTTACCTTGGTAGTAGAGTAGGGCTCCCTTTTCACACGCTTTTTGGAAGGCTTCTTCGAGTCACCTAGGGGATGTGGAGGGACACAGCATGGCTGTCAGTTCATTGGCAGTGCTACTCATGAATGACTCAGGGACTGGAACTTAGGGGTGTGCCTGGTTAACAAGCATGGAATGAGCTTCTCCTGGACCATCTTCTTCATGGACCAAGGAAGGCAAAGAAAGAGCAGCAAGGAAATGAGAGTAGAGCCCTTGGCTTTCCAGGTAATGGCAAATGAAAGCAACGTGAAATAATCAAACTCCAAATGAACAAATGCTAAAATACATGCTAGGATTCAACCACAGCATCCTGTCACTTCTTCAGACCCTTTAAAAGCCCAGCAGGACTGCCACTACCTTCTTGACATCTACCAAGTCCCTTTCAACCTCCACAGACCCACATACACTGCTACTGCATTTATCATGGAGGGTATAGGGTTCTGCCTTGTATATGTGTGAATTTTTTAAAAACTAGATTTAATACCATGCACCAGCATTAATTATATTTATTTCTTTTCTTGGTTATGAAAATAATCAGTCAGGCATAGTGGCTCACACCTGTAATCCCAGCAGTTTGGAAGGTGGAGGTGGGCGGATCATTTGAGGTCAGGAGTTCGAGACCAGCCTGACCAACATGGTAAAACCCCATCTCAATTAAAAAAAAAAAAAACAACCCAGCTACTCAGGAGGCTGAGGCAGGAGAATCCCTTGAACCTGGAGGCAGAGATTGCAGTGAGCTGAGATTGCACCACTGCACTCCAGCCTGGGTGACAGAGACTTCATCTCAAAAAAAATAAAAATAAAAACTCAGGCCAGGTGTGGTGGCTCACGCCTGTAATCCCAGCACTTTGGGAGGCCGAGGCGGGTGGATCATGAGGTCAGAAGATTGAGACCATCCTGGCTAACAGAGTGAAACCCCGTCTCTACTAAAAACACAAAAACTTTGCCAGGCATGGTGGCACTTGCCTGTATTCCCAGCTACTCGGGAGGCTGAGGCAGGAGAATCGCTTGAACACAGGAGGTAGAGGTTGCAGTGAGCTGAGATCATGCCACTGCACTCCAGCCTGGGCAACAGCGCAAGACTCTGTCTCAAAAAAAAAAAAAAACCTCCCCTAAAAATAATCAATTATTAAAGATTAGAAAATACTGAAATACTTATATTTTAAAATAACCACTATAACCATACATTTTCCGTTCAGTCTTCCTTTGCCCTGTGTTTGCAGTCATCATGTGAGGGGCTGCCTATGTTCAGCCCAGGCAACCCACAGCGAGAGAGGGCAGAGCGGGGAGATGGCCCCTGGTGAGCACTGAGGCTCTTCAAACCAGCTGCCGAGGGAGTTGCAAGCAGGGTGACACATGAGGCTCATTATTTAGTGGTATTTTATGTTCTTACTTGTCTTGTCCCCAGCTTGTGTAGCTCACAGACTTTTTTTTTTTTTTTAACATTTCTATAGGGGTCATTTGAAGTTCATAATACCATCAAACATCAGTACAGGGTCTTCCCATTATTTACCGGCTTTGGGATATGTGCTGAGGAGTGGCCGCGCACTGAAGGAATGTGACCGGTTGTCCCAAGTGTTGTCCTCCAACTCAAAATCCGCAACCAGTTCAAAAGCATTTGGGCTTTTATGTGCCTTTCACATAAAGACTATGACACAGCTAAGCTATTCATGTACTAATACCTGCCCTGAGCTGTGTGACCACAGACACCACCCTATAATGTGGCCAGTGTGTAGGAACTCTACAGGCTCAGATCATTCCAGACATACATGCAGATGTTGGAACTCCCTTGCACAGTGACTCATGATCCCAAGGCTGAGTGCTGAGGGCAGCTCAGTAGTTCAGAGCCTCCGCACTGGGGCTGTATGCTTGGGTTCCCATCTTGGCTCTTTTGCTGAGGGGCTCATAAGCTTGGGCACATTCATCTCTGTCTTTTTCTGCCCAGCGAAAGGTGATAGTAAATCGATCATGCCATTTGTCTGTGGTGATGGCCGAATGATTTGATGTAGGTAAAGTGTACAGTATAAGTGCTCATGAGGCTTAATTATCAGTGAAATGTCTTGCTTTAGATTTCACAGCTTAATAAGGCTCAGAGGCTTATTCACGCCCAGGATTCTGAACTCCCAAGTCATTGTTCTATGACATACACCTGCTTGGCCTAAAACCAACAACTTTATCATAATGCAGACCCAGTTTTGAAACAAGCAGATAAAGTTGTCAAAAGTACTGTGTCTGCCTCAGCACACACTCAGTGCGCTCCACACAAAGGGCATCACCATCCGCCACAATGGCCCAGTGGCCTGGCTGGCACAGACAGTGGCAGAGCAAAGGGCAAGAGATCCCTAATCCCATCACCATGGTCGATAGGGCATCATAGACATTCCAGGGTGAAGGCACAATCCACATTGTGAGGTCCAACTGCTGCCATGTAGACAGGTGTGTTTTTACATGTACAGGAAGATCATTGGAGATAAGTGTTTTATATCCATGGCTAACAGATGAGATGACCATGAAATGAACACCAGTGTACTGGGTGGAGCAGCTTCTCTATTCAGTCTTCTGCACTAAAGCCTGTGAAACAATATCATCTTGCCTTATTTACTAACAAATACAAGTGCCTCTAAACTTAGACAGTTTCCAAGTCATGGAACTGATGAGCACTTAGCTCCTGCAGAGAGCTCTGGATGATGGGTCGGGAGAACTAAGTCACACAATACATCAAAACAGCATTAACAAGTAAACAGGTTTTCAAAGCTCTCTACATGCAAATTTACACAATTATCCTTTTAATTTTTATCTTCATATATATGTACATAATCTACTTGCTTCTGAGTATAAATAAAACTGTATGTTCTTAGTTAATAGTCTCTACCAATTCATTCTATTTATCTTTGTGAGTTGAAATACTGCATCTCATTGGATAACAAAAAAAAATTTGACTAAGATTACACTGGAAAGGTGAGTAGGTTGGGTGATTGACTGTGATGGACAATTCCATGATTTTGGATAACTCCCAAAGCATAAAAAAAAGTGTGTTTTATTTCACACGTAGACAATACACATTATTATTACTTTAAAAAATTAATATGTGAATGGAAACGACTTACTACAAATTTATTAAAGTAAATACACATTTCACAAAAAAAGAAGAGAGGAAGGGAAAAACATGTTAAAAACAAAGATAGGTACATTTTATTGTGTGAAAAGCCTCCAACCCATGCATACTACTGTGGCTTTGTTTCAAATATTTGGAAAGTAATGATTTCATAGTTCCTTAATTAGGTTAAAAAACTGCATTAAAATAGACTTTGCCATCCTCTCCCCTAGGGAATAACTTAATCTGTGGGGTGACGGATGGAACGTTGAAGGATGCAGGATGTAAAAGGAAATTATATATATATTATATTACATAATATATATACATTATATATAATATATATAATACATATTACATATATAATATGTATAATATATAATACATTTTATATATATAATATATATAATATATATTATATATAATATAATTATAATTAAATATATAATTTATTAATATAATTATATTATATAATTATAATATATAATTGAATATATAATTAAATATATTTAAATATATAATTATTTAAATATATTTAAATATATAATTATATATATATATATATATATAAAATTTGGGAATTTGTGAATAAACTGAATCCCAATTCACACTGGGTCTCCACCAGCTGCCACCATGCCTGGCTAATTTTTTGTATTTTTAGTAGAGACAGGGTTTCACTGTATTGGTCAGAATGGTCTTGATCTCCTCAACTTGTGATCCTCTTGCCTTGGCCTCCCAAAGTGATGGGATTACACGCCTGAGCCAGGATACATATTTTATAAATGAAGAAAAATTTCAAAGGTACTCTGCTTGGTATAATAATCAAATATATAAATTGAGGAATAAAACAGAACCATGAAACATATATATAACTGCATATGGAAAACACAGAGGATAATTTTTTAAATAACATATTTTGAAAACATTAACTAGGAATTTGAAAAGATCGCATTTGACAGGCCAGTATGAACATACCTTGAATGCAGCAACACAGGTTCCCCATAAGAAAAATCAAAATCAGGGAAAATGAAACCACAAAGGTACAATCTGCTCTGACCTTTGAAAAACTCAGCACAGACAGTGGCACTTAGGACCCACGGCAGGAGATCCCTAATCCCATCACCATGGCGATAGGGCATAAACATTCCAGGGTGAAGGCACAATCCACACTGTGAGGTCCAACTGCTGCCATGCAGACAGGTGTGCTTTTAC
Organism: Pan troglodytes; assembly: GCF_028858775.2. Classification (NCBI taxonomy): domain Eukaryota; kingdom Metazoa; phylum Chordata; class Mammalia; order Primates; family Hominidae; genus Pan; species Pan troglodytes. The sequence continues at coordinate 20,920,657 of NC_086016.1, forward strand.
ATGTACAGGAAGGTCATTGAAGGCTCAGTGTTTTGTTTCAAAAACTAAATCCCAAGCACACATATTATTATGCTACGCTTCCTCAAATAAGTTATGAGATGGGAAAAAGGGCACCCCAAATATATACATACATATATAATTATATATAATATAATGTACATAATGTATATAATTTCCTTTTACATCCTGCATCCTTATATTATATATTATTACATTATAATATAACATATAATAACATATAATTATTATATATTATTACATACAATATAATAATATATATTATATAATTATTATATATAATATAATATATAATTATATGTATAATTATATATAATTATATAAAATATAATTATATAATATATATTATTATGTTATATATAATATAATATCTTATATAATATATAATATTATATATTATTATATTGTAAAAAATATAATATATTATTTAATATATAATATATCATATATCATAATATAATATAAATTATATATAATAGTATATATGATATATTATATATAATATTATATATGATATATTGTATATTATATTATATATGATATGTTATATATACTATTATATATGATATATTATATATTACCTATAGTATATCATAATATAATATTATCATATAATATAATACAGATAACATATTATCACATGATATAGATAATATTTATTATCATATAATATAGATAATATATATTATCATATAATATAGAGAATATATAATAATATAATATAGATTATATATCATAATATAATATAGATAATATATATTACAATATAATATATAATATTATCTAATATATAATAATATATAATATATAATATATTATGATATATAATATAATATAACATATAATATATTATGATATATAATATAATATAATATACAATATATTATGATATACAATATAATATATAATATATTATGATATATAATATAATGTAATATATAATATATTGTGATACATAATATAATATATAATATATTATGATATATAATATAATATATAATATATTATGATATATAATATAATATAATATATTGTATATTATGATATATATAATAAAATATAATATAATATATTGTATATCATGATATATTATATTATATCATAATATAATATATTATATATTATGATATAATATATTATATTATATTATATTATATTATATATTATAATATAATATATTATAATATATATTATAATATAATATATTATAATATATATTATAATATATAATATATTATATTATATATTATAATACATTATAAAAAATATAATATAATGTATTATATATTATGATATATATAATATAATATAATGTATTATATATTATGATATATATAATATAATATAATATATTATATATTGTGATATATTATATAAAATATAATATAATACATTATATTTTATGATTTATATAATATAACATAATATAATTCTATATGATATAATATATAATTACATATAATATAATATATAATATATAATATACTATATATAATATATGTTACATATAATGTATATTATATAATATAATATATATTACATGTTATATATATGTTATATATAATATATATAATATGACATATAATATGTATTATACATAGTATATATTACATATATACTATATATATTACATATAATATATATTAAACATATTAAATATATATAATTTTTTTTAGACAGAGACTTTTTCTGTTGCACAGGCTGGAGTGCAATGGCGCCATCTTGGCTCACTGCAACCTCTGCCTCACGGGTTCAAGCGATTGTCCTGCCTCAGCCTCCAAGGTAGCTGGGACTACACCACACTGGGACTACAACAGCTGCCACCATGCCTGGCTAATTTTTTGTATTTTCAGTAGAGACAGGGTTTCACTATATTGACCAGGATGGTCTTGATCTCCTCACCTTGTGATCCTCTTGCCTTGGCCTCCCAAAGTGCTTGGATAACAGGCCTGAGCCAAGATACATATTTTATAAATGAAGAAAAATTTCAAAGGCACTCTGCTTGGTACAATAATCAAATATATAAATTGAGGAATAAAACAGAACCATGCAACATATTTATTACTGCATATGAAAAATACAGAGGATAATTTTTTAAATAACATATTTTCAAAACATTAACTAGGAATTTGAAAAGATCGCATTTGACCGGCCAGTATGAACATACCTTGAATGCAGCTACACAGGTTCCCCATAAGAAAAATCAAAATCAGGGAAAATGAAACCACAAAGGTTCAATCGGCTCTGACCTTTGAAAAACTCATCACAGAGAGTGGCACTTAGGACCAACGGCAGGAGATCCCTAATCCCATCACCATGGCGATAGGGCATAAACATTCCAGGGTGAAGGCACAATCCACACTGTGAGGTCCAACTGCTGCCAAGCAGTCAGTTGTGCTTTTACATGTACAGGAAGGTCATTGAAGGCTCAGTGTTTTGTTTCAAAAACTGAATCCCAAGCCCACACATTATTATGCTGTGCTTCTCAAAATAAGTTATGAGATGGGAAACAGGGCACCCCAAAAATATATATATATATAATTATAAGAAATATATATAAAATATATATGATTTCCTTTTACATCCTGCATCCTTATAGTATATATATTACACATAATATAAAAAATAATATGTAATTATTATATATAATATAATATAAAATAATATGTAATTATTATATATAATATGATATATAATAATATATAATTATTATAAATAATATAATATATAATAGTATTTAATTATTATATACAATACAATTAATAATATATAATTATATATTATGTAGAATAATATATAATTATTATATTTAATATGTAATAATGCATTATTATTATATATAATGTAATATATAATAATATGTAATTATATATCATAATATATAATATTATGTATTATTATATATTACATTATATATAATTATATATATAATATATAAAATATTATATATATTAATTATACAATTATATTATAATATGTATTATTTATATATTGTATATACATTATTTCTATATGTACATTATTTACATATATTATTTATATACATTTATATATATTATTTACAGATTATATTGTAAAATATATTCTATATTTTATAATATATTATATAATTACTATATATAACATATATTATAATATAATATATAAATACTGTATATTATGATATAATATACAAATAATATATATTATAATATAATATATAAATAATGTATGTTATACTATATATAAAATTATACAATATTATATAATATATAATAAAAATATAGTGTAAAATATATTATGATATATCATATATGATATAATACATTATGATATATTATATATGATATAATATAACATAATTATATATAATGTAATACAATATATGTCATATATTAAATATTATATCACATATTATATATTATATATCACATATTATATATAGTATATATCACATATTATATATAATACATATCCTATAATATACTATATATCATTCATTATATTATATATTATAAATAACATATATCATATATCATATACACATTTTGATACATATTATATATAATATATATCATAATATGTATATGATATATGATATATATTATTATATATCATATATCATATATGTAATATATGATATATATTACATATAATATGTATTATACAATAAATGATATATATTTTACATAATATATGGTATATATTATCTATATTATATGGTATATTATATGTAACATATGGTATATATTATATGTAATATATGGTATATATTATATCATGCATATATTATATAATATATTGTATAATGTATATATTATATAATATATTACATATTATATATAATATATAATGTATTATCTATTACATATATGATATAGATTATATATAAAATATATACTATATAATAAATATTAGTTATGTCATAAAATATAATATATAATATGTCATGTTATATATATTATATATAGTATACATTATATATTACATATTATATATAGTATATATTATATATTGTATATACTATATTATACATAGTATATATTATATATTATATATAATATATAGTATATAATATATAAGATATTCTATATATTATGTATATATTATATATTATATATGCTGTATATTATGTATTACATATTATATATGTTGTATATATTAAATATTATATATTATGTATATAATATAACATATATTATATATGACATATAATATATAGTATCTCATTTATTATATATTACATATTATATATTATATATATTATATAATATATATAATACATATTAAATAATATATATAATACATATTATATATACAATTTTTTTTTAGACAGAGTCTTGTTCTGTTCCACAGGCTGGACTGCAATGGCGCCATCTTGGCTCACTGCAACGTCTGCCTCACAGGTTCAAGCGATTATCCTGCCTCAGCCTCCCAGGTACCTGGGACTACACCACACTGGGACTACACCAGCTGCCACCATGCCTGGCTAATTTTTTGTATTTTTAGTAGAGACAGGGTTTCACTGTATTGGCCAGGATGGTCTTGATCTCCTCACCTTGTGATGCTCTTGCCTTGGCTTCCCAAAGTGGTGGGATTACAGCCCTGTGCCAAGATACATATTTTTCAAATGAAGAAAAATTTCAAAGGTACTCTGCTTGGTACAATAATCAAATATATAAATTGAGGAATAAAACATAACCATGAAACATATTTATAACTGTATATGGAAAATACAGAGGATAATTTTTTAAATAAAATATTTTGAAAGCATTAACTAGTAATTTGAAAAGATCGCATTTGACAGGCCAGTATGAACATACCTTGAATGCAGCAACACAGGTTCCCCATAAGAAAAATCAAAATCAGGGAAAATAAAGCCAAGAAGGTACAATCTGCTCTGACCTTTGAAAAACAAACCACAGACAGTGGTACTTAGGACCAACGGCAGAAGATCCCTAATCCCATCACCATGGCGATAGGGCATAAACATTCCAGGGTGAAGGCACAATCCACATTGGGAGGTCCAACTGCTGCCATGCAGACAGGTGTGCTTTTACATGTACAGGAATGTCATTGAAGGCTCAGTGTTTTGTTTCAAAAACTAAATCCCAAGCACACATATTATTATGCTGTGCTTTTTAAAATAAGTTATGAGATGGGAAATAGGGCACCCCCAAATATATATATATAATTACATATAATATAATATATATAATACATATAATTTCCTTTTACATCCTGCATCCTTATATGATATATATTATATTATACATAAATATATAATTATTAACTATAATATAATATATACAATGATATATATAATTATATATAATTATATATAATATAATAATATATAATATAAAATATATATTTTATATTATATATACTACATATTATATATTATTATATATAATATTATAATATAATATATAATATATAATATATAATATTATAATATTATATCATTATATTACATATAATATTATATACAATAATATATTATATATTGTATATATATACAATATATTGTGTATATATACAGTATATATATAGCATATATATAGTATATGTATACAATATATCATATACAATATACAATATATTGTATATGAGCCAAGATACATATTTTTTAAAGGAAGAAAAACTTCAAAGGTACTCTGCCTGGTACAATAATCAAACATATAAATTGAGGAATAAAACATAACCATGGAACATATTTATACTTGCATATGGAAAATACAGAGGATAATTTTTTAAATAACATATTTTGAAAGCATTACCTAGTAATTTGAAAAGATCGCATTTGATAGGCCAGTATGAACATACCTTGAATGCAGCAAGACAGGTTCCCCATAAGAAAAATCCAAAATCAGGGAAAATGAAACCACAAAGGTTCAATCTGCTCTGACCTTTCAAAAACTCAGCACAGACAGTGGCACTTAGGACCAACGGCAGGCGATCCCTAATCCCATCACCATGGCGATAGGACATAAACATTCCAGGGTGAAGGCACAATCCACAGTGGGAGGTGCAACTGCTGCCAAGCAGTCAGTTGTGCTTTTACATGTACAGGAAGGTCATTGAAGGCTCAGTGTTTTGTTTCAAAAACTGAATCCCAAGCCCACACATTATTATGCTGTGCTTCTTAAAATATGTTATGAGATGGGAAATAGCGCACCCCCAAATATATATATATATACATGATTATATATAATTTAATATATATAACAGATACAATTTCCTTTTACATCCTGCATCCTTATAATCTATATATTATTTGCAATATAATAGTAAATAATTTTAATATATAATATAATATATAATTATATATACTATAACAATATATTATATAGAATATATATTATATATCATATATTATATGATATATAATATATTAAATATATATTATATAATATTACATATGATATATAATATATATTCTATATAATATATCAGAATATAATATATATAATAATATATGTAATATATATAATATATATTATATTTTATATAGAATATGCAATATTATATAATATATTTAATATATATTATATAATATATTTAATATATATTATATATAATATAATACATATAATAAAATATATAACATTATATAATATAATATATAACAATATATAATACAAAATAATAATGTATGATATATTAAATATTATGATATATTACATATAATGTAATATAATATAATTATGTGTAATATAATATATAATACATTAAAATATATATCTTATATTTTATAAAAGATGTCATATATGATATATAAGATATCATAAATATTATATATAATGTATCATATATTATATATAATATATGATACATTATATGTTATATATAATACATTATATATAATATATCTTATATTATATATCATATATCATACATTATATATAATATATCATATATCATATATTATATATCATACATTATATGCAGACAGGTGTGCTTTTACATGTACAGGACAGTCATTGAAGGCTCAGTGTTTTGTTTCAAAAACTGAATCCCAAGCCCACACATTATTATGGTGTCCTTCTTAAAATAAGTTATGAGATGGGAAATAGGGCACCCCCAAATATATATATACATAATTATATGTAATACAATATATAATACATATGATTATACATAATATAATATATATAATACATGTAATATATATAACTTCCTTTTTCATCCTGCATCCTTCCATTATATATAATATATTATATATATTATAATAATATATAATAATATATAATTATCATATATAATATAACATATAATTATATATAATTATATATGATCATATATAATATAATATGTATAATTATATAATGATATATATAATTACATCTATAATATAGTAAAATATATTGTATATTATATATGATATATAATATAGTAATATTTATTTTACATTATATATTATATACAATACAATATATTACATATAATATATAATACATAATATATGATGTTCTATATTATGTATAATATATTGAATATATTAAATATATATTAAATCATATATATTATATAATATCCATTATATTATTACATTAAGTATAATATATAATATATAATATATGATTACATTATATATTATATTATATATTATATTAGATACATAATACAATATATAATATTATATAATATATAATAATAAATATAATATATAAGATATGATTATATATAATATAATATAATATAATTATATATAATATAATATAATCATTTGTAATATAATATATATTATATTATATATAATATATCATATATAATAATATTTCATATATTATATAATAGATATCATACATTAGAGATTATATATAATATATATCATATGTTATATATAATATTTATCATCTATTATATATAATGTATATCATGTTTTATATATAACATATATCATGTATTATATATTATATATCATGTATTATATATAATATATATCATATATTATATATAATAGAGGAAATATATTATATATATTATATTTAATATATGATACATATTATATAATATACATAATATATTATAAATAATGTATACATTATATATTATATACGTGATATATTCAATATATACATTATATATTATATATTATATATAACATATAATATATGTCATATAATATAATGTATATTATATGTCATATTATATATATTATTTATATAATTTAAATAATATATAATATATATAATATATATATATTTTTTAAAGGAAGAAAAATTTCAAAGGTACTCTGCTTGGTACAATAATCAAATATATAATTTGAGGCATAAAACATAACCATGAAACATATTTATAACTGCATATGGAAAATACAGAGGATAATTTTTTCAATAACATATTTTTAAAACATTAACTAGTAATTTGGAAATATCGCATTTGGCAGGCCGGTATGAACATACCTTGAATGCAGCTACACAGGTTCCCCATATTATATTATATATATTATATATTATATGGATTATATGTTACACAGGTTCCCCATATGATATTATATGTAATATATTTTATATATATTAAATATGTAATATATATTATATGTCATATTATATATTATATATGATATATATTATATATGTCTTGTATATATAATATATATTATATAATATATATTACATACACTATATGTAATATATATTATAAATAATACATATTAAATATTATATATGATATATAATATATAATGTGTATCATATATATTATATATATTATGTTTTATATATGATATATAATATATTATACAATATATAATATATATTATATATTATGTATATATAATTTTTTTTTAGACAGAGTCTTGTTCTGTTGCACAGGCTGGAGTGCAATGGCGCCATCTTGGCTCACTGCAATCTCTGCCTCACGGGTTTAAGCGATTGTCCTGCCTCAGCCTCCCAGGTAGCTGGGACTACACCACACTGAGTCTACACCAGCTGCCACCATGCCTGGCTAATTTTTTGAATTTTTTTAGAAATAGGATTTCACTGTATTGGCCAGGATGGTCTTGATCTCCTCACCTTGTGATCCTCTTGCCTTGGCCTCCCAAAGTGCTGGGATTACAGGCCTCAGCCAAGATACATATTTTTTAAAGGAAGAAAAATTTCAAAGGTACTCTGCTTGGTACAATAATCAAATATATAAATTGAGGAATAAAACATAACCATGAAACATGTTTATAACTGCATATGGAGAATACAGAGGATAATTTTTTAAAAAACGTATTTTGAAAGCATTAACTACCAATTTGAAAAGATCGCATTTGACAGGCCAGTATGAACATACCTTGAATGCAGCTACACAGGTTCCCCATAAGAAAAATCAAAATCAGGGAAAATGAAACCACAAAGGCTCTGACCTTTGTAAAAACTCAGCACAGACAGTGGCACTTAGGACCAACGGCAGGAGATCCCTAATCCCATCACCATGGCGATAGGGCATAAACATTCCAGGGTGAAGGCACAATCCACCTTGGGAGGTCCAACTGCTGCCATGCAGACAGGCGTGCTTTTACATGTACATGAAGGTCATTGAAGGCTCAGTGTTTTGTTTCAAAAACTGCTTCCCAAGCCGATACTTTATTATGCTGTGCTGCTTAAAATAAGTTATGAGATGGGAAATAGGGCACCCCCAAATATAGCCAATAGTGACAGTTTCAAATTGAAGAGAGGCACAACTGATACGTTGAGAATAAACAGAGATTCCATTCTGGTTTTTCTTTTTCAACTTTTATGTTAGATTCAGGGTGTACATGTGCAGGTTTTTTACCTGGGTATATTGTGTGGTGCTGAGGTTTGAGGTGTGAATGATCCCAACACCCAGGTACTGAACCTGGTACTCAGCAGTTTTTCAACCTTTTCCTTCCTCCCTCCCCCTCCTAGCAGTCCCTAGTGTCTGTTGTCACCATCTTCATGTCCATGGGTACTCAGAATTTAGCTCCTACTTACAGGAACATGAAGCGTTTGTTTTCTTTTACTGCATTAGTTCACTTCGTGGATTCCAGCTCTAGACATTTTCCCTCAAAGAACATAATTTCATTCTTTTTTGTGGCTGCATAGTATTCCATGGTCTATATGTACCACATTTTTATCCAGTCCACTGTTGATGGGCACCTAGGTTGATCCCATGTCTTTGCTAATGTGAATAGTGTTGCAATAAACATATAAGCGCATACGTCTTTTTGGTGGAATGATTTGTTTTCTTTTGGATACATATTCAGTAATGAGACTGCTGGGTTGAATGTTAGTTCTGTTTTATGTTCTTTGAGAAATCTCCAAATTGCTTCCCACAGTGGCTGAACTAACTTACATTCCCACCAAAGGTGTATAAGCATTCCCTTTTCTCCTTATCCTTGCCAGTATCTGCTATTTTTTTTTTTTTTGACTTTTTAAAAATAGCCATTCTGACTGGTGAGAGATAATATCTCATTGTGGTTTTGATTTGCATTTCTCTCGTGATTAGTGATGATGAGCATTTTTTTCATGTTTGTTGGCTGCATGTGTGTCTCCTTCTGAGAAGTGTCTGTGTCTTTTGCCCCTTTTTAAATGGGGTTGTGTTTTGCTTGTTGAATTATGTTCCTTATAGATTCTAAATATCAGACCTTTGTTGGATGCATAGTTTGTGAATAATTTCCCCCATTCTGTAGGTTGTTTACTCTGCTGATGGTTTCCTTTGCTGTGTGGCAGCTCTTTAGTTTAATTAGGTCCCATTTGTCAACTTTTGCTTTCGTTGCAATTTCTTTTGAAGACTTAGTCATGAATTATTTCCCATAGCCCATATCCAGAATGGTACTTTTGAAGTTTTTCTTCTAGGATTATTGTAGTTTGAGGTCTTAAATTTAAATCTTTAATCCAACCTGAGTTAATTTTTGTATATGGTGAAAAGGTGACCAGCTTTTTGTTTTTTGTTTTTGTTTTTTGTTTGTTTGTTTGTTTTTTGAGAGGTAGTCTCCCTCTGTCACCAGGCTGTAGCAGAGTGGCGCCATCTCAGCTCACAGCAACCTCCACCTGCCGGGTTCAAGCGATTCTCCTGCCTCAGCTTCCTGAGTCACTGGGATTACAGGCACGTGCCACCACACCCAGCTAATTTTTGTATTTTTAGTAGAGACAGGGTTTCACCATGTTGGCCGGGCTGGACTCGATCTTCTGACCTTGTGATCCTCCCACCTTGGCCTCCCAAAGTGCTGGGATCACAGTCGTGAGCCACTGTGCCTGGCCAATAAGGTGCATTATTAACATCAATAAAGCTCAGGAAACAGCTTTCACCATATTTTTGTTTAATTTACAGTTTTCTTTGGAATAGATTCCTCCCTCCATGAGCCAGAGAACTTACAATGTTCACTGCAGTGTCTTTAAATGTAGCAGTAGCAGCTGTGGGTTGAGAACACAAGTCTTCGACTCTTCCTTTTAGAGCCAGCCATTCAAGGTGCTCTATGTTCTTATTCGGCATTAGGTAGGGGCATCTGGGTGCTGGGCATAGCACCAGTGCCCCATGGAGGAGGGAGGCAGGAAGCCCCTTTCTTCCTTCTCTAAAACCTTTTTTCTTTATGTAGATCCAAGTTTTTAGCCTATATCATTTTCTTCTCTCTGGATAATTTCTTTTAACATTTTGACAGATCTACTGACAGCAAAATTGCGTTTCTCTGAGAAAGTATTTTTCTTCACTTTGGAAAGATAATTTTGCAGGATACAGAATTTTAGGTTGGTGGAATTTTCTTGCTTGCTTGCATGGGTTCTGAAGAAAAGTTTGATGCAATTTTTATTCTTATCCTTACATGTGTTAGGCCCTGCTAAAGCCCAAGGTGGTTAGACTCTTGTGAAATAGTTTCCCTGGGGCAGGCTTTTGCTAAGGAGAACGGAACACCCAGGGTGTATTTCAAAGTAGTTACTTTTCCCCTTCCCTGTGGGAAGCAGGAGGGAATTTTTCTCTGATGTGCATAAGAGCGTCTGGCAGAGCTCTTGGAGGTTCATGAAAGTGTAGGGCCCCCTAAGACCGGGCTCCCTTAATTCTTAATTCTCAAGTTTATGTGCATGGAGCCTCCAGCGATTTGTTGTTTACATGTAAGTCTTCCCACCGTGGTTCTGGCTCCAGTGGCCAGCCTCCGATCCTGTTAGGCTGGGACTCACTGCCTCTCCAATTTGGGGGATAATGGTTTGGCGTGTTAACCTCAAGTCTCTGATGGATCTAAGAAAAGTTGTTAATTTTCAGTTTGTTCAAGGTGTTTTTTGTTGTTGTTGTGAGGACAGGAGTGACAGCTTCCAAGCTGGAAAACAGAAGTCACATTTGGGTTTTGTTTCAAGATATTTTTCCAATGACAGAGAATGATGCCACACACATTTCCATAGATGTCTTTTGATGCAGACGTGCATGTGTTTCTGTTATCCTAAGAGTGAAATACCTGAGTCCTAAATGTGCTCCTTTCTAGAACCTTTATTCAATGCCAAAAACAGTATCCCCTCCAGCAGTGATGAGAGTTCTTGTTGCTCCAGATTCTCTCCAACACTTGGTGTTCTGTCTTTTACATTTTAGCCGTTTTGGAGGATATGTTATCCTGTTGTGATGTTAATTTGCATTTACATGAATATTAAGAAAGCTGAACACATTCAAGTTTTGCTTTTATAAATTACATGTTTAAAGTGTTTTACCCATTGTTCTTTCTCTTAGTGATTTTTAAGAGCTCTTTACATATTGTTGATGTGAGCCCTCTGTCAGTTCTATGTGTTCATAGATCTGTTCCCACTCTGCAACTTGCCTTGTCACTTTCTTAGTCTCTTAATAAACAGAAATTCTTAATTTGAATACAGTCTAATTTATCAATTTATTCCCTTAAAACTATGGCTCTTTGTGAACTGTTTAAGAAATCTGTCCCCATTCATGGTCATAAAAATTGGCTGGGCATGGTGGCTCACACCTGTAATCCCAGCACTTTGGGAGATCAAGGTGGGCAGATCACCTGAGATCAGGAGTTCGAGACCAGCTGGCCAACATGGTGAAACCCTGACTCTACTAAAAATACAAACATTAGCCAGGTGTGGTGGTGGGTGCCTGTAATCCCAGCTACTTGGGAGGCTGAGGCAGGAGAATCACTTGAGCCCAGGAGGTCAAGGCCGCAATGAGCAGTCATTGTACCACTGCACTCCAGCCTGGGTGACAGAGCAGGATGCTCTTTCAAAAATAAACATAAAAGTAAATCTAATGAGCTCTAGGATTTCTAATTTGAAGATAGAAGCGATAAACAAAATAAGAAACCAAAATACATTCTGTTTTGATTAAAGCAGAGGTCAGCCATAACTCTGAACCTAAAAAGGAGGTCACCTGAAGCAGCTGTGAGTAAGCAGGGTAAGATAGGAAGCAGAGAACCGATGCTCATTGCCAGATCTTAGGAAAAAAATAATAAATTAGGATGACATACTTTTGCAAACTTAAAGAAATCCCCTGAGGTGCTAATACAAAATTTCATTTGTGATAGGACTAATAAAGAAATTCAGCTAGTAGTGGGATCTGTCGTGGACTGAGTTTGATTCCAAGAACAGAAGAGGCAGGACCAGTGAGAAATAGCACAGACATATTTGCAAAAGCAGCCCTCCCACGTTAGGAAGAAGGGATACTTTTGCACAGTGAACAGCACTGCAACTGCTCATGTCTTTCATGTACTATCACACATGGAATGACTGAGATAATCCTGTGTTCCACACATAGTCCTCCTCCCATCCCCCACCACTTAGGCAAGAGCTGTGCCCAGGAAATGTCACCCGTAACTGGTCTGCACAGACCCTGTCTTCTAAAAGGGTGCTGTGCCTCCACCAGACCCCATGAGCAATACATTTGTCAAGCACACGCGAGACATGCCAAGGCCAAGGCCTGACTGATTTGACAGTAAAGACACAATGAGCCCCTCTCATTCAGAGCTTATTACTCACAGAGTGAAAATAAGAGAAGTCTGAGGTGGCAGCTCCCTGCCATCCTGGTGCCACACACTAAAAAGGACAGCACCGAAACAAAAGGGGTCAGAGAGCATGCATTGCAGGACACCCAATGCAGAGGAGCCCCTTGAGACTGCAGCTGGGTGGCGTCCTCATCTGCAGCTCTGTTGTGAGGGCCGGGGGCAGAGAGCCTCACCCTCACCAGGGCCAGTGAGGCAGGAAGTGAGGAACAGTCTCGGGAGACAGACGGAGCAAGCGGTGGCCTGGGTGCAGCCTGATGTTCTGGGAGGAGCAGGCTTAGGTCAGGTGCTGTGTGCACCTCTGTGTGGCCTATGGGGATCCTGCAATGGCTCAGGGTCTCACGGCAGAGCTGTTTCTCTGCCCACACAATGGACTCACAACCTGACACACGAAAATTCACAGAGAAACACAGAAAGGCACACGTGACACTCAAAGACAGACCCACACAAAAGCCATGCAGCAAAGCCTTTTGCCACACATGCACATGCACACACACACACACAGGCTCCCATCCTTTCAAACCACAGACTTGGTGTTTGCCCAGACACACCTGTGTCAGAGAAAGGGGATTTGCAGCTCCCCAACACACACCAGTCACTCCACACTAACCTAAGGTGTCACCAGCCAGCCTGGAGGACTTGGGAGGCTAAGTGGAGGTGGACAGTGGCCACAGAGCAAAGGCCTTCAGTGGATACCACCTGATGTAAAGAGCCATGGGGTCCACCGTGTGCACGCACACAAGGGGCACACATGTCTGCGCACCAGCTCCCCCATTCCTACACACATATCACCCATCCCTAGGGCTCTGGGGGCTGAGACCCCTCCCTGAAGACCCACAGGAGTCCCCATGCCTGAGTGACCCACTGCTCATGTCCATGCAAAAGAAAAGAACTTTTTATCTGAGGAATGCGAGACCCCTTTAATTATCTGGCCCAGAGAGGCACTGGACTGAAACAGCAGTCACATGTCACTCCCACTTGAGCTAAAGACCTCTTGAAGCCAGTTGCTCTGTGGGTTCCAGACTGATGCCAAGTAGACATAAAAAGCCAGACGCTGGACACCATAACTCTTCCCCTGTAGTCCAACACCTTATAGCCAGTCACTAAGGTTCTCTCTGGAAAGCAGTCAGAATTCCTGCTGACTTCATATCAGCCCACTCCTTGTCCCCTTCAGTCTTTAAAAACTTGCTTGTAATAAGGCTGAATGAAGCACTCCCAGGGCAACTTGGTATATCCTGGGCAGCTCTCTCAGCCTTGGTCCAGACAAACTCTCTATATGAACTGTGGTTCAGTTTGTTTCTTTAGGTCGACATCCACATTAGGGGAGCAGTGCTGCTGGGCTGGGGAAGCTGGTTCAGGTCAGATGTTGCACCAAGGGTTGGAGAAGGGGCGTTCCTGCATCAGCACCCGGACAAGGCAGAGGAGCAGGTGTCCAAACCCAGGCCTGGTCTGCTCCTGCTGTGGCTCACAGCCCCCACCCCACCTGGCAGACCTGGCAGACCCCGGAGCTGGCGACAGTGTTGCCCAGCTGGCCACAGACATATCATCACGTGGGGCTGCCCTATATGCTCCCAGTCTCCACACAGACACCCTTCATGGACTGGGGGACTGAGGGCAGGGACACTGGTGAAACAGGCAGGCATCTTCACCCAGCTACTCATCCCACTCACGACCTCCGGGGGAGGTGACAGTGACCAAGCCCAGCCCCAGCTGGCTCCTGGTCACTCACTACAGACTCAGCTCCCACAATCTCGAGTCCCACCTCCAGCTCCTGCCATTCCGAGGGACCTGGAGGCCAGGGTGCCCGGCGCATGACCAGCTCTGGGTTGTGGACCGCCCTCCACGGCAGTGGCCTGAGCGCTTGTTGTCATTATTCACTTTATTCACTCCTGGTTTCTGTCTGGAAGGGATCACAAAGACATGGCTTGCAGGGGAGCCAATCCTGCCAGGGACTGAGGAAACAGATCCTGGAGAAAACCAGAGACTTTGCTGGCACTTCAGGGGGACCCCAGTTGGCTCAATGCCCCCCTCTCCCCCATAGCCAACTGCTAACCAATGTTCTCTCTGAAAACCAGTCATAATTCCTAACCTGGTCAAAGCAGGGTCATCTGACACAGCCCAGCCACCCATTCTTTAGCACCGCAGGCAGCTAAAGAATGCCTGGTGAAATGCAAGTCTGATCGTGTCTGTGTCACCAAGCCCTTCCGTGCCCCCTGCTGCTCTTTGGACAAGCCCCTAGCAGCCTCTGTAATGCACAGCCCCCGCCCTTGTCTCCTGTGCTGTCTTCCGCAGCCTGGCCACACTGGTCCTCTCGCCCATCCACCTGACCCGACTCTGGCAGGGCCTTTGCAGGAGCCATTCCTCCACCCGAACCCCTCCTATTAAAACGTGTTCCTAGCCGGTTCAGCCCCAGCCTGTAGGGACCAGCCCCACATGGTCGGTGGGTCTCTCCCCGCGTGCCGCGACGAGAGAGTGTAGAAATAAAGACACAAGACAAAGAGATAAAAGAAAAGACAGCTGGGCCCGGGGGACCACTACCACCAAAGCGCGGAGACCAGTAGTGGCCCCGAATGTCTGGCTGCGCTGTTATTTATTGGATACAAAGCAAAAGGGGCAGGGTAAAGAGTGTGAGTCATCTCCAATGATAGGCAAGGTCACGTGGGTCACGTGTCCACTGGACAGGGGGCCCTTCCCTGCCTGGCAGCCGAGGCAGAGAGGGAGAGGAGACAGAGAGAAAGACAGCTTATGCCATTATTTCTGCATATCAGAGACTTTTAGTACTTTCACTAATTGACTACTGCTATCTAGAAGGCAGAGCCAGGTGTACAGGATGGAACATGAAGGTGGACTAGGAGCGTGACCACTGAAGCACAGCATCACAGGGAGATGGTTAGGCCTCCGGATAACTGCAGGCAAGCCTGACTCATGTCAGGCCCTCCACAAGAGGTGGAGGAGCAGAGTCTTCTCTAAACTCCCCCGGGGAAAAGGAGCCTCCCTTTCCCGGTCTGCTAAGTAGCAGGTGTTGTTCCTTGACACTTTTCACTACCGCTAGACCACGGCCCACCTGGCAACGGGCATCTTCCCAGACGCTGGCGTCACCGCTAGACCAAGGAGCCCTTCTGGTGGCCCTGTCTGGGCATAACAGAAGGCTCGCACTCTTGTCTTCTGGTCACCCCTCACTGTGTCCCCTCAGCTCCTATCTCTGTATGGCCTGGTTTTTCCTAGGTTATGATTATAGAGTGAGGATTATTATAATATTGGAATAAAGAGTAATTGCTACCAACTAATGATTATTGATATTCATATATATTCATATCTAAGATCTATATCTGGTATAACTATTCTTGTTTTATATTTTCTTATATTGGAACAGCTCGTGTCCTCGGTCTCTTGCCTCAGCGCCTGGGTGGCTTGCCGCCCACACCAGCCACCAGAAGCTCCCCAGCCCCAGCCCAGCAGCTGGTCTGGGGAGCGGGGAGAGCGCAGTCTGGGCTCGCGGTTCTGGCTGGGGGCCGGGCACCCCGGGGCGACCACGGCAGGCCCAGATGGGGATTCCGGTTCCAACTCTCCTGGCCCAGAGGCTCTAGGGTGGTCTTGTCTGTCTCACTCCGGGGGCAGAGAGGACACAGACAGACCCCAGCGCCACTGCTCGGCTGCGATGGTGCCTTAGACCCAGGTCCTGTGGGCTCTGGCCCGAGACCCCTCCCTCTAGGAAGGCTGGTGATCGGGACAGTCCACCTCGCAGGCGCGCGGCGCGGAGCCCGGACCTCAGCCCGCAATGACTCAGCAAGGGCCGGTGGGATTCTACATGGTCCTGCGATATCCAGGCGACGGAGTCTCGCCTCTAAAGTGGCCCGGGGAGCAGGAAGGTACGAGCCTCAGCTGAGCGAAACCCTCCTTGCAGCCACCACGGGGGACGGGGCGCGTCTCCTTCTGAATGACGCAAGGGGCGGGGCGCGTGGTGGGGCGGGGAAGGCGCGAGGCGCGCCGCGATCGGGGACTGTCCTAAGACGGGCGGCGCGCGCTGCGCTAGGGACTGTCATAAAAGGGGTGGGACGCGCCGCGCTCGGGATGTCGTGAAGCTGGGGGCGCTCGTCGCTGCAGCCGGCGGCTAGCGGGCGTCCGCGCCATGGAGCGCTACGCGGGCGCCTTGGAGGAGGTGGCGGACGGTGCCCGGCAGCAGGAGCGACACTACCAGTTGCTGTCGGCGCTACAGAGCCTGGTGAAGGAGTTGCCCAGGTACGCGGGCGGGGCGGGCGGCGGCCTGCCGAGGCCGCATCGTGTCCCGCCGGGGCTCACCGCGCCCCCCTACCCGCAGCTCTTTCCAGCAGCGCTTGTCCTACACCACGCTCAGCGACCTGGCCCTGGCGCTTCTCGACGGCACCGTGTTCGAAATCGTGCAGGGGCTACTGGAAATCCAGCACCTCACCGAAAAGAGCCTGTACAACCAGCGCCTGCGCCTACAGAACGAGCATCGAGGTGCGCGGGGGCAGCGGGATGAGGTGCCGCCTCCTCCGGGTCGGCGCCTCCGGGCAGCTCTTGGTATCTGTGCAGCTCGGCTCCTTCCTTGGGAGTGTTCGGAAGAGGTCTCTAAGATTGACAAAATCAACGGGCGCAGAGACTGAGACAGCGCCTTTTTGGTGACCAATGTGTCCAACGAGTTTTGTTTTCAGTTGCGCAGCCCACCCCCTTCTTAGCAGAAACTCCCTGTTCGGGCTTCCCTGTGCCCCACCCCCTTCCAGGCCTGATGGCCCTAGGCCTCCGTGCTTGGTTGGCCGGCAGGCTGACTCTGGTGGTAGATCTGACTGCGTTGCCCTCCGGTAATTGGAGTTCTGTTGACAGCTGAGCAGCGCCCTTGGGTAGTTGGAGGTCTGTTGACAGCTGTGCGCGCCCTTCAGGGTCAGTTCCCTCTCAGGCTTGCAGGGCCTCATTCTAGTTGCACATCAAATTCCTAAGCACTGTCTCCTGTGGCGCCCTCCCAAACCAGAAGAGCTTCCCACTTGAGCTGCATGCTTCCTGGGCTTCGGAGCCCTTTCCTGCAAATTATATAGGGCAGGTCCCCCTGCACCATCAGATTTCCACCTTTGCTGTTTTATTTTTCCCAAACTTCTTATTTTAAAAGTTCAAACATTTGGAAAAACTGAAAAGACAGTGTAGTGCATACGCTTGTGCTCTCCACCGAAAGTTCAGTAGTTAACATTTTGCTCTAGTTCTTGACATCCCAAAATACATACATGTGACAGCATAGCATTCACCAAGAGTCTTCAGCATTCCTGGAGACCAGGATTTTCAACCCAGCCATGTTGACATTTGTGGCTGGGTAAGTCTTTATGGTGAGATGCTGTCTTGCGCATTGCAGGATGGCAGGGGTACCCTCCCTAGTCCTCAAAACCAAGAATGCCTCCAGACAACCTGGGTGGTGGGGTCAACCTTGGCCTTGGATTGGGAGCAAGTGCTCTAGAACAAGAGCGGTCTCCTACACAGCTGCAGAAGGTAGCCCCCTGAGAAATTAACTGTTCCGGGTGTCTCCTGACTTTCAGTGCACGGCCACATCATGGTACCTAACTTGTGGCAAATTGTTGCTTTATAAGTAAGGATCCAGTCCAAGTTCATGTACTACAGTTGGTTACTTTGGTCTCTTTGCTTCTGAAACAGTCCCCAACATTTATTGTGGCATTGACTTTTTATAGAGTCTAATTCTATAATTAGAATGCCCTGCTCTGGATCTATCAGAGGAAATGCTTCCTCGTGCATTTAACCTGCTTCTCCACTCTCTGGGTTTACTGTACACTGGACTGCTGGTAGGAGCCTGATTAGAGGCAGGTTTAATGTGGCAAAAATTCCTCCTAGCGGTGCAAGGCCCCCTTCCCCAGAAGGCAGGCAGTGTCCATCTGCTCCAGGATTGGTGTGTTTCTATCAAGAATGGATGTTGGATTTTGGCAGTTCCCTTTTTG
Source organism: Pan troglodytes (assembly GCF_028858775.2). Classification (NCBI taxonomy): domain Eukaryota; kingdom Metazoa; phylum Chordata; class Mammalia; order Primates; family Hominidae; genus Pan; species Pan troglodytes. Next base: position 20,940,553 of record NC_086016.1, read on the forward strand.
GCAGCTCTTGAGATGATCACATGGTGAATCATTTTTTATTACTACAGTGAATTACAGTCACTTGAATTCCATCCTACTGGGTCGTGCTGTAGTATCCTTTTTATGTACGCTGGATTTGATTTGCTAAAATCTTGTTAAGAATTTTTTTGTCTATGTTCATGATAAACTGTGGTCTATAGTTTTCATGTAATACCTGGTTTGGGTATCAGGGTTTTTGCCAGCCTTATAGGATGAGTTTCGAAGTGTTCTCTGCTCTTCAGTTTTCCAGAAGAGTTTGTGTAGAATTGGCATTACTTCTTCCCCTAAATGTCTGGGCGACTGTCTTTTTAAAAATTTTATTGAGCTGTAAGATGCATGCAGTTTACTAATCCCAAGCGCATGGCTCATTATTCCTTAATGCTCAGACTGTGCCATGTGTGGCCAGTTGGGGGCGCTCCAGGCACCTTTAGATGCCGCCCCATCATTCTGTGAGCACTTTCTTGCTTTCTGGTTCAGGTACGTGTTCAGGCTCATCTTTTCTTGTTTTCTCCGTGTCTCAGTCCTGGAATCGGCCATTTTTCCACAGAGTTGTAGTTCTTTCTAGCAGGATGGGGAGTTTCAGTAACTGCCTGGGCCCAATGCTGTTTGTGCTTCAGAAGGTTTGGGCCAGGCCCTGGTTCCACCAGCAGCAGGCATGCCTGCGTTGACTTTCTGCTTCTCCTGCTGATTTGGCAGGGGCGACTGGCTGCTCCTGCCTCCTTTGTGTTCCCGGTCGTGTCTAAGGCCAGGCCCCTTCTGCCCAGGCAGCCGGCGTGGCTCTCTTCTTGCCTTTTGGTTGCCTATCTAGTGGAATCTCGTAGTGGACCTGGCACTTGTAGCAATGTTTGATCAGTAGAGTGAAGAAGATGACATTTCCCTGCTTCCCTGTGTTATGGAGCTGTCTTGAGGGGGGCTTTTGGTAAATACCATCATCGAGGTGTGTACAGAATGCCAAGAAACAGGAGATTGGGGAAGGCTGTAGGCACAGCCGGAGCCAGGCTACCTGCAGGGGAGCCTCAGGGGCCGTGGAGTTCCCTGGAGACTTGCCACCAGAGAAGAGCTGCAACATCAGGGCTCTTCCCAGGAACAGAGTGTTGGATTTCACGTTTTGTTGTGGCCAGGGACCCCTCCTTCCTGGGGAACTGTAGCCATTTGGCACTTAATGCACTGGAGCCAGCTGCGGGGTGCTCCATGTTCCATTTTGCCATGATGGTTTATGTCCCATGATCGCTTCCTCTGTACACTCCCTTCAGACTAGAGTTTGCACATCTGTGTTTGTGCACAGTTTAGCAGGGACCGTGGAGCTTTGCTTGGTGGCCGAGGGTGAGCCCCTCAAAGCCACACAGACTCCCTGGCCCAGAGCCTCACAGGCTTATGACACCCCAGGTTCATCCCAAACTTGGGCCTCCCAGGTCAGCTCACCCTTCTCCCTCTGGTGCTGTGTAGGGGCTGGCAGCTGCAAATGGGGGAGGGGGCTGCCCACCCTGAAGGGCAACACCAAGGGTGGAGGGGCCAACCACACACCTGGTAGGCAGAGGCCCCACGCTCAGGGTCAGCGACCCCGCTCCTCCTGCTCCTTTCCCATGCCTTTGCCTGAGGTGGTCTCCAACACTTGAGTAGATGTCCTATGGCCTGTGGCCATGGGGGCCCTGAAGCCCTCAGACTGCAGCCTCCCTCCCGCCTGCTTCCTCCAGCTGCCCTGGGTCTGGGGCTGCAGCTTTGGCCCCACCTGGCCAGTCTTCCCCACCCCCACTCCCTTTCAGTGCCCCGCACCTTCTGGAATCCCCTGGAGACTTGCCGTGACAGTGGGGTGGGAGGATGGAGGAGGCTGGCATCCTCCCCAGTGCAGACACCCCTTTGGCCTGGCTGCTCTGCTGGGTTGGTAAGGCAGGTGCCCATGGGTGAGGGCTGCTGCCAAGTCCCACCGCCTGCTGACGGGCTCTCATCCCTCCCAGTGCTCAGGCAGGCGCTGCGGCAGAAGCACCAGGAAGCCCAGCAGGCCTGCCGGCCCCATAACCTGCCTGTGCTTCAGGCGGCTCAGCAGCGAGAACTAGAGGTACTGGGGGCACAGGCAGGGTGGCCGGCCCAGCTCTCCTGTGGGCACCACCTGGCTCTGCTGACTGGGCTGAGCTGAAGGGGTGTGGGGGGCTCAGGTGTGGGTGGCTACCCTGGGCCTGAGTGGGACACTGGAGGCCTAGTGAGTCCCACCAGGTGGCTCCTCGCTGAGGGTGCCAGGTGTGCTGGGACTGGGTGGAGGGTGAGAACCCACCAGTGCTCCCCTGGAGTCCATTAGTGCCCCTCATGGGTTGGGGTCTCCGCAGAGCAGGTGGCCTCGGGGGGTACAAAGGCAATGGTGGGGTGATGGGGCCAGCCAGGAAGGGGCCCATCCTTCTCCCCGGGAGCACAGGGACAACCAGAGACCGGCATGTAACCAACAAGTCATGGGGCAGGGTGTGCCTGCGGAGACGTGTGTGTGGTCCCAAAGCAGTCCCAAGTCAAAGCATTTGTGGAAGCCCCTTGGGGCCCCCTTCAGGGGTTCACATGGCCGAGGAGAGGCCTGGGTGTGGTGAGGATGCATTGGTGGTGTCAGAGCTGGTGCTGTTGGGGACGGCAGCAGGAGCATGTGTTTGAGCTGCCCTCACCTCCCCCGCCGCCCCCGGCCCCACGGCAGGCGGTGGAGCACCGGATCCGTGAGGAGCAGCGGGCGATGGACCGGAAGATCGTCCTGGAGCTGGACCGGAAGGTGGCTGACCAGCAGAGCACACTGGAGAAGGCGGGGGTGGCTGGCTTCTACGTGACCACCAACCCACAGGTCAGTGCCTGGGCCTGCTCTGCCCTAGCCCGAGTGCCCCTGGGCCCCTGGGCCCCATTCCATCTGGGATTTCACTGCTGGTCCCTGGGGAGCCAGGCTCAGGGTATAGGGGGTGAAGTGGAAGGATTGAGGCTCTGGAAAGGATTTCTGTGCCATTCCCAGCATGGAGGCCAGGCCCATTCCCTACAGGGAGGTGAGCCAGCCAGCCATGGGCACTGCCCACCCTCCCCAGGCCTGCTGTGCCCCACAGGGCCCTCTTCTGCTCCCCTCCCACATGCCATTCCAAGTGGCCCTGCTGGGGGCAGAGGCTCAGATTCCGAGTGGCCCTGCTGGGGGCAGAAGCTCAGATTCCACCCTGTCGTGGCAGGCCATGACCAGGCTTCACAGGATGGTCGCCCCGTGGGCTCACTGCCTGGCACCCTTGGGCCGGGATGAAAGGGGCCTGGGGGTCACTCTGGCCTTCATGGGGCCCCTCCATATCCCAGGAGCTGATGCTGCAGATGAACCTGCTGGAACTCATCCGGAAGCTGCAGCAGAGGGGCTGCTGGGCAGGGAAGGCAGCCCTGGGGCTAGGAGGTCCCTGGCAGTTGCCTGCTGCCCAGTGTGATCAGAAAGGCAGCCCTGTCCCACCATAGCCACAGGCAGCAGAAGTCTGGGCAGAGTTCATCTTCTTGACCTTTGGCCACTGCCTTCCCAGCTGCCCGCAGGGGGTTCCCCCTGCTGAGGAGAGACCAGGTGGACCCCAGCTGCCTGTCACCCTTCATCTAGGATAGTCTCATAAAGGGGAGGCTGGGCCAGCCTGCTGCTGTCTGCTTCAGGACCAGGCAGAGAGTGAGGCTGGGGGTTCTCACACCTTACTCCACCGGGCACATCCCAACCTGCACTGAGGCCCACCCGAGTGCTTGGTCTGGTCTCAGCCGCTCCCTTGGCAGCTGCAGCCCCCATGCAGAAGATGCTCCCAGGCCCAAGCTCTGTGTGACCCAGAGAAATAAAGATGCCTCAGTGTGGCCCGCATGTGGCTTGTGTGATAGCTGCAGGTTCTGCCATAACCGGGGCCCTGGTAGGGCCCCCACCTCTGTTGCAGCAGAGGCCTCTACCTGGGGGCCCCTTCCTGGGCTGTGTGCCCAGCCCACCACCCCTCCCCCTGCATGGAGACTGGGACCCTCCAGCCTTTCCTGCCCCAGCCCTGGTCCCAGGATGCTGTCACTGCCATCTGTACAGGGGCCCCCATCCAAGCCCCAGGGCATGAGGACCACATCCAGCCTGCTTTGTGGGGCTGGGGGCTGGAGAGCACGGGAGAAGGCCCGGAGTGCAAGTATGCACCTGCCGCAGCCTGGTCAGTGTCCTGTGGGAACCACTAGGAGGAGCCTGATGCAGGTCACTGGGATAGAGGACTCAGGGTGGCAGGAATGGCCTGAGGAGGAGCCCTGCGGGGAGGCGTGCCAGGCCCACCTGGGGAGCTTGGCCTCTGCATCTGCATGAGTCCCCTCCGTGCTGGCCTGGGCCCATGGGCCCTGCAGGGTCCTTGTGGAGTCAGGGTTGGGGGTGTCCAGCACCCTGGGTGGCCAGGTCTGTGCAGGGCCTGGCCCCCAGGAACAGATGATGCTGGAAGCCAGAGTTTGGGATGAGACTTCTCTGACCCTGTCTGAGCCACTCCCTCTTTGTTGCCCAGAGCTGACCCTGTGTGAGGGCAAAGGGCTCTCAGCTGCAGGAACAGTGGTTTATTGACCAGGCAGGCCTCCCCAGCCCGGCCACTGCTCCCCGAGGGGCTCGGGCTGTGTGGGCTGGCCTTGGCAGAAGGTGGACAATCCTCTAGGTCCAAGGACATGGGGGTCACAGAGGTGGGGGCCTTGGGCCCACACATCCGAGGAAAGTTCCTAACAGTTACCAGCGGCTATCCCAGGCAGGTATCAGGGTCAGCCCACACCTGAGTGCCCCCACCATTGGCAGGGCTGGGAGGCACCTGACTCCACCTCCAGCAGCTCTGCAAGTGTGGGGTGAAAAAAGGTGAATCTGTGTGAGGATGGGGTTGGCTGCAGTTGTGGTGATGGCCTGGGTGGGGGCCGGGGGTGCTGGAGGCTGAGGGTGGGCTGGCGGGTGCTAGGCAGGGCGATGGAAGAGGCTGCCAGTTCGGAGCCGCCTCAAGAGCTCCAGCCACAGCAGCTGCCGCTCCCGATGGGTGCCCTTCATGAGGCTGCTGTTCTCCAGGGCACGGCGGGACAAGTAGGGCAGCACCTCCATCACGGGGCCATAGGGCACGTACTTGTACACGGGGTAGCCGGCCTGGCCTGCATGGGGGCAGATACACCATGAGGCCCAGGCCCAGCACCGTACCCCATCGCACCAGGGAGGGCCCCACTCACCCAGCGGGAAGCTGATCTGGTCACACATGCCTAGCAGCTGTCCAAAGTACACCTGGTGGTCAGCAGGATGCAGGCCCAGCTCCTCCATCCTGTGCAGGTGAAGCCAGGAACTGAGGGCCAGTTCCAGGACACTGTCCCCGGTGCAGGGATACAGGGCTCCTGTCCCAGCTCTGAGCCTGTCCTGCCACCCCAGGTGCCCCATCTGCACTCTCCAGACTTCATCCCCTGCAAGGTGGGGCTGGGGTATGGGCTCTGCCTGGCCCTGCCCCAGTGAGGCCTCTTCCCAGCAGGACTCTGCTGGGCTGCCCTACTCTTCTCCCTGGGGAGGCCTCAGCCCTTAGCCAACAAGGCCTCCCACCTGCTTTCCCTCCCCTCTCCTCTCTCACCTCTCCTCTAGCTCCCTTCTTGGAGGTGCAGCCCTTCCTCGGGCCCTGACCCACCCAGCAGCCTGCCCCACAGGGCAGAGAAGCTCCTCAGCTCTCCTGCCATCCCTTCCTCAAGCCCCTCCAGGGTTCTGTGGTATGACTGGTCTCCGGCCCCTGCCCTCGCCCTCTGTGGGCTGCTGCTCTGCCCCATCCCCACAGCTGCTGTGTCCCACACAGCTGCCACCAGCCCCCGAGTCCTCGGAAGGCGGCTGCTCTGAATCGAGATGTGTTCCAAATGTCAAATACACACAGGATTTAGGAGACTTTCTAGAAAAATAATGCACAGTGCCGCGTTGCTTTTCTAAAAGCAACTGGAATACAATTTGAAGTAATATTTTGAATATTTTGGGTTAATTAAAATTATTCTTGAAATTCATTTTATCTTTTTCCTTTAACGTAGCTACTAAATTTAAAATTACAGATGTGGCTTGCATTATATATCTATTAGCACTGCTCAGATATTGGGGTGGGGCCCTCAACTCTGTCCTGTCTTCACACCACCCCTTATAGCGTCTTACAAAGATTCTCAGGGTCTGAAATATCCATGCAGTGACAGTTCTCAAGTTTCATCTCCAGCTTACTATATGCAGGTATCCCGGCTTAGCTGATCTGCACAGCACTGCGGTCCCCACCCTGGGGTGAGTTCCGCCTGCTGCTCACGCATCACCCGGGACCACCCAGTCTAAAGCAGGCACCCATCTCTGCCACATCGCCCTGGTCTCCATCTTGTGTCTTCCTCAACCCCAGGACATGAACTCGAGAGCCGGGCTGCCACTGCTGGCTGCCCCCTCCCCTGCTGGTGTGCACAGCCTCTGCCATGTGACTGCGGCTCCTCCCAGCGCAGGACAGTGGCTCACTCCACCTGGCATCTGGGCTTGGCCTCGTGAGGCACTTTGGCCAGCAGGGAGGTACCAAAGGTGACACAAGCAGAGGCTTGCCCTCTCCAGGCCTTCTGAAAGCCTGAGCCCAACACGTGCCCAAGCCTGGGCTGGCCTGTGGGATGCTGGACCCGGGATGCAGTCTCCTTTACTGCCCCAGCCATGAATGAGCTCATTAGGCCCTACCGGCCCCACATCACAGACGCAGGAGGGACACAGGCACAGCCAGCAGCAGAAGCATCAGCTGAGCCAGCCCACCCCTGGCCTACAGAACATGCCACTGTTCCAGCCTCTAAGTTTGGGGCTGGTTTGTTCCTTGGCCAAAGCCAACTCAGATTGTTTGAGGGTGGGTGGTGTGGCAGTCTGGGCCCAGCACAGGACAGAGCAGCTGCCATAGTCTAGAACCACTTACCCATGGGAGGGGACCCCAGCTCCCCAGAGCTCCCCAGCCACCCACAGCAGGGGCAGAGCTGAAGCCTGCAGGGGTCCAGCCTCTCAGGCAGGGATGTGAGCGTGGTACTGGGGGAGCCTGGCACAGGGCCCTTGGGGCCAAGAGGAGAGAGCCCGGCTGCCACTCAGGGGAGGGGGAAGCTGTGTCCACTGGGGAAGCCACTGCCACAGCAAGATAGTAGGGACAGACAGGTGCCGGGCGGAAGCTGGAGAGAGGAAGCCCTGCTGAGGGCAGGCTGTCCTTTCGGAGTTGGATGGTGATGTGTCTAGTCAGGCTGTGAGTCCACCAGCATTGAGAGTCCACCCAGAGGCTGGGAGTCCTGATGACAAGCTGAGAGCACCCCCCACCAGCTCCCGAGTGCTGGGCAGTGCTGGCCACCAGGCCTGTGCGTGTGGAGAAAGTGAGTCTGTCCAGCTCCCGAGTGCTGGGCACTGCTGGCCACCAGGCCTGTGCGTGTGGAGAAAGTGAGTCTGTCCAGCTCCCGAGTGCTGGGCACTGCTGGCCACCAGGCCTGTGCGTGTGGAGAAAGTGAGTCTGTCCAGTTCCCGAGTGCTGGGCACTGCTGGCCACCAGGCCTGTGCGTGTGGAGAAAGTGAGTCTGTCCAGCTCCCGAGTGCTGGGCACTGCTGGCCACCAGGCCTGTGCGTGTGGAGAAAGTGAGTCTGTCCAGCTCCCGAGTGCTGGGCACTGCTGGCCACCAGGCCTGTGCGTGTGGAGAAAGTGAGTCTGTCCAGCTCCTGAGTGCTGGGCACTGCTGGCCACCAGGCCTGTGCGTGTGGAGAAAGTGAGTCTGTCCAGCTCCGGAGTGCTGGGCAGTGCTGGCCACCAGGCCTGTGCGTGTGGAGAAAGTGAGTCTGTCCAGCTCCCGAGTGCTGGGCACTGCTGGCCACCAGGCCTGTGCGTGTGGAGAAAGTGAGTCTGTCCAGCTCCCGAGTGCTGGGCATTGCTGGCCACCAGGCCTGTGCGTGTGGAGAAAGTGAGTCTGTCCCATCACCGACACATCTATGACAATTAGCAGAGGGTCAGGGCACAAAAATGGGTGTGCTGCAATTTCAGGCCATGAAAAGGCAGCAGCATCATGAACAAAGGCTGAATGTGGGCATCACTGAATGATTTCAGAGCCGTGAGTCAGCTCCCCGAGCAGCACCAGGATGTGTCCTGTTGGCTGCAGCCCTGGCCCCAAGCCTGGCCCTGTGGCTTCACAGCTTCTTGGGGAGCCCCCTCGTGCCACAAGCCCTGGATCTGGGGCACCCTGCCCTGCTGAGAGTGGAGCTCCTGCTCAGCTCCTAGGAAGGCGAGAGCCAACGAGGCCACTGCCCAGGCCCCCGAGGGTTCTAGGGGGTCCCATCCCTGGGAAGGCGGAATCTGGGAGGGGAGGGGGACCTAGGACCCCATTGTGTGCACAGCTTGGGCTAAGGCATGAGATAAGACCAGGGTGACAGTACAGGAGTATCCAAGAACTGACTTCACCTAACTTCTGCATTTGACTTGTTAGAATTCTACCGAAGTTGTGCTCCATGGGACAAATATTTAAAGAGAAAACAAACCGTTACATTCCAGATGTAGTTAAAATGTTAAGGGAACTGCTTATAAATGAGGCAGCGCTGTGGAGGCCTCCTGAGGGACTGGGCTCCAACACTGCATTTGTACCTTTCAGGAGCCATCCGAATACCCTGATGAAATTTAGTTTTTTAATTGTGAAGTTTAATAAGTCAGATGTTAATTTTTAAAAGTCTGGGTACAGTGGCTGATGCTTGTAATCCCAGCACTTTGGGAGGCCAAGAAGGGAGGATCACTTGAGGCCAGGAGTTTGAGACCAGTCTGGCCAACACGGTGAAACCCTGTCTCTGCTAAAAATACAAAACATTAGCCAGGCGTGGTGGCACATGCCTGTAATCCCAGCTACTTGGGAGGCTGAGGCATGAAGAATTGCTTGAACTTGGGAAGCGGAGGTTGCAGTGAGCTGAGACCACGCCACTGCACTCCAGCATAGGTGACAGAGCGAGATTCTATCTAAAAAAAAAAAGTTAATTTTAAAAACCAACGTAACTGCAAAGAGCCATTGTGCTCTCACAGTCCGATGTCCAGAATGCCAGCGGGCCTGGGCCTGCCCACTGAAGCCACCCTCCAGCTCATTTCACCAGCCTTTCCCCACAAATGCCCGACCACCCAGCAGGTCGCTCTGCCCACCCTGAGCTCTGCACTGCTGCCACCTCTCCCCAGCCGGAGGAGACAACGGCTCAGGTTGGGGTTTCGGTGCAGGGTGGGGCACACCTACCTGCGCAGTGCGAAGCGCACTGTGTCCTCATTGTGGGAGGCCACCATCACCTTGGCCTTGGCGTTGTGCTTCAGCTCCTCCAGCACGTAGTCCAGGCACCTGTGGAGAGTGCCATGTGAGCCCAGTTCCAGGCCTGTGGCTGCCTGCACCTCTCATTACCAGCTGCACAGAGAGCAGGCCGAGGGCAGACCCAGATCCATCCAGTGAGCTGGCTCTTTCCAAGGGTATCCACAGGATCAGGAGGAACAGGAGCAGCATCTGCCCCTCCCAGCATCTCATGAAAAAGAAAGACCAGCAACCAAGCAAAAGCGATGTCTGGGACCAGACAATTCACGCAGAACCAGCTGGGGGGGCAGAGTCCCTGCATCAAACGTGCTGTGACTCTGGGGACCAGCCCAAACATGCCCATGAGCCTCATGACAGACACAGCTTTGCGTCTGGGGAGGGATCGTACAGTGCACCCTTGGCCCTGCAAGGAAATAAAAGGGAAGCAGGTCCCTGTAGGGCACAGTGGGGGTGGGCATCCCGGTGCACCAGGAAACCCGAGCAGTATGGCCCTCCTGCAGCGAGGACACTCAGCAGGCTTGACCACGCGCACATTTTCTCTGATCCAGCAAGTCCATTTCCAGCAACCTAGGACAGCTGCATCCTCAGACACAAAACCCCTGACAGCCCGTGTGTACCACAGAGGGTGACGGTATGTCCAGCGAGTCCGTTACAATAACCAGACTAAAAACCAATAAGATCAAAGATGCTGGACACATAGCCCCGGGCACTCCATGCTGGCTGTTGACAGCACCACTCTGCAAGCCCACACAAGAGGACCCAGATGGAACGCGAAATGAAAAACACATCAGGCAGAGGACACGCTACAACGCAAACAACAATGGCGGAGATGTGTGCGCTGTGGCACGACATGCACAGCGGCTGCAGGAGGGGAGCCAACCAGGAGACACTTGGGGTCTCTCTGAATTTGCAGCATGCACACACGCCTCTAAGAGGAAAAGCCCATGGTTGGCCAGCCTGTGCTACATGAAAAGATCACCAAGAAACTAGAGCAGTAAAAGCAGGTGCAGAACAGCTGATGGGCGATCCCACTGTGTGAACTGAAAAGCAAACAGGCTGAGCCTGCAGGGTGGGGCGGACCGGGTGTTCATGCACATCTCTGGATCTAAGTGTCTGCAGGAGCAAGCTCAGGGAACTGTGGCCAGTTTTGCTTTGTTCAATAGGCTTTTCTATATTTATAAAAGAATAACCTTAATGCTTTTGAAAAAGTAACACATGACATAAAAGCTGAGGAAATACCAGTTCTGACCTGGGGACACATGTGGCTGACAAGTTCAGTCTCCAAGCCTCTCCCTCAGGCCTGGTTTCTTGGCGCCCTGCCCTGAGAAGACAGAGGGGTGGGAGAGCTGCGCACCTGTGGTACATGGCGTTGGTGGCCTCGTACGTGGGGTTGATGGGGTCCTCATAGCCAATCTCTGCCGCACGGGCTCGCTCCTGGGCCAGGTATGCGCCCCGCACCAGCTTGGCCCCAAAACACCAGCCCTCACGGCGAGCCAGCTCCACGTCCAGGGTCACATTGTCATAGGCATCCTGTGGGGCCAGGGCCAAAAGTCACAGGGAGCCTGGGCAAGCCCAAGTGACAGCAGGATGGGGCCTTCCTGGGCCCAGGTGCAGTCACCAGGGCTGGGCAGCAGCTGCCTGGGGAGGTGCAGCTCAGGGCACCTGGAGCAGGTGTGGGTGAGGATGGTTCTCCAACCTCTGTCTCCAAGGAGCAATGGCAGTGGGGACATCTGCACCTTCCTCTGTGGCCTGTGGACAGCCCTGTGGGTGCAGCCCAGGTGCCAGCAGCCATCATGTGCTCCAGACTCCCAGGCCAACCAGGAGGGGTGCATACTGCATGCTCCTGCCTGGACCCCTCCCCATGCCACCCTGTGTCCTCTGGGCACCCGGCTCACCCCTGAGAGTTCTGGACCTGCTAACATCCCTGAGCAGTTTGGGGCCCACAGGCTAGGGTGGGCTCCCTGAATACATGTGACATCCTGGGTGAGTCTTTCCGGGGAGGGCCCAAAGCTTTCATGAGGTTCTTAGGGGCGCTGAACTGAAAACACGCTGGAGGAAATGGTCATGTGATGCCTTCCAAGTTTGGGGTGTCGGGTACATCTAGTGGACCCTCATAAAGATCGCTGTCTTCCTCTTGCTCCTTAGACACTCTTGGCTGGTTCTGAGAACCAGGGGAGAGGCTGCGGGCAGCGGGCCTTTCTTGCTACTCTGAGGCAGTCACCCTGGCCTTGGCCTCCTCTGCAGGCCTGGCTGTGACCACCATCTAAGGGGCTCTTTCCTGGACCCTGGGGCCCGCTGGGTGAGCTGTGCTGCAGAAGACCCCAACAACCCCTTGGGGGCACGGCCCACTCCCTCCTCCATCCCGTGAGCTCCCTGGTGGGTGCTGAGTGTAAAACCAGGCAAATGCCAGGGAGCTCAGATGAGAGGAGCCCCTCCTGTGGGGTCTCCAAGCCCCAAGGCAGGCAGGGAGGGGCTGAGCGGGGGCTTGCCTTGAGGTAGCACTGGTATGTGTTGAAGATGAGCGGCTTCTCCACATTGAACTTCCGCTGCATCTCCAGCGTCAGGCGGCTGATGGCCGGCTGGAAGTAGGTCTGCTCGGCATCCACCATCAGCCGCACGCCCATCTCTGTGGCTTTCTGAGAGGCGCAGGGGGTGGGAGAGTGGGAGCAACTGTTGCTCAAGTGAGGCAGGTGCCCTCTTCTGCATGAGTCCCGGGTCCCCAAGGCCCCAGCCCTCTGCCCGAGCGGGACAGCTCACCTTGGCCAGGACATCCATCCGCTGTAGCATCCTCGTCATCTGTAGCTCCTCCTCCTCAGTGAACCGGGACAGCAGGGGCTCCAGCTGTCCTGTCTGGGGGTGCAACATGCGGTCAGGCCACAGCAAGGGCTGGAAAGTGCCACCCTGAGGCCCAGGCTAAACCTCTCTCAGTATTCCCAGCCCACAGGAACCCTCTCACCCGTCTGTGCAGGGCTGGGAGGGAGGGCCACCTGGACAAGCAGCACAGTGCCCTGGAACCTCCAACGCAGCCAGTGCACTGCCCTATGCGGGGCCTAGGGGTACCATGAGGGAGCTCAGTGCCCATGTCAGTGGGCCCCGGGCTCAGTCCAGGCCTGCACTCCGAAGTGTGTACTCCCCAGTTCCCACAGAGGCCCCACCGTTGTGGGAGAGCCCCCTGCAGCTCCCATGTGACATTGAACAAGTGAACACTGATCACCCAATCGTCAAACAGAAGGGCTCCGCCCGGAGCAGGCAGAGGGCCCAGGAGGAAGACCCCTGGCTACAGGCAGACAGGGCAGTTGTGCAGCACATGCTGACACGTAGCCAGGGACCAGGGCAACCGCCAGGATGAGGCCTTCAAGGAGCTGGTGCTCAGAGGCCGTGGGGACCCATCCCGCAGGCCCTCCCGCTCACCCCTTTGCTGGCCCCAGCAGCCTTGCCTCACTGGGCACAAACAGTACCACTCTATCCCTTGCTACACCATGCTAAAGTCTCCAACAGCTGGTGGCCTTGGTGCACAGCCACACTGTACGCACTGTGCCCCGAGGCTCTGGGTCGGGGGCTCTAAGTTTGAGGCTGGGCCCTTAGTGGACTGGGGCTAGATGTGTCATGGAAAGCTGCCTCTGCAGGATGTTTTCTGAAGGTGCTTCTGTTCTTTCTTCGAATTCCAGTTTAAGCTGTGGTTTCAAGCAGTCTGCCAGGTCCTGGGCCCCCCTCCCACAGGCAGATGAGTCTCATTCCTCTCCCCACTGTATACAGGCTGGCCTGGTGACATGCTTCTAACAAACAGAACTTGCCAGAAAAGACACCGTGTGACTTCTGAGGCGAGGCAGGAAAAGGTCACCCAGCTTCTGCCTGCTCTCACGTCTTAGGGGACACTGGCCCTTAGAGCCCAGCTGCCATGTTGGGAAAAAGCCCAAGCCACAGCCAGCACCAACTCCCAGACATGTGAGTGGGCGCCTCCCCCAGGTCCCAGCACCACCACTCTGTGAGTACAGCTACCCAGGAGACCCCAAGGGAGGACTGCCCAGCTGAGCCCTGTCAACCCCAGAACCATAAGGCAGAAGCAGAGTGGCTGCTGCCGTTTCAGGCCTCTGAAGTTTGGGGTGACCTGATGCACAAGACAGATGACTTGGGGAAGGCCCCCAGACCCCCTCTCCTTGTGGTGTCTTAAGGCTCCGTGTGGGTCTCTGTCCCGCCAAGCACTCTGTGGACACTAGTGGGTTTGTCTTCTTCCCCCTGGACCATAGGGGGTCTGTGGGGCCATAGTGTGCAGTGATCTTGGTCATGTTAAGTTCCCAGGATAGGCAACAAGAGACACACGTGGCAGGCTGAATTCCCTTCTTAGCGCAGCGCCCTGCTGAGCTGGGCCTCACTGAGGAGCGGAGGTGTTACCTGTGCGTTGGGGACTACCAGGTGCTTGGACAGCTTGGTCCTGCTGTCGATGAGGCTGCTCCAGTCCAGCAGGTCCACGGTGCTGAGGGAGGAGGCGCATCAGCAGAGGGGGCACCCCCACCTCTGGGTGCTAGGGTCGGGTGGGGGATCGAGGCCCAAACCTGTCCGTTCACCACCCACCACAAAACCCACCTCGGTGTTCAGTTTTAAAAGATAGAGGAAATATAAATATTGTTTTCTGTTTAAAAATTTAAAACCAGTGGCGTGTGGTGGCTCAAACTTATAATCCCAGCACTTTGGGAGGCTACAGCGGGCAGGCCACTTGAGCCCAGGGGTTTGAAGCCAGCCTGGGCAACATGGTGAGACCTGGTCTCTATAAAAAATAAATTAATTTAAAAAATTTAAAACCAAAACACAAACAGTCCTGCATCTAGGCGGCTCTGAAAACACTGAGTACCCTAGGGCTGTTTTGGGCTTGTGGACGGGCCGAGCACAGGCAGCCAGGCAGGAGGCGGACACAGCTCTGGGGGGCCAGGGAGGACACAGTGGGCAAGGCTGACAGTGTGTGAGGGGATGGCTCACTACTGCACCACCCCAGTCACCTCCCCACTTCAACTGGAGGCTCCTGGTGACCTGGGTCCCAGCCCCTGGCTCCAAGGATGGGGCATGGGGCTCTGATCCTTCACCTGCCAGCGTGGACTCCAGGGAGGGCTGAGAGTGCCACCTTTGCTCTAGACCCAGATAATTCTATAAAGAGCCCTCTATGGGGTCTGTGCTGGCCCTGTGTCTCCCCTGCCCAGCCCAGCCCCAGCCTCAGGGACTCCTGAAGCCATCAAGTCCTGCTGTGTGAAAAGCAGTTCCTTCAGCACTGTCATCCCAGGGCCCACCCTCTCAGGCAGGGCAGCCAGGACTGGGAGACGTCACTGGGGCTTGGCTGGAACCATGGCTGATGCTCGTGTCCTCTCAGCCTGGGGGCTGCTCTCACCCAGACACTCCCAGGGTCTCTGCCGTGAACCAGTCCTCAATCTCAGCCCTGGATGCGATGCCCATCTTTGCGACACTTTCCTTGAGAAGTGAGAAGGCCTGGATCAGCCCCATTCACTCATATTTTATCCTTCCCCCCACCCATTGGCCTCTGGTGCTGTTTCTGGCTTTATTGCATCGTTAGTAAGAACAGGATCCATGTCTGGTTTGTTTCTACTGCATAGACAGGTCTATTCCCACCCCGCTGCTGATGCACGCCCACGCCCTGCAGGGCTGGGTCTCCAGCCCTCCTGCCAGCATCTCCCCTCTCTGTTCAGAGTCCCTCCGACCTCCTCCTCCCCACCAGGCCAACCCCAGCAGCTGCAGAGTGAGCCACGTGCCCTGGGTGAGTTCCCAAAACCACCTCCGACCACTGCCCACCATGCCCTGTGTGACCCCACGGTGCCCACCCCTCACAAGCCACGGGAGTAGGGAAGGGGAAGGCTGCCCCACCTGCAGCACCGCCACCTCCAGCTTGGTGTCCATGGCAGCCAGGCCCGCCTGCCCTTGCTCCACAGCCATTTGGTGAAAGAAGCACCTCCACTTGGCCAGCACCTCTGAGAACTGCAGCTGCAAACGCAGGCCTGAATGCCATCTGCACACGCCCCTGCCCAACCCAGTCCCCCACACAGCCCCTGTGGCCAGCTCAGGCCTCTAAGGCATGGGCACCTGTGTTTTTGGTGGATGCCCACAGCTGCCCTGAGATCTCGCACAGCACCAGACTCTGCAGGTGGAAGGTTCTAGCACTTACCAGAAACTGGGGTCTCCCCAGTGCCGTGAGCTTAATGGCTATGAAGCCGTCATCGCTGACTCTACCTGTCAGAAGCCACAGGAAAAGCCATGACAGCCCTGAGAGGTGCATGGAGGCAGCGCAGGGTGGGACAGGGAGGGCCAGGGCCTGGCCAGCCCACAGCAGACTCCTGACCCCACCCCACCCCGCCCATGAAGTCCTTGCACATGGCGCTCTGGAGGCCCTGTAGAGATGAGAGGGGGCTCCGTGGCGGGGTTTGTGTTTCCATGCAGGTGTGGGACAGCAGTGAGCACAGGAGCTGCCTGTCCCCTGCCAAGCAGCCCCCACAGACTCCCTGCCTTGGTTTCCTCCCCTGTGCCACCAGCACCATAGGCTGCTCACACGTGGGTCACAGGACCCAGAAATACCGAGCGTGGCTAAGACAGAGACACCCCAGCAAGGTCCCCTTGCTCAGGCCTCTGCCCCAGAGCCCGAACCTCTCAGGAACCTCTGACGCAAGCGCAGGCTCCTGCCCCCGTGCAGCCAGCCCGCAGTCCCACCCTGTCCTCCAGGCCAGCCCTCCTGCAGCATTCTTGCCCCTGACACTTCTTTCCAAGCAACAACCAGAAATGTTCCTTTAAAGTGAAAGCAGATCTTACCATCTCATCTTGTTTCACACCACCCCAATGCAGGGCCTTCCCCTTCCACCTGCCCTGGGAGAACAGGCAATGGACGAGGAGAAGACGCCCCTCACCCTGATGGCCCAGCATTCAGCTGGCCACTCTGACCCCCAGCCCCCGTCAGGAGGCGGCTTCCAAGCACTGCTCAGAAGTGCCAGGTGCAGCGGCATGCACCTATAATCCCAGCACTTTGGGAGGCCAAAGTGTAAGGTTCGCTTGAGGCCAGGAGTTTGAGACCAGCCTGGGCAACATGGTGAAACACCATCTCTACAAAAAATATGAAAATTAGCTGGGTGTGGTAGTGTGTGCCTGTAATCCCAGCACTTTGGGAGGCCAAGGTGGAGGGATCACTTGAGCCCAGGAGTTCCAGGCCAACCAGGGCAACATAGTGAGACCTCATTTTTTTTTTTTTTTTGAGATGGAGTCTCGCTCTGTCGCCCAGGCTGGAGTGCAGTGGCACGATCTTGGCTCACTGCAACCTCCGCCTCCTGGATTCAAGTGATTCTTCTGTCTCAGCCTCCCAAGTAGCTGGGATTACAAGCGCCTGCTGCCACACCCAGCTAATTTTTTGTATTTTAGTAGAGATGGGGTTTCACCATGTTGCCCAGGCTGGTCTTGAACTGAGCTCAGGCAATCCACCCGCCTTGGCCTCCCAAATTGCTGGGATTAGAGGGGTGAGCACTCCAGCCTGGGTGACAGAGCAAGATCCAGTCTCATTTGAAGCAAACAAACAAAAACATAAACAGGCCTGGGACCCGCTGCCCCTGACGGAGGGCTGCTGGGGCCAGCATGGGGCTGTGCAGGTCGAATGTTTCTAACACTGAAGGACACTGGGCCTTGCTGACCTCTGGCTTCTCCAGCCCTGGAAGCACCTGCTGCCCCCACCGCTGGCCCCCAGAGGCTGTGTCAGGGAAGGACAGAAGATGCGGCACCAGCTCCCTGAATGGAACCTCCACCCTGGGCTAAGTGTGGCTCGGCAGCTGACATGGACCAACTTCCTGCAGCTCCCGGTCCTGGCCCTGAGCCAGGGAGAAGGGTGGGGGGCATGAGGTGGGATCAGGGAACAGGGAGCTGGGGCAGGAGAGGAGATGCCTTCTGGGAGGCAGTGGGGCCCCTCAGGAAGGGGCTGAACAGTGAGGGACCCAAGTGTGATCAGAACCCAGCCCTCTGGCTCCTGCCCCAGCTTAGTGTTCACCCACCGGCACCTCCATGAGCCCAGGGGTCCGCTCAGGCTGGGACATGGCAGGGGTATAGCCAGCAAAGAGGGGGCCCCACCTGAGGCTTCGATGCAGCGCAAGAATGTCTCCATGTGGCTGTCGCACTTGGCCTCATTGGCGTAGAAGTAGGTGCGGGCACTGATGACACCATTCCTGCGGTCCCCGAAGGCCCGGTGGGCCTGGTATTGCTTGTCCCGCTTACTCGTGCCTGGAATAGCGAATGCACGGCCTGAGCACAGCTCCAAACACCCACCCCCAGCACCCACACACCAATACCCCAGGGCCCCTGCCCTCAGGAGGGCTCCAAGCGTAGTGGCCTTGCCAGCCTGGCCCTGGCACTGCACTGCCCCATGGTTCCCATCCCCAAGCCCACCCTCCTGTCTACACCGCGGCTCTTCCACCTGGAGTGCTGCATCCCCCTGGCTAAGCCTCCTCATGAGGCCAGGACGGCAGTCTCCTTAACAAAGACCTGGGTCCACCAGGAGGCCATGAGAAAGGAGCAGGGCGTCTCCCCAGACACTTGCGAGTATGTCAGAGCCCAGAGCGACAGGGCAGGTGCCCTGGACATAGGGAGGAGCCTGGGCTCCGAGGTCACCCCAAGGCCCACTTGTGCCCCAGCCTAGACTCTCTTGAGCCACCAAGGGGTGTGCGGAGTCGGGAGGGAGTCTGTTCCTGCACGGCAGCCTCTCACTCACCACTGCCATCCCTCTCCGCAGCTGAGGTGCAGGACCTGTGGGAAGGAGGGGGAGAGCAAAGGTCAGGGTCACACCACCTGAGCCTCAGGTGACAGGCACATTCCCACTGAGGCTGCACGGAGGGCCCCACCACAACCCCGGTGGAGGGTAGATTCCAAGGTGCAGCCCCAGCCCCACCCCTAGCCCGGGGTGGAACACTTGGGCCTGGGAGGGGCAGCAGTTTATGGGGCTGCTGTGTCCCAAGGGCTCAGGAAGCCCGGGGCTCCTTGTGGGTGGAGAAATCAGAACGATATTCCTGAGCTCTCAGAACAGCCCAGGGCTTGCAGCAGGTTCTCAAATAAAGGTAGTTACCTGGTTCCAAGACAGAGCCAGTCAGGGCTGAGAGGAACGGAGGCGGGAAGGCACCAGCACACAGAGGTCCCCAAATCCCCAGCGAGGCCCCCTTACTCAGGCCTCCGCCCCAGAGCCAGGGTCTCCCAGGCAGCTCTGATGCAAGCACAGGCTCCTGCCCCCGCACAGCCAGCCCTGCAGTCCCGCCCTGTCCTCCAGGCCGGCCCTCCTGTAGCATTCTTGTCCCTGACACTTCTTTTCCAAGCAACAACCAGAAATGTTCCTTTAAAGTGAAAGCAGATCTTACCATCTCATCTTGTTTCACGCCACCCCCCACCCAGGGTTCCCATCATTTCCTAGTAATGCCCAAAGTCCTGGGCCCCTGGCTTGGGCACCTCAAGACCAGTGAGGCCAGGATGCAGGCTGTCCCCCGCTAGGCTGGCCACACTCTGCTCAGCCAAGCCCCTGTCCTTCTTACAGGTGCCTCTCCATCCCCGCCTGGCCAGCACCCCCATTCCCCCTGGCCCCTCCCTTCTCTAGGGTACCTGGCTCCCCTCCCCCACGAGCCCTGCACCCCTGCCAGAGCCTCCTCTTCTTCCTCCTCCTCCCCACAGCCACAATCTGCTTCTGGCACTTGGTTTCAGTGCTGTGTCATCCAGGCTAGCAAGAGTTGCTGCGGCCATTAAGTCTACTGTGACAAAGCGACCATGGTCTCCCTGGCCCCCGGAGCAGCTCTGAGGGTCACCTGACTTTATATTCAAACCCTGATCAAGTCAGTGACCATGGAGAGAGCTCGGCTTCATGACCAACAGCACCCAGAGCCTTCCCGAAGCTCCCCAGAGGCGCTCGGACCCTCAGGGGCAGCTCTGCCCACACTCACAGGAAAGGAGAGGGTCCCCCTCAGATGCCGGGAAGGGGAAAGGCAGAGCAGTGGTCAGTGAGCCGCATTCCAGAGGCCTCCATGTCAAGGGGCCTCAGCTGCCCACTTTCCACCTGGCTGCTCAAGGAGCAAGCCCTGGGCCAGGAGCCCCCACCAGGAGGCCTTCCCTCCCACCCACTCCTGGGCAGCCCCACATGGGCCAGGGACTCCACATGTGCTGCCAGGGCCCCTGAGGCTGCAGCCCAGTGATGGGAGCTGGCAGGCAGATATGCTCTGGCCACCTTATGCTGACAGAGATGTGACAGAAGAGGGTGGAATGTCACCATGTGACTAGGGAACAGGCAGGCAGCACGTGAACCCCTGCCTGAGACAGGGAGCTCCTGGGCCCCTGGCTTGGGCACCTCAAGACCAGTCATGAGGTCAGCCCTAGGACCTTCACGCCAAGGCTTGGGTACAGCCAGGAAAAGCCATCCCCAAGGGGGACTCACTGTCTATGTTAAGGCCGGGGCGGCAGCCAGGGCCCTGCCCAGGGCAGAAACCCTCATGGCAAGTAACAGCAGACAGTGGGGACAGGGCCTCAGGGGCCTCCATGACCCTGAAGAGAAGGTCCCATCCTGAAACCGCACAGCCCACAGTTTGGATAACACGGGACTTAACCACAAAGGTGTCTGCCTGTGAGGCAGCCCACCTTCATGAAACAGGATCATTATCTGACAGGTCCCCAGGCAGATGAGTTCCCGCTCAGCATTCCCACAGCTGCTGTGTTCATCCTCTGAGGTGGGCCTGGCAGGAGAGGCTGGGGAAGCCAGGGCTGCTCCCTCTCCTGCTCTGACACACTCAGAGGCAGAACACCATAGGCTACCGCTGCTCCTCTCCGTGAACCTCCAGAGCACAGACCAGGCTGACACAGCCAAGCAGTGGCCAAGATGACCACACGGCACGTGCAGTGGCCAGAGGGGCAGCCAGGTCTCAGAGTGGATGGCTATGCAGCAAGGACAGGGCCACACTCTCCAACAGGCATCATGGATAAGTCACAAGGAGACACAAATGGTGGTTCCCAGGCAGGTCAGGGGTCCTATTTCCACTGGAGAAGAGGAAGAAAGCACCCTGGGAACAGCTGATTCAGAACTGCGGGTGCCACACAGGAAATCTGGCTTTCGCCACCTGGGACGTTGCCACGTCCTGGCTCAAGGCACCACAGGGAAGAGGGGGGCACATGGCACTGGCAGCTGTGGGGTGTTAGAGGAGGAAGGGTGAACCAGTGGATGTGGGGCCCTGATCAGGGTGGGGACCACATCCCAATGCCTCCTTAAAGCCAGGACCTGCCTCGTGCTCCCCCAGTCCCACCCCTCATCATGCCCAGGGCATAGTCTGTTGAAGGGCACATGATCGCACACATGGGCACGACCCGGGACAACAGAGGAGGGAAGAGCGACAAGGGGACATAGGGCAGAGGAAGACAAGCACGTGTCCCCAGGGGGTCTTCAGAGACAGCAGGAAGACCCTGACCACCCCCTCAGCCTCCACCTCAGCTCTGGGTGGCTGTCCCTGGGGACGTGATGCCTATTGAAACAAGCAGAGCATGGGGGTCCACACCCCGCCCTTGTCCAACTCTCTCCTGGAGGGAAGCCTGGCAAGCCGCTTCCTACCTGTACCCCCCTCCCCAGCTCCCCAACCCCCTGCCTCCCCAGCCCCTCGCTCAGGACACTCACTGCACACATATCCTGCCTCCAGCCAGCCCTGGGCCTGCACAGCCAGACCAATGCCCCCATCCACCCCCTAGGTGTTCCCTCACAGCCCAATCATCAGGAAGATGCCTTGGCCCCTTCCCCATCCCCAAGCCCTCAGCCTGCTTGGGGGATCCCTGGGACTCCTCTCCTGGGGTTGGGTGGGGCCCTGGCCTCTGGGAAGCATGGTCCCCCTCCTCCTCTGGGTGGGCATTGCCCTCCTGCACCTCCAGGCTCCCACCTCCTCTTTCTTTCTCGGGAGCACTGCTGGGACTCACTTTGCCATGCACTCAGACGCCTCCATCCTCCCTGGGCCTCTCACGGCCAGCACCACTTGCCATGGCCTTAATTTGGGGCGGTGGCCTCAGTGTCTCTCCCCAGAGTAGAGCCCATGGCCCTTGTGACAGGAGGGTAGGTTAGGAAGGCAGATCTCTAAGCAGTTCCCTGCACTAGGGTCTGCGTGACTGGTCACTCCTGGCCAAGCAGGCCATGCTGCAGTGTGGACATCAGACCAGTGCTTGCAGACCCAGCCCTACCCCCATGGCTCAGGCCCCTCTGAAAGCACAAAGCAGCTGAGCTCGGTAGGTGTCCTCAGCATGCACCCCTGTGAGGACAGGAGGGAACCCTGTTCACTTCCCAGAGCTGGAGCAGGACCCCTGCAGACAGCAGCCACCAGCAGCAAGACAGGTGAATCCCTTGCAGGGCAAGGGACTCAAGCTCCTAAGGACACAGGTGCCCAGCCCCCTGGCAGAGTGCAGGCCAGTCCACCTCCAGACACTCAGCCTGCAGGGCAGGGAGGAAGCCAGGCAGGACCACCCTGGGAAAGGGGTCTTTTCATACCAGAGGCGCCTGAGAGGAAAATCCCATTGTGAAACCAAGTCCCCACCCAGACTCCTTCTGAGAACACACAGGCCATTGGTTATTCAACAGGCAGCTCAGCAAAGGCTGCAGCCAAGAGCTCAGGCAGCTGCGAGGCCCACGGGGCCTGCTAGGAACACAGTGGGGTGCTGGGGCTGGAGTACCCCACCTTCAAAACAGCCAATCGCAAGGCAGGGGCTGGGCTCCCCTGGCCAATCCTCTCCAGGCAGCTGGCAGCCGACATGCTGAGGCAAGCCTCAGACATTCCGTTCCCAGGGCTGGAGGCCTCATGTGACTGCCTTTCCCTCCCCTTCCCAGGCCAGCCACCAGGGGAGGGGCAGGAACAATTACCAAGGCCTGACCAGGTCCACAGAGGGACTGTCCCAAGCCTTATGTGGGTCAGGCCCGGCTGCTGTCAGGGTGCAGGGGACCCAAATACATAGGAAGACATAGGGAGATCCCATCTTTACAAAAAAAAATTAAAACTTAGCCAGGTATGGTGGTGCGTGCCTGTGGTCCCAGCTACTTAGGGGGCTCAGATGGGAGGATCACTTGAGCCCAGAAGGTTGGCTGCAATGAACAGTGGCACCACTGCACTCCAGCCTGGGCAACAGAGCAAGACACTACTTTTAAAAAACTGGTTGAAAGAAATCAAAACAAGAATAATATTTTGTGATACAAGAAAATTATATGAAATTCTAATTACTATGGCCCTACTGAGGCAGAGTGAAGCCATTGTGGCAGGGAGGGTGTGGCCCGACTGAGAGTCTGTGCTACCTGGCTGTTTACACAAACTTGCTGACCTGATGGAGGAGGCTCTGCTACAGCCTCTCTTTTGCAGGGATTCCTGACCCGCAGGCAGGTCCCACTGCCCGACCCTTGCCTGGCCTCAGCCTGCCCTGCAGTTGTGGAACCTCCCAGGCCTGGCCCCTGCCCCATTGTCAGTGGAGAAGGGAATTGAAGCCAGGAGCAGTGTAGCAGGCCGGCCTGGAGTCAGCTCCTGGAGGCCACTAACCTGATACAGGGCCCCTTCCCTGGGCAGTGAGTGTAGAGGGCAGTTGGTACCACCCTGACCCGCCCTCCTGGGCAGGACATCAGGACAGAACAACAAGACCACGTTTCCCTCCACTTCCTGGAGCAGTCCCTGGCTCATGGGAGATCCAGGCGAGACCAACCATTCTTTGCAGAGTGCTTGGTTCATATGCTGGTGCCTGTGCCCCTCCAGGCGGTGGACTAGATAGGGCCAAGGGCCATTCTGTACTCTGCTTCCTCAGGCCTCACGCACACCAGGCCTCCCATGAAAGCCCAGAGCTGTCCACCGCATGAAACAAAAATGCAAGAACTCCAGGCAGAGCCCAGGAGGGTCATCGGTAGTTGGGCTGACCAAGCTCTCCTAGCCTTGGCCTCTGCCCAGCTGAGGCTGAAGCCCAGCAGCTGGACACATCCCACCTGCTCCCACTGGGTGCTCCAGGGTCATGATCAGAAAGCCCGCAGACACCGGGCAGGCCTTACTCCATCTCCTTGTGCTCTGCCTCCTCGGGGCTCAGGTCCTCCTCCACTCCATAGTCCAGGATGGCGCTGACACCGAAGGCCCTGTAGTGCCGAAGCAGGGGCTGGATGGACTCCTGGTCCTCCCCGGCTACAAAATGCCCATAGAAGGTCATCTTCATGAGCTTGTTGAATAGCCTCTGTCCTAGAAGTTTCCTGGAAACATACAGCAGCTGAAAGGCAAAGGGAAGCCGCTGTCCTGGGCTGCCTGAACTCTCCTTCCCCAGCAGGGCACCGCTGCTCATCCCCGACCACACTTCACCCCAGCCATGGGGCCTCGATATGGTCTCTTGGCGACTGGGCTTTCAGGGTCAATTTCATGGTGAAGACCAGCTAAAGCCACTTGCTTCTCCACCCTGTCCATCACTCCAGTTCCCATCCAGGGCAGAGAGACCACAGGAGGTGCTGCCTGCTTGGCCTGAGGACACTGTTCCCACCTGGACTCTGCCCCTTCAGGGCCCCACCCATGAGTCACTCCAGCGGCACACAGTGGGTGCCTGACCACTGCTTGGTGGATAAAAAGGAGAATGGCCAGCCTCCCTGGGGATGACAGCCGGCATTTTGAGACCACCCTCTGTATCCACACCTTGGTAGTTCTGCTGGGGAAGAGGAGGATCTAACTTGACTTTCTGGTACTTGAGTGCCCAGATTTTTCAATGTTTTGTTCCCTCTTATCCCAAGTCCCTTAAACAGTGTGACTGGCATGAGGCCAGCCCCTGAATGGACGCTAAATAACAAACGTGTGAAACTCAGGCTGAGTCTGCGCCCGGCTGGAGGGAGGCATGCCCTGGCGACAAGGACAATGAGCTAGGTGACAGTCCATAGGGGCCTGTGAGATGACTCCCACCCCAGGACCCATGCGCTCTGCAGGGTCATCTGGGGCTGACCAGCCACTCTGACAGACGCTGCCCGGGAACTGTCTGTCTCCTCCAATCATATTTCACCACGTCGCTCATTCAGATGTCCCAAGCTGCCATGCACCAAGCACCTTTTA
This sequence comes from Pan troglodytes, assembly GCF_028858775.2. Classification (NCBI taxonomy): domain Eukaryota; kingdom Metazoa; phylum Chordata; class Mammalia; order Primates; family Hominidae; genus Pan; species Pan troglodytes. The sequence goes on from NC_086016.1 coordinate 20,964,918, forward strand.
TAGACTGGAAACAACCAAAGGAAACTGACCAGGGTCTCACATCCTGGTGGTAAAGGAACCCCAAAGGGGAAGGAGGGACTCTGCCTATGACTCAGGACAGGGGGATGGGGCAGTGCCTGCAGGGTAGGGCAGGGGTGTTTACTAACCCAGATCCAGGAGTGGGGCTTGCCAAGGCGAGGAGATGGCATGGACAACTGTGGGAGCTCCAGCACGGGGGACAGCCAGGGCAGAAAGGACAGGGACAACGAGAGGCTACTTGGAGAGGAGGGCCGAGTGTGATGCTCAGAAGCACACCTCCGCGTTGTGTCTGCTGCCCCTGCCGACTCAGCCCCAACACAGGAAGAGCCTGGGGTTTCTCAAACCCAATGGATACTAGAACTCCTTTTATGTGGGGAGCATCTCTTGAGACCGTAGTTTCAGGAACAACTTCTAGTCTAAGCAAAAGCATTAGCGAGTCAAATACTTACACCCAAGCCAGCCCTGAGCACCCACACGCCTGCCCACAGGCAGACATAGCCCCACAGCCTTACCCTGAACATTGGTGCCCCATGGAGACGCCTCCTGACCATCACCCCTGGGCACGCCATGGGGCAGCCCCAAGGACCAGGGTTTCCCAGGCACTCACCCCTGCCTTCCTGCAGCCTCCAAGCAGAATCTGACTTTACTGCATTTTGTTCTTTTATCAAGAGGATTAGAAACTGGAAAATGAACAGGCTGACATGTTCTCCGTCTCCCACTGAGCCTGAGCCAGGCCTCATTCCTGCTGGCAGCACCCAGGGATAGTCGGGAGAACAGGATGGGTCTGAAACATATCAAAGATCACCCAAGTGGCAGGCGGGGCAGAACTGGGGACCTGAAAACCATCACTGGGCTTATCCACATCCGCTCTGAGAGAACCATCAGAAAACAACAGGAGGGAGGGTGGGCAACTGTCTGCTGCAGGGGCCGGCACGACTGCCGCACAGGGCCACGCAGTCTCCCTCTACCTAACTGCTCGCCTCTGCACGGCCAGCACTAAATGAAGGGGCGGGAGCCCAGGCTGCACTGACTCCAGGGATGCTTATTCACAAAGATGGGGGGCTGGGGGACTGGGCCTGGGCTGAGGGTGGAAGCTCCCTGCACAGGGCTGCAGAAGCACACAGGCAGGGCTGGCAAGTTTTTTATTTATTTATTTTTAGAGGCAGGGTCTCACTCCTGGGCTCAAGCGACACTCCTATCTCGGCCTCCAGAGTAGTTGGGACTACAGGCATGCACCACCACACTCAGCTAACTTTTTTTTTTCTTTTTTTTGAGGCAGAGTTTTGCTCTTGTTGCCCAGGCTGGAGCGCAGTAGCACAATCTCGGCTCACTGCAACCTCCACCTCCCAGGTTCAAGCGATTCTCCCGCCTCAGCCTCCCAAGTAGCAGAGATTACAGGCGCACACCACCATGCCCAGCTAATTTTTATATTTTTAGTAGAGATGGGGTTTCTCCATGTTGGCCAGGCTGGTCTCGAACTCCTGACTTCAGGTGATCCACCCGCCTCGGCCACCCAAAGTGCTGGGATTACAGGCATGAGCCACCACACCTGGCCCCAGCTAACTTTTAAAAATATTTTGTAGAGACAGGGTTTCACGATGTTGCTCAGGCTGGTCTTGAACTCCTGGCCTTAAGTGATCCTCCTGCCTTGACCTCCTGAAGTGCTAGAATTACAGGCGTGAGCCACCATGCCTAGGCATGAGCCTAGGGCTGGTAATTTTAAAGCTGACTCCACAGCAAAGCAACCACTTTAACACCATCCTGGTGTCACTGATGTCCCCGCATGGCACTACCTGAGACCAGGGCAGCCCCACATCTTCTTCAGGTGAGGAGCTCCTTCAAGGATTTAGAAACCTGCATCAGTAACACATACACTTGTACCCCCTGTGAAAGACTCAACCGAATGTGTGCAGAGTAACACTTGTAGAGCCGGTTCTCTCCCCCCCCCCCGCCCCCCCACTCAGGGAACCACTGTCATCACGGGTCCTGTCCCTTCTGTGAGGGCACACACCCAACCTCAGTGCTGTTGTCATGGAAATCCTGGGACTTTCCTAAACCCTCCTCAATAAGTCTGGCTTTCAGGCAAGGGTGGGCCCCACTGCTGTCCCCATCCAAGGCAGCAGCTCAAAGATCAGCTACTGCAACCTGACACGCCTGTGGCAGATGTGGCCTCACTGCCCGGGTGCCTCACAGACCTGTGCTGGCTCAGCAGAAGGAATCTCCCCACAGCCCAGAGGGCGAGGGAAGGAACTCCCCTCTGGCCTGCTCACAGGACCAGGTTCTAGTGAGCAGCTCAGAAGCCCAGGACCTCGCCTCTGCCTTCTTCCAGTGCTGAGGCTGCCGACACCCATGGGACCACTAGCAAGACAACAGTACAGACCCCACTGAGGGGCTTCCCCGGGCACAGGTGGGACCCTAGGGGAGCCTGGGAGAGGTCGCCTCTGGATGCCCTGCCTCTTCCAGGTACTCACAGCACCATCCCTGAGCCCTGGCACTTGCCGCAAGAAGGCACCCAAGGGACAGCGGAGCCGACAGTTTCCTCCCACAGTCACGGAACAGCACCTGGCATTCCCCGCAGCAGACTGGGCACCAAACCCCACACCCAGCTCTGCTGGCTTCTCTGTGCAACAACTTGTCTTGAATCTAGACAAGAAACCTTAGGGCTGTGCCTACAGAAACCTGACCTGGTGCCTTCCTAGTCCCCTCCCCATCCTGGCCACGCTTAGGGCTGTGCCTAGAGAAACCTGACCTGGTGCCTTCCTAGCCCCCTCCCCATCCCAGCCATGCTTAGGGCTGTGCCTACAGAAACCTGACCTGGTGCCTTCCTAGTCCCCGCTCTATCCCGGCCACAAGGTGGGCATGGCTTCTGCACGACTGGCCCCAGCTGCCACCTAGGATGCCCGTCCTTGCCCTGGGCAGGGACCTGTGGCTGGCCACTCCCTCCCCTGGCATTCCTGTCCTGCTGCCTCCTCCTCCTATTGCAGCACCACCAGCACTGGCTTCTCTTTTGGGATGCCCCTTAGATGTGGGCACTCCCCAAAGCCTCCACATCGCCGTCCCTCACCTTGCCAGTTCCTCTACCTGGGATGTCCCTTCTCGCCCTCCTGTCTCCTTGGCCAGGGCTCTCTATGGCCAAAACTTGACCTTAAGACATCCTTGTGTGCACAAGCACAGCAATGCCCTCCCAGAGCCCTCCATCTGTCCAGTTCAGCTCCTTCTTCCTCCACCATCCTCTGCACTCCCGCCACCACGGGTCCTAGGCTGACCTTGGCGCTCCCCATGGGATTCGGGCCAACAGCATCTGACTCTGATTTCGTGAACCCCTGCCCTCACCTCGCACCCGCCGAGGCCTCACCTAAGCTCAAGTGTGGCTCGGTGCTTCTCATCTGACACCGTCCCCCGCCTTCCCCCGCCTCCTGTTGAGGCCAGGGGTGCAGCCCCCAACCTCTGTACAGTCTCACCTGAGAAATCAACACCACCAGACCCCCTGGTGCCAACAAACGGAACCTTGCAAACTCTTCCCAGGGTCACCTGGAGATAACCGTCATCTCTAGTACCCCTAGGCTGATGCGGCTAAAACAGTGTTCTGCTTGTTGCCCCCCACCACCGCCACCAAAAGCCCTGACACTTTTTAAAGTTACCATGGGTGAGTTCAAAGCTGGGCGTTTGAGGGGCTTCCCATTTTTCCCCAACAGTGTTCTCAGAGTGGCCGTGTCTGGGAAGCGGCTGGGTCCCGGGGTTTGAATTCTGGGGTCCCAGGCTATGAGCCCTACACCAGGATTCTCTTGTCTCAACATGAAGAATACTCCATTTTAAATTCCAAGTGATAACTCTGTATTCCCACAAGTGATATATATCGTAAATATTAAAATGACTATTGTTTTTAGTTGGTAGACATCGACAAATAGGAAAATTTGCGAGGTCCGAGAGGGACTGCAGGAAACGCCTCCCTTCCTGGCTTCCCTTGCTCCAGGAGATGCTTGGGAGGCACCCGTTTCAGGCCAGGAAGCTCCGTAAAGGCTCCCGGGACCGGCAGAAGCCCCCGCGCCCCCGCCTGCACCCCGCGCACCTGCTCGTGGCGCGCCAGCAGCGCGGGCCAGGCGCACAAGCGCAGCACCAGCAGGCTGCGCGCCAGCTCCCAGGTTCGCCGGCTGCGGTACGCCTCCTGCGCGTTGCCAAAGTCCACGGCGGGCACCGGCGGCCGCACTGCCCTGGCCGACCCACCTCCTGGCACGGCCGCTGGGCCCGCTGCGGGCTGCTCGCGGGAGGCCGGCGCCGTGGACAGCGGGACGAAGCGGGGAATGCAGGGGCGCAGCGCGGGCAGGGCGCGCCTCAGAGCCATGGCGGGACGGCGGTACCCGCCCGGGCCGCTTAAGTATGCGCTGTTGGTCCCGCCCCGCCCCGCCCCGCCCCGCTCGGTCCCAGAGGCCTCACCCTATATTCCTGACAAATGCCAGACAAGCGCTTAGACTTCACAAGCACCCTGGCACTTCAGCTGCATGGTGGGGACCCTCTGCCGGCAGGGCTGAGGCCAAGGCCCACTGGCTTCCCAAAGCCTCTGCTCCTGCTCGCCGTGAAGACAGCAACAGAGTGAGACCCTGTCTCAAAACAAAAATTATGTATTTTCAGATAGCTTGAAGGAGAATATTGAGTGTTCCTAATGCAAAGAAATAATAAATGTTTGAGATGATAGGTATGCTAATTACCCTCATCTGATCACTATACACGTACAGAAACATCACTACGTACCCCACAAATATGTACAATTATTACGTGTCAACTAAAAAATAAAAATAGCCGGGTGTGGTGGCTCACACCTGTAATCTCAGCACTTTGGGAGGCCGAGGCAGGAGGATCTTTTGAGCCCAGGAGTGGCAGAGCAGTCTGGGCAACATAGTAAGACCTCGTCTCTACAAAAAAATACAAAATTAACCAGGCATGGTGTTGCGTGTCTGTAATCCCAGCTACTCAGGAGGCTGAGGTGAGGGGATTGCTTGAGCCCAGGAGGTTGAAGCTGCAGTGAGCTATGATTGTGCCACTGAACTCCAGCCTGGGCAATGGAGGGAGACCCTGTCTCAAAAATAAAAGTGAATTTTTTTTTTTTTTGAGATGGAGTCTTGCTCTGTCGCCCAGGCTGGAGTGCAGTGGCATGATCTCAGCTCACTGCAACCTCTGCCTCCCGGGTTCACGCCATTCTCCCACCTCAGCCTCCCGAGTAGCTGGGACTACAGGCGCCTGCCAAGCCTGGCTAATTTTTTATGTTTTTAGTAGAGACGGGGTTTCACCGTGTTAGCCAGGATGGTCTTGATCTCCTAACCTCGTGATCCGCCCGCCTCCGCCTCCCAGAGTGCTGGGATTACAGGCGTGAGCCACCACGCCCGGTGAATTTTTTTTTTTAAAGAAAGATTCCAGACACAAATGGCCACAAGTTGTATGGTTCGTTTTATATGAAGAGTTCAGAATAGACAAACCGATAGAGACAGAAGTCACACGAAGACAAGCCCATAGTGTAGCCTGGTGAGTATGGCACTGGTGGTGGTGCCTGGAGGTGGAGGACGGGAGGAGTGGGAGGGGCTGCCAAGGCCCACGGAGTTTCTTTGGGGTCTGGAAATACTCTGGGGCTAGAGAGTGGTGATGTTTGCTCAACCTTGTGTATAGACTAAAAAACCATTCAATATCTCAATATCTCAATAAAGCTGTTATTTTTTTTAAAAAAGCAAAGTTCTAGCATTTGCTTCAAGGAAGCCTGTGGCCCTGCACAGAGGCGAAGGTGGGCAGGGGCTGCCGGGGCAGGGCTGCAGAGAGGGCAGGGGGAGAAGCGAGGGGTACAGACATCACAGAGATCACCGCTCACATCCAGACCATAGCAGGGCAGGCCTAGCACTGGGTGCCCAGGCCCACGGGAGAGCCCACCTGTGAGGGCACCTGTGGGAACAAGGCTGGCCTGAAAGTCACTGGCTCCATGTGACAATCAATGAAACAACTGAGTTTCACAGGAGCTCTGTAAATCCTAGGAAGCAGGTCTTACGCTCAGCTGGGGACCCTTGGCAGGTGGCTACCCTGAGCCAGCTGATGGCTTTTTTTTTTTAAGAGACAGGGTCTCTCTCTGTTGCCCAAGCTGGAGTGCAGCCATGTGATCACAGCTCACTGTGGCCTTGAACTCCTGGTGTCTCATGTGTCCATGTGAAGGGACCACCAAACAGCTTTGTATGAGCAACAAGGCTGTTTATTTCACCTGGGTGCAGGCAGGCTGAGTCCAAAAAAGGAGTCAGCAAAGGGTGGTGGGATTATCATTAGTTCTTAAAGGTTTTGGGATAGGTGGTGGAGTTAAGAGCAATGTTCTGGGGGCAGGGAGTGGATCTCACAAAGTACATTCTCAAGGGTGGGGAGAATTACCAAGAACCTTCTTAAGGGTGGGGGAGATTATGAAGTACATTGATCAGTTAGGGTGGGGCAGGAACAAATTACAATGGTGGAATGTCATCAGTTAAGGCTATTTTCACTTCTTCTGTGGATCTTCAGTTGCTTCAGCCCATCTGGATGTATCCGTGCAGGTCACAACGGATATGATGGCTTAGCTTGGGCTCAGAGGCCTGACACCTGGGCTCAAGTGATCCCCCTGCCCCAGCCTCCCAAGTAGCTGGGACTACAGGCTGGACTGCACCTAGCTAATTTTTTAAAAATATTTTTTTGTGGAGACAGAGTCTGGCTGTGTTACCCAGGTTGATCTGAAACTCCTGGGCTCAAGCAATCCTCCTACCTTGGCCTCTCAAAATGCTGGGATTCAGGCGTGAACCACTGCGCCCAGTCATGGATTATTTTGAAAGAACGATGCCCTGCCAGGGCCAGAGGATCCAGGTGGGAGTTGGCGGTGGAAGGGTCCTCAGGGAGATCGGCGGGATGGGAGTTGAGTGCCGGGGACAGAGGGGTGGGGTCTGTTCTCCAGCTCAGGAGACAGGCAGATCTGAGAGGGCCAGACTTGGGCATGTGGTGGTGACCCAGCTGCTGGGCACCCCCGAGGTTGGGCCGGTCACCAGGGCCTGCCACTCCCAAGGAGGAAGCAGACAAGAAACAGACCTTGGAGGGTAGAGAGGCCACTGTGCTGCCTGTCCGGGCCCCTGGGGACATGCAGTCAGCCGCACTCAGGACTCCTTCCGTTCTCCCACTTGCACTCATTCCCAGCGAGATGATTGTTTCTCCTCAGCCATGAGCATGACATTGGAGCTCTGGCAAAGTCAGGTTTTTTTGTTGTTTTTTTTTTTGCCATGTGCCTCTTACCTGTACTACTGAAATATTTGTTTCTGTGCTGGAACCATGGCTCCCTGCATTTATTCTGATTTGTTGCATTTTTGCTGCTTGCCCTGTAGCTACTTTTACCGATATATTTGCTCTGTCTGCAGGCAAAGGAATTCATTCACATTTGTTTAATTTGGAGCTTGTCTTTCCTTTATCAGCCTGCACCAAACCTGGGCTGCTGGGTATATAAATTCCCTCATCGGTACGTTATCCCATTATCCACTCCATGCTGCCGTTCACAGATCCTACTTGAGTTCTGTTCAGCTATGTCATTTTATTCATTTTTTGCAAAGCTAGTAAAATGTAATTGCATTTCCTGAAGTTAAGATTGTCTGCTGGATCCCAGAACACGCCACTGTTTATGTGAATGCAATCACACTTCACCACTTTATATAATCATTTTCAATGCGTGTATGAGAAAAGGTAGTTAGATACCCCCACCCCTGCTAGATTGTTTCCTGCTGAGACCAGCTTAGTCGGGGAGACCCTAACACAGTGGCGCTAGAATAATTAAAGACACACACACACAGAAATACAGAGGTGTGGAGTGGGAAATCAGGAGTCTCACAGCCTTCAGAGCTGAGAGCCTCAAGCAGAGATTTACCCACATATTTATTGACAGCAAGCCAGTGATAAACATTGTTTCTTTCTTTTTTTTTTGAGACAGAGTCTCGCTCTGTTGCCCAGGCTGGTGTGCAGTGGGACAATCTCCGCTTACTGCAAGCTATGCCTCCCGGGTTCACGCCATTCTCCTGCCTCAGCCTCCCAAGTGGCTGGGACTACAGGTGCCCGCCACCACACCCGGCTAATTTTTTGTATTTTTAGTAGAGATGGGGTTTCACCGTGTTAGCCAGGATGGTCTAGATCTCCTGACCTTGTGATCCGCCCGCCTCTGCCTCCCAAAGTGCTGGGATTACAGGCGTGAGCCACTGCACCTGGCGTGTTTTTATCCATTTTAATGGGTTACTAGCTGCTAATCTGTCTGCAGCTCCTTCAAGCACTCCAGTTCCTGGCATTAAGGTCAGATGTTCCTGGGATGCTTTAAATATTTGTTCTTTTAATTTTGCACATCCAAAGACAAATTTGTAGAGGGACCTTCTTCATGCTTTTTTATTCTTTCCCAAATTTTGATCTTATTAAGAACTGTTAATAGTTTCCACAAATCCTTATGTGAAGCTCCTAGAGCGGGCCATATCATTTGAGATTGAGGTGCCACTATACCGCCATGGTTCCAGATAATGGGAACTTTTGCCATACTTCTTATCATTTCTACCATCTGACCGTTTGTTCAGACCAGCTGAACATAGGGTGGCCGTGGCATGCAGACTGAGAGGTGCAATTCAAGCTAAACATCCCCTTAGGGGACCAATCAATAATGATTCCATAGGAATCGCTGTGCAGCACCTTCTGTTCTGCAATGCAATCTTCCGAAACAAGTACGTTCATTATTTCTGGCCAGGTTCTATTTTGTTTACAAACAGGTTTTTGAAGGCAGTATGCTGCAATTATAGGAGCAGATTTATTATGGTAAATACTGAGATCAGAAAGCATGTGTAAATACGTCATAGAGTGATTACATTCAGGCATTATTACCAGTCAAGATTGATAAATATGCCCCGTAAGTATAATTGTTCTCTGTGTCAGCCCTTGTTGAAGGAATACTCACGGCAGTGGTGATAACCGATATCATAGCTACCAGTAAATTACTCATTGTGACTGGTTGTCCCTCTTTCCTCAGGTTTTCTTCTGCCATCTGTGACAGCTTCTTGATCTGTCCCCAGGTGGGTGGCTGTGTTCAATGGGTGTTGCTTGTGAGAGTTGGCTGGTGTGGGATGTGTTTCAGCCCCAGGTCTCAGCCAGTGGTCGCTCAGCGGCACGGTCAGAGCCGGGCCTGCCTGGTTCCCTGGGCTGGCACTCTGAGTCCAAGGTGGCACGGTTGGGCAGCGACCCCTCCCTGAGCCCCCGACCTCTGACCTCCTAGGCACTGGCCTGAGCCGTGGCTTCTGAAAAGGAAAACCTGGGAATTCCTTCAATGTCCACCTTAGGTGATGATGGGCTCAGGGCACCATGGGGTGTGCCCAAGATGATGAGCCCCTCCCTGCATGTCAGTAACAGGGACACACATCTCTGATGTGCCGGGAGGGAAGAGTCTGAGTGTGTGAAGCTGTCTGTCCATGCAGGCCACATGTGGATGGGGGTCAAGGACACGGAATGGAGGAAGACAGGACTTGGAGGACTCCCGTCTTACATGGCAATGTTTTTGCATCGACCGCTCTTGTATAAGAGCAGTCTTTACAAAGTAATAACGCCTTGAGGTAACCCCACAGTTTATCTTGTAATGTGGAACAGTCAGGGCCAATTGAAGATGAGCATCCCCCTGAGGCTGACCCATAGCAGGGGCCGCTGGAGCCAGGCCCTTCGGGGTATTTGAGATTTCTTTAGCCAGGCCTGGGGGGCACTGGCAGGGAGCGCCTCCAGAGCTGTTCACGGCCTTTGTCTCCCCTCTGGGAAGGGCACTGAGTGGAGTCAGGTGAGGGGCCCGTGCTCGCCCACCAGGGTTGTTCCAAACACAGGCAGCAAGGCTCCCTGGCAAGCTCCTGGGTGCCCTATGAGCAGCTCTGACGTCGGTGGACAGTGTTCCCAGTGAGTCTGCCGTCAGTCCTTGTGCCCAGCATTGATTTTCCTTCCGCGGTCAAGCTAGGCTGTGTTGTTGGTACTCACTGTACCTCCAGGTGCTGAGCAAGCTGACCTTGGCCTCCCTGGCCCCACGGCTGCATGAGGCTAATCTCCCCCTACACACCCCACCCCTCTGCCCCCGCCAACACCAGGGCACAGAGGGGCTGGCCCATGGCTTTCTTGAAACGGTGCATTTCATTTCTGATTATAAAACTAAGGCGTGCTTTGGTAGACAGCGTGGTGGATATGGGGAAGGATAAAAGGACATCAACCTGTTCTGACATCCCAGCACCCAGGGCAGGGACCCAGAGGGGAGATTTGGGTGTATTTCTCTCCGTTGTCTTCTCTGCAGGCATGACACAGGTGTGCACACACACATCCAGCCCATTGACGTGTGCACAAGCATGAACACATGTGGGACACTTGCCCTGCGCTGCAGTGTGTGTGAGTCATGTGCACATCCACTGCCCTCTGTGGAAGGCGTGTTCACACCTGTGCACATACCCGAGGCTGCTCTATCACTGCAGACCCCTGTGCATTTCCTGGGAGGCATGTTCCCATTTCATTAAGAATTCTCAGCTGGGCACCGTGGCTCACACCTGTAATCCCAGCACTTTGGGAGGCCGAGGCAGGTGGATCACGAGGTCAGGAGATCAAGACCATCCTGGCCAACGTGGTGAAACCCCGTCTCTACTAAACATACAAAAATTAGCCGGGCGTGGTGGCGGGTGCCTGTAATCCCAGCTACTCAGGAGGCTGAGGCAGGAGAATCACTTGAACCAGGGAGCTGGAGGTTGCAGTGAGCTGAGATCTTGCCACTGCACTCCAGCCTGGTGACAGAGCGAGACTCCGTCTCAAAAAAAAAAAAAAGAAAAAGAAAAAGAATTCTCAGTGATGGATCTACTCCAGGCCCTGCCTCACCATCACTAGCCACAGAGCTACTCACAGCCAGTGCTCTCCTCACAGGGGTCTGAATGGCAAGGAGTGAGCCCCAGGATGACCCAGGACAAGTGGCAGCAACAGGGTGAGTTCCCAGGATGCTGGACAGGCTGTGTGCAGCTCCCGGTTCTCAGCGGGTACAGAGATCCCAGGGAAAGCCGTGAGATGACTCCTGCACTTGTCCTGCCAGTAACCTGCAGGGGTGGGTGGGATCAAGAGTGACAGCAACCGCAGGCACCCAGGCATCCCCCAAAAAGAGCAAGGGGGCTCTGGGTGATGTCCTGGAGGGGCAGGAGCGAGGAGGGAGGCCAGGGGCACCGAGGGCATCTCATCACATGGGCTCTGTCCCAGCCACAGTGCTGTCTCTCCCTGAGCCCTGTGTAGCCTCCTGCCCATAGGTGAAGATCCAGCCTCAGCTCCCTGCACGCAGCAGGCCCACGCATCCATCCATCTGTTCACACCAGGAAGCCCAGAGGCAGGTGGATGGCCTCTGTCTTGGCAGTGCAACGTTGCTGGAAGCATCCTCCAAGAGTCACCTAGCCCCACAGACACTGATGGAGGACAGCAATGATGCTTCCTGACAGTGACCACCATTCACTGAGCATTCAGCAGGGGTGGGTGTCAGGGTCAGCCTCCACCACGTCACTGTAGGAACAGCCCCAGGACCCGCTGACCCATTTTATACATCAGGAGGAAAGCCAGGGAGCGCGGTACACTCTCCAGCTACCGTGGGGCCAGCACACTGTCCAGCCACCTTGGGCCAGTGAAACGGAAAAAGTTCCCTTGTTGCCCTAGCAGGGTGTGTGAGAAGGGGAGTGGCTCGCTTCTTCAGTGCTCCACTGCCCAAACCTCTAGGGGAGCTTACAGACGGGCAGCCTGTGGGGCTCCGACCCCGCAGCAGTGTCTAGGGGTGAAGGTTTACAGCTGAAGCCCCAGTGGGTGTGTGTTACGGGGGCTTTTTTAGTTTGTCGTCTGTAGGGTGGCTTGTGTTAGTCAGAGGGCTTTCTGGATCCTGGGGTTCTTGCCTTTGTGTACCAGAAGAGTCAGATCACACGTGGACTTGGAGAATGAGTGCAAGGTTTTATTGAGGGGAGGTGGCTCCCAGCAGATAGGGGAAGCTAGAAGGGGGTGGAGTGGGAAGGTTTTCCCCTGGAGTGGGGCCGCTGTGCACCCGGGCTGTCCTCCAACTGCCCCAGCCAAACTCCGTGTGGTTCTGCCAGTCAGTGGCCTGCCAGCATGCCGGTGCCTATCAGTGCGTTCATCTCGACATCCAGCCGCCCGTGTGTGTCTCCGCTGATGTGCTCCTCTCCACGTCCAGCTGCCTGTGTCTGCCTGCTAAGGTCTCGGGGGATTTTATAAGCACAGGATGGGGGCGTGGCAGGCCAGGGTGGTCGTGAGAAATGCAACATTTGGGTAGGAAGTGCCTGTTCTCACCTAGGTCCGTGGGGTTGGAGCCCTAGTCTGGGACCACGCCCTCCTCTACCCAGCACTTCCCTTCCCCGCTTCCGTATCATTTAAATGGACCACACTTTTCCCTTCCCAGCACTTGCCTTCCATATCAACAGCACATTCTCTAGCCACCATGGGGTCAGCACACTCTCCAGCTACGTGGGGCCAGCAGCAGCTGGGCTCCAACTCAGGTCTGCACCAGACCCTCATTCTTAAACCCCTGCGTCTCGGCCTGCCCATGTCCCAGCTTCCCCAAGTCTTGAATCCCAATGTCCCAGCCTCCTTGAGGTCTCAGTCTCCCTGTTCCAGGCCTCAGCCTCCCCTGAGTCCCTGCCTAGCCCAGTTCCTACCTCCCACTTCCCCTCCCCAGGTCTCTGCTACCATGGCCCACCCAGCTGCACCCCACCCCACACTTCTCCTGGGACCCAGGAGGCCACTCATGGGCTAAGCCTGGTGGCATCCGCATGTAAACCTTGTCCTGAGCACACGCCCGTGGCTGTGGCTGCTGACTTTCACTGTGCATATTAAATGCCATTAAGATGGATGCGATTGGTTTTCAGTGTCCAGAGGACTGCAGCACACGGAGAAACAGTCGCCCTGCAGGGCCTCTCCCCGAGCTCTGGCGGGTGAGCTCTTGGTGGGAGGGGCTGGGGAAGAGGGACCCATTTAGGGTGTGGTTGGGGGAGAAGGCAGGAGGCAGGTGGGACCCTCCCTGGAACCTCTCTTGAGACACCCTAAGGGCTGGGAATGGGACCTGCTTGGTGGGGGAACCCAGCAGGGGTTTCCTGTCCCCGGGCTGTGGCCATGCCGAGGACCCTCCTGCTGCAGCCTCTCCCAAGGCCACTCGGCCCCTGCTCACTGTGCGACCTTACACAGCAGCTCAGCCTCTCTGAGCCCCTCTGTCATCTTTAGCCACTGCCCACCAGAGTCCCCTTGGAGCTGCTGGCCAAGGCAAGGCTGGGCAGGGGCTTGACATAGGCTCTTACTCCTTCAGATGCCCTCAAATGGGATTCAACCCTGTCTTGACTCCTGAGACCTCCCAGCCTGGGGTCTGAGGGTCTGTCCAGACCTGCAGGTAAATGGCTGGGCCTGCAGGGACAGAGATGGCCGGCGGAGGGCAGCAGAGGGCCGCAGAATTGAGCGGCCAGCACTCACAAGGCGGGGATGTGTCCACCCTGCATGCAAGCAGCTCTGCCTCTGCGCTGGGCCTTGTCCCACCCCCCAGGACACCCCAGGCCCTGGCTCGGCTGCGGCAGGGAGGCCAGGCCTCACCCCTCTCCCTCCTGACACCTGCCCAGCCACTGGCCTGGGCCACCGCCCTCCAGGCCTCTCCTGCTACCCACCCCAGCACCAGGCCCCCTGATGCCCCTGCTTCCCTCCCAAGGGTCCCTCCTAGACACCATCCTGGCCCAGCCAAGATGCCAGCACAGGATCTCCCCAAAACACTCTGGGCCCTGGAGGACAGGGTGAGGCTCCGGTACCTTCCAGGTGGCACTCATGATGGACAATCTCAGGGGCCACGCACCCTGGACCCACCTCCCCCAATGCAGAGACCCCCACGGCAGGCTCTCAGCCATGAGTATGGACACACAAGGCTCCCGGGACATGGGCAAAGGGTTGACACTGGCTCATAGTGTGGGCACCATGTCACAGGGCGAGACGGAGATTCAGCCCCCAGGGTAGCGGCCAGTGCTGACCTTGGGCTAGGCCAGGGCCTGGCCATGCTGAACCAGGTCTGAGCATCCTCAGGGGCCAGCCTCTCCCTGTGGGGTCCCCACAAAGGTGGCCATGGGCTGGGCCCACCTCGAGCTCAGCACCTTGAGGTCCACAGAGCCTCGTGGCCTAGGCCAGTAGTGGTCCCTTTGTGTCATCTGATGACAGGAAGCCCCCCTTCCCGTCAGCCCCGTCTGTCAGCTCCCTCTGCCCTGGGGTGAGGCCTCTATGGTGAGGCCCATGGTCCTGGCTCCAACCTCACACTCCTCGGGACCCACTCCCATGCCCGGCTCCCTGCCAGACCCACACACCCAACCCAGCTAACACCAGCCCCACCCTGTCCTACCCCACGGGGGCAGTGCCCTCCACTCTCCTTCACTGGTCCCCTCTCTGTCCTCCTCTCACCCACTCTTAAGAAACCTCCCGCACATGAGCACCCGTCCGTCCCCACACCTGCTCACCAGGCCTGGCTGGGCCTGACCCTCTCCTGAAGTGAGGGCTGCAGCCTGGTCGGCTCGGCTCATCAGCACAGACTTGTTTCTGTCACAACAGCTGATGAGGACTGAGCAGATCATGGGCTAGCCAGGTCTCCATGGCCTGCCCCAGGCACCGTGATGTTCCAGGATGGTAAAATGAGGGAGGAGGTCCAGGTGGCTGACAGCTGGCTGAGGCAGAATGCGCCGATTGGCGCTGCCCAGAGGGGAGGTGGGCCCCTGGGCTAAGGGAGCTCCAAGGAACAGAGCTGAACCCACCACTAACAAAAGATGGGCCAGAGCCAGCACCGTATGCCACAGCATGCAGAACAAAGGCCTTGTGCCCTGTGCCCAGCTGGCCGTGTGTCCCCTCCAGGCCCGTCACTGGGCTTCCTGACCGCCTCATCTCCACTGTCCCTGGTAGCCACCCTCATTGTACCCTTCTCCATGGTGCCCTCTGAATGAGGCCACCATGTCCGAGGGGACATGGATGACTCCAGCTGGCATGGCCTTGCCCATCCCTTGGGGCTGCAGCACAGTGGCCACCCTCTCCTCACTGCTGGGAATGTTCTGGAGCTGAGTTGGTGCAGGGAGGGTGAAGAGGCCCCGAGCCCTCCGCACACCCACCTCTGGCAGTAGTTAGCAGCGGCTGGGGAGAGAAGGGTGTGAGCTCTTGCAGACATGGCACCCCAGGGTATCCTGTGCCAGGGGACACTTTGGCCATGAAGGGACTGTCGGGGCATGGCAAGTTCTGGCGGGCATCGAGGGTGCACTGACAGCACTTGTAGGGGAGCAGGGTCCCAGTCTCTGCACTGTCCAGTCAGACCGGCCTGGCCTGAGTTCCAACTGCCTCTCCCAGCTGTTTGACCCCAAACATCATGGTTTTCTGGCCTCTGGAATGGTGCTGGAGAGGGATGAAAGCATCACCGGGGGTGCAGGAGGAACCACAAAGTCCTGTGGAAGTGCATGGCAGCTGTGAGCCTTTCATTCTGAGTATCTGAGACCCCAGGAGGGGCTGGGCGCTCGTCTGGGCTGAAGTCTCACAGTGAGGGGCGGCGGCCCCAGCCAGGATGCACCATTCATTGCCATTGATGAGGTCTGGGAAGAGAGGTGGTTTGGGGGACATCATACGGGGTCCCTGGGCCGGAGGGTCCCGTCTTTGGAACAGAGGGGCCGGGGGCCATTCCAGAACAGTGTCCAGGAGAGAATGGGCTCTAAGCCGGCCACCCAGCCCCCTCCTGCCATGTGGGGCTCTGTGCTGAGTGCATGGCCCCCCAGCCCCCGGCCTGTTTGATGGCTTCTCCCCTGCCCTCTCTGCTGCCTGGTCCCCTGGAGCTCTCCCTTCCCCACCATGGGGCTCAGTTAAAGAAAAAACTGATTCAGCAGATGAGGGGAGGAACAGCCCTGCTGGAGGCAAGGTGGGCGTGGGGGGAGCTTGTCTCCCCCGATGCGCCGGCAGTGGCTGGGGGAGCGTCTTCGGGGGTGGGGGATGAAAGCTCAAACTCTGGCCTGTGGGTTCCAGCTCTAGGCTTCCCAACCACCAGGCTCCCCAAAAGGTCTGTAGTGTCCTGGGCACCCAGGCCCCGATCTCGGGGGCAGGGGGCACAGTGCCTCCCACAAGCGGCTCTCGGCCCAGCCTCAGGGCTCCTCACGCACACCCAGGGCCTCTGGAGTCGGCAAGTCCTGCACCCTCCACTTCCCTCAGCTCAAAACCAGGGCAGGTTCGAAACGCGCGTGCAGCTCATCGTACACACGGGTTTGGAATTTCTAACGCAGTGCCTCCAATTTCACAAAATATTGCCCCACTTTAGACATTCTCAAGGAAAGGAAATGGGGGCTGGGAGGGGCCAGGGCCTGTGGAGGGTGGGGCTGGGGGAAGCAGCCATGGGACCCTTTCCCCGCTGCTTTCAATCTGGCTCAGATATTTTTTAGATGAAATAAAATCTGATTCAGTGGTGGTTTCTGCACTGGCCCCAGGGTCTGGGGTCAGAATTCCCCCACTGGGGCACAACAGGTGCCATTTCCCATGTTTGGGGGCTCAGGGAACAGGGTGTGAGCCATGAGGGGAGGGGCTTGGGAAGGTGAGGACTGGCCGCTGGAGGCCGTGGGCCGGCGTCCTGGTATGGCAGCCTCCACCACGGCAGGCAGGTCATTTGATGCCCAAGGCCCAGGGCCCCCTATCCAAGGTGAGGAGCCATGGCTGGGTCTCTGGGGAGGCCAGGCTGCCTGCAGTGGACCGGCTGTACCCTGGAGCCCCACGCTAATGCCCATCCTCAGATGCTCCCAGCTCCGGCTTGCCTCGGGGCCTTGGCACTGGTGGCCCCTCCCGGTCTCCTGCCCTGTCTTCAGAGCCTATGGCAGCAGCCCCACCTGAGCTCCAGCTCTGCAGTCTGCTTTGGGCCACATTTCCTCACTGCAGGCCCAGCTGGCTCTCAGCATGGTATCTGCCCGGGTGCCCGCATCACAGAGACTGGGGTATGGAGGACAGCAGGCTCCCAGGGACCCTCTGGGCCGATCTCCAGGTTGGGTGCATGCTGGACACTCACTCCATTCTGCCCTCCATTTGCCCATGCTCCGTCCACCCAGCCGGGCACGGAGAGTCAGGGGTGTGTGGGCGGGTGCTGCTCAGAAGCCCTGGGTATGGGGCAGGGGGCCCAGCCTCAAGACTGCAGCCTGGCCCTGAGCGTGGGCACAGCCTGGCTCCCCGACTCTCCCTCCCCATAAATAAAAGATTCCCTTCCTCCTTCCAGCTTGCGCAGCCGCCGCCTGCTCGCCGGCCTGGCCCTTTGTGCCCACGCGTTGCCATGGAGATGGGCGATTCAAAGGCCTGGCACTTCAAGGCTTCCCTCCTCTCCTGGCGGGCCGGGGCGGGGGTAGCCGGGATGGTTGCCCGAGCCCCAGTGGGTGCCGCCTCCTCTCTCCGTCCAGCAAAATGCCAGATCCTGCCAGGGCTAGGGCACCCACCAATTCTCACTCTGGTGTGGGTGGCTGACTCTGGCCCCTACCCTGAAAACAGATGCGCTTTTACAGGGACCTTCTTCAAAGTTTGATAGAATAAGGGAAACTGGGGAACAGCTGGTCCCTTGGCCACTGTGGGGAACACAGAGCCGACTCCCTGTCTCATGCACCATTTGCACAGTGTCTCATGCACCATTTGCACAGTGTGCTGGCCAGGTAATCAGGCTTCAAGACGTGGCCCTGCGGAGAGGCTGCCCTTCCTCCATCCCAGCATGGACGGCCCAGGGCTGGAAGCCAGGATTTGGGGTGAGCTGCACGGGGATGACTAACCTAGCCACAAAGCCATCCGCTCCGCACTCTGCACGCCATGCGGGTTGGAGCTCTCTCTCAGTCACCGTCGAGACGTTGAGAATGTCGCAGGGTCTTTGAGGCTCTTCCGCTCCCCCCAATCCTGTTCCCCACTCATACTTTTTATCTCCCCACAATCTGCCCTTTGATGATCTCCTAAGACTCACGCAACTAGCAGAATCGACAGCAGCACTTTCTGGTTCAGCCACTGCCTCCCACCTACCCCACTGCAGCAGCCACTTGGCATTTGTTGCCTGCTCACTGTGGCAGCCAGGCAAGTCTGGGACCCCTTAGAGCCTCGGTTTCCTCTCCTGTGCAATGGAAGCAGTCGTCCACTCTTAACAAATGTCCAGAGATGTCTGGGGGCCAGGTCTCTGTGCTGGGCCTGGGAACAAGACGACTGATTTTGGGGGAGATTCTGTCCCCCTTGCTCCACCCCATGAACTCTGGTGAGGGTGACCACCACACACCACAGTTACTTCCCGGCCCCAAGTGGCTGGCCCATCAGGGACTTCCCAGGAGTCACAGGTTGGAGGGAAGGAAGCCAGGGAGAGATGGCAGAGCTGGCTGCACCCCAAGGCTGTCTCCAAGGGGTCCACTCTTGGCCTCCATCCACCCCTCCCTGGCCCAGACCCCTGTCCTGCCTCAGCAGCCCAGCCCACGGCAGCTGTCCCCTCACAAGCTGCACAGATGGTGGCCCTGGTCCTGGCCGTGGAGCAGGCAAGGCGCGTGGAACATAAAGAAATACGGTTGTGAAGTGGCCAGGCCATGGAGGAAGCTCGGGGACCTCGATGTCTACATTAAGACCTCCCAGGAGTGGGTTGTCCCTTCTGGAAGGGTGCTGGGGACAGCCGTGTGGCCCTTTTCAGTGGAAGGATCCCACATCCTCAGGCAGTGCCATCACATCCCCCGAGAAGCCCTGAAACCCAGGCATGAGGATGCAGCTGGCCCGGTCCCGGCAGGGAAGGGAGCACAGCAGCTGGGCTCCGGCTCGCCTACGCGCTGATCGCCAGTGTCCTGGGTGAGAAAGCAGGAGGCTTTTGTGCACACATGGGCCTCGGGACTGGGTCAGGGCTCAGGCTCCCCAGATGGGAGAAAGTGCATGCAGGGCCACCGGCTCCCCAGCTGAGGCTGAGGGAGGCGTCCTTGCCTTCCGTGCTCGGAGCCCTGTCTCAGGTGCTTTGCGCTCTTCTCTGCATCTTGGGTTTCCAGCAGGCCTGCCCCGCCCCAGGACTTGTGGGGAGGCTGGGACTGACGGCGATCCCCCAGGAGCAAGGCAGATGATTGATAGAACTGGGCCCCGCCTGCTCTCTCAGCCCCCAGAGCCTCCAGAGGTGAGCTCCAGATGTCACCAGGGCTAATTTGGGAGCCCCTGCCCCATAGAGGAAACCCCCTGTACCAGGCAGAGCCCCGCTTGGCCCCCGCTTCAGCCGAGGGCTGCGGCCCACGCTGCCACCTCCCCTACCCTGCGGCGGAGCTAGATGATGGCTGTTCTGTCAAGGGGGCCCTCGGCCTAGAGCATCAGCGCCACTCGGCCAGGACTAGTTCAGCTGGTAGTTCGGGGCTTTGACCCTGGCCTGTCTGATCTGCAGGCTGAGCATCCCCCACCACACTGTTTTCTACAGGATGGAATGGAAAGGAGGCCAGAGACCGGGAGACCCAGCCACAGCCACGCAGGAGAGGGCTGGTCAGGGCTGAGACTGCTGCCCCTGACCTGAGAGCAATGGCACCATGCCCCTCCATCTGCCATCTGCACACAGGGTCGCCTCCAGCCCACAGGGCAAGGGGGCCAGGGCTGGGTCCTGAGTGCAGGGGTGTCCTTGGCAGGGTAAGAGTCAGCCTAACTCAGACTCCACTGCCACACTTTGCAGTGAGACTGACAGGTGGAATAAACCCACCAGGCCCCCCAGCACCAGGGAGAGCTCTTCAGAGTGGCCCAGGCCTGGCCATGTCCCTGAGAGAGGGGTGCTGCTGGTGCACCCTGAGCAGGGGGTGGGCTGGGCCCTACTGCTTGGTTCTATCTCAGATTTTTGCTAATAAGCCCATCTTTTTTCTTTTTTTTTTTAATAAACTTTTCAACTTTAGAACAGTTTTATTTTTGCTGAAAAATTGAGAAGACAGTACAGAGAGATCGCATCTACCACACACCAGTTTCACCGTTGTGAGCATCTCGCATTGGTAGGTTAGAGCTGCTGAGCCAATAGCGGCACACTATTATCAGCCATCGTCCATGCAGTGTTCACATTTCCTTCATCCTTACCGATGTCCTTTTTTCCATACCAGGATCTGATTTTGGTCATTGAAATTGCCAAAAACAAGGGGACACAGGAGTGTGTTTGGCCAGGTGGGCCACCTGCTGCTGCCGCCCCCAGATGTTCATCCCAGCCCCCCACGCACTCGGGGGATTTTCAAAGGGTCTCACGTGTTGGGTGCCAGAGACACCCTCCTGGGCCTCGGATTCCTCCTCTGTGATGAAGGCCGGGGCTGCTGGCTCCTCCACACCACGCTCGGCCCCCAGCAGACAGGCAACAAGGGCCTTGTCCCACTGTAGCTGTGGTCAGGTGGTCCAGGGCTAGACGGTCCTACGGGGAGCTGAGGCCCCCACCTCGAGATCTCCCTGCCCAAGACACCAGTGGGGTTGGGGTGGGTCAAAGGCCTGTTCCTCCAGGGCCCATAGGAGGGGCTTCTTAATCTGAGGGTGAGAGGGTTTGGGAGGTGACACCCCAACTCCCACCCCAATTCTCACCCTCCACTTCTCACCCCACAAGCTATCGCCATGACTGCCCACCTCCACTTCTCACCCCCACCTCTCACCCCTACCTCTCACCTGCCGCTCTCACCTACCACATCTCACCCCCAATTCACACCCCTACCTCTCACTCACACCTCACCCACACCTCTCACCTTCCAGCTCACTCCCTCTATTTCTCCCCTCTCAACCTCTTCCTGCTCTGAGCTCAGCCTCCACTGAAAAGGTGGCCTTTTCCCCAGATAGCTGGGCAGGGGCTGGACCGGACAGATTGCTGGCAGGGGAGGCACACTTGCTCTTCTTTGGTGAGAGTGGCTCTTGCCTCCTATGATCCTGGAGCTCAGGCCTGTCCAGCACCCCTCCTGGAGGCAGCAGGGTGGGTGTGTTCCTGCAGACATGGACAGCCCACCTTGGCACTCAGGGACCAGCGACCCAGCCCCTCCTCTGGGCAGCCATCCTGGATCACTCCCCGCTGCTCTAGCTGACTGGCATCTTAGCACCTCCCCAGGGAATGTCCCCAGGGCCTGCAAACTCAGTCCTGTCAGCCCCAGCCCTCTCTGGGACCCCTCAGGAATGCTCCTTTCCTCGAGTCTTCTTCCTCCCACGGCCTCCATTCCCGTGGATTCTCCCTGCTAGGAAGCAGATCTCATCCCGTTTCACCATCAGGGAAATTGAGGCTGGGAAGGTAAAGGTACTGCCCAGAGCCATGCCTGTGGGAGGGCTGGGACTTGCTGGTGGCCTGTGAAGGTTGGGCAGGGGTGGATGGCTGGAGTCCCCAGGACCACCAGGACCACACCTGGCAGTGGAGGCCTAGGGCGAAGGACTGGGGCGGAGCAGGGCCTCTGTGCTGCCACTGTTGAATGTGACACTGCTCCTGAGAAGCAAGACCAGAGACAAGTTAAGCAGGCCTCTGCTAACGGGGCGCTAACAAAGACAAGAAGGGTGAGTAGGCATCAGGAGCGCTTGGGGACTCGCGGTGGGACAGCCATGAGAACTCGGCCCACGGCCATGTCAGTGGTGGCAAGGAGAGGACGGATGTCAGCTGTTTTTTATTTTATTTTATTTTATTTTTTATTATTGTATTTTATTTTTGTTTTATTATTTTTCTAGAGGGTCTTGCTCTGTTGCCCAGGCTGAAGTACAGTGGCACGATCAGGGCTCACTCGAACTCCTGGGCTAACGTGATCCTCCCGCCTCAGCTCCCAAGTAGCGGAGACTACAGGCGTGCACCGTAACAGCCAGATAATTTTATTTTTTTAATTTTTGTAGAGACTGGGACTCACTATGTTCCCCAGGCTAGTCCCAAACTTCTAGCCTCAAGGGATTCTCCCCGCTCTGCTGGGATCACAGGTGTGAGTCACTGCACTTAGCCTGTTTTACTTTAAAATACATATATTTCCTGTTTTGAATGGGCATCCTCTCCTTCCACCCCATCCCCAGTGACCTGACACCCCCAGCTGTACCTGCAGGCGGTCCCCCTCCTCACCCCCACTAGACATATCTGTGAGTGCCTCACCCCGGCCCCACCAGACCTGCAGGCCTCTCCCTGCCGTCCAACAGCCAGACCTGTGGGAGCCCCTAAGCAGCCCCCCTAGGGAACCCCCAGCCTGATGCGGCTGCCATCCCTGTGGGTGAGGGGCAGCATCTCACTGCAGCTTAGATCTGCATGTTTCTCACTCTGAGTGAAGGTCAGCAGGGGGTGATGGGAGGTTCCTTTCATGCCTTTGCCCATTTTTCTCTTGGGCTGTTGCTCTTTTTCTTACTGATTTGTATTGAGAACCAAAAAGGCCCTTTGTGAACTGAGTTGCCGATATTTCTACCCTTTGTTGGTTATCATTTTATGGTGGTTTTTTTCTCTCTGTGCATCTGCCTTTTATTTTCACGAGGTTGAATATACCCATCTTTTACTTCATGGCTTCTGGGTTTTGTGTAATTCTTCGAGTGACTCAAGATTGGTTTTTTGCATTCCATGCTTTCTTCTAGGAGTTTTATGGTTTCATTTTTACTTTTTAAATCTTAGTTCCACTTGGAACTTGTTTTAGCGTCAAGGAGTGAGGTAGGAATCCAAATGTTTCCTCCATATGTTAATTCCGTCGTCTTAAGGCCAAGTGTTGATTGTATATGTGGGATTATTTGTTGAATATTCCATCTCTCCTCTTGGATTTGACCTGCCTCTTCTCAAATTTGCATTTGAGCCTCTTTCTGGACTCTTTCCCATCGTGTGACTGTCCAGGGTCTGTGTTAATTATCATGGTCTTAGAATATAAGGCGTTTCAGGATGCGACATGGCCCATCTCTCTCCGTATGCTCCTTCTTTCATGTGAACTTCATAATTGCTCTGGATGGGCCTCCTGATTCATTCAAGGAACAAGCCGTCAGGCTTCAGCCAGGCTAGAGAATGGGCCGTGGGTCCCAGCACTGGGCTTTCATCTGGGTTCCATCCCATTGGCCTGTGCCCCGGGGCCTGGCTCCTCGGGACTCAGCCAGTCCTGCCGGTGGAGTGCGCAGGCGTGACGCTGAGTGCTGGACTCTGTTTCCACACGAGGCCTTGGGGTGGAGGGGTGTCCCAAGGGAGTGGCCAAGGCAGAGGACCCTCTTTCTGGATGTCCTCACTTGCCCATGGGAAGGGAGGTGGTCCTGGCTGAGCCACAAGGCCCTGCAGGCCCAGGCCCTGCACACATGCACCTTGGCAGAGCCAGCCAGAGAGGCCTGATGACCAGAACACCTAAGCGGCAAGGGCAGGCAGGAGCGCCCAGGAGGGAGCCAAGCTGTGGCCACTCTGCTGAGCCATCCGTTCCAGCAGGCAGCAGGCAGCGGACCGAGAATGCTCAGTTCAGAACTCGAGCCTGGGCATGAACCAGAGCCTTCAGAAACCTGCCCCTTAAGCGGGCCAGCTAAGAGTGGCAGCTGGGAGCTGGAGACCCAGGACCCAGGAGCCCCCAGCAGCCCATGTGGCCTCTTCTCAGCCACACCCCCAGGGCCCCACCATGGCCAGCCTCCTGGGAGCCCCTCGCCTGGCTGGATGGGCCAGTGAGGCGGTGGCATTGAGCAGAGGGTGGTGGGGCCAGCAGACCCCAGATGTCCTGACGCAGGCTAGGAGAAGCGCCTCCAAGGCTGGCAGCAAACCCCAGCCAGCCTATATAGTCAGCAGGAATCCTGGCTAAAAATACCCCAGTCTCAGAGGCCCGCCAGCTGCTGCAGTCTCAGAACCCCCTCCTCACGCTGGGCACCGCCCATGTGCCCCTCCACCTCCCTTGCAGGCAATAAGGCCTGCGGACACAGGAGGAAACTCAGGCCCTGTGCCAGCAAGTCCCAGCCCCAGGGCCTGGCCTCCAGGACTGCCCACAGAGGCCCCCATCTTACTGCAAGGCCAGGGCTGGCCCCGCCCTGCTCTGCACCCGTGAGCCTGGGCAGGGGTCAGGGCAGGCCCCATCAGGACCAGCTCAGGCAGGGGCGCAGGCTCTGCTGGCCCCACCCTGCACAGCTCCCTGTCCCATGGCTCTCAGAGGCAGAGCCACTGGCTGGGGGGCAGAGCCCCAAGGACTTGGTCTGAGTCACCCTGGCAGAATGTGGGGTGCTAGGTGGGCTCTTCCCAGTCACCCCTGTGGGCTTCAAGTGACCACACGGCATGGCTATGCCCTTTATCCTGGAATCACTGGCTGGGGAACTCAGACCAAGGCCCACCTCCCCGGCGCTCAGTTTCCCCACTTGTACCCAGTGGGGATATGTGGAATAGGGGTCCAGTAAAGGTATACGGGGTGTTACAGCCTGCCTCTCAGAGTGTTTGTTGAGTGACTAAATGAATGAGGAAGTGAGCAGATGAAGGCAGTGAGGGAGGCTGTGAAGGGTGGGACCACTGAGCTCAGAGCAAGCCCTCAGCCTCTCCATCTGGGAAACGGAACAAACCTGCATGCCGCATGGATCATGGTGGCCCAGAGTGGGGTGCCCAGGGACCCAGGGAGCTCCTACAAGAGCAAGGCTGGGCACTAGCCAGCCGAGGCATCCTAGGGGCCATCTCACTGTGGCCCCAAGGTGGGTTTGGCGGTCCACCCTGCCTTCCACTCCCCACCCACTCCTGCTGACAGCCATCGCCATGCCTTCCCTGCCTTCCCTGCTCCACTGGGAGCTCGTGGGTGCTTTCAACAGGTGCCCCTCCCCCCCAACCCAGTTTTGACTGCCTGCTGGGCTCCTGGTGTTAACAGCAGCTCCCAATTTAGCTGTCACTGCCAGGTGGGTGGCTCTAGAAGGATCCGTACTCCCTGCAGGGGTGGGGGAGGGGCGTGAAGTCACAGCGGATGCCTTGGGCACAGCCCAGGGACCCCCACCTTCCGGAGCTCTGCCCCTGCACCAGATTTGTGCCTTCAGGGACCAGAAGCCTCCTACTCCCCAGCCCCACCCAGCCAGCCTCCCCAGAGAGAGGCCACCAAGTCGGTTGTGCCCACTGAGAGAAGACCCTGAGCCCATCTGCTGGCGAACACAAGTGGCCCGAGCTCATCTCAAGGTCCAGGAGCCCTGGGGACTCACCCCTTCCTCTGGGCACCAGGAAGAGTGGCGGACCAGGGGTCCAGGTGCCAGCCCGGCATGTCCCACTTGGTCGAGTGTCCTTTCATCTCCGTTCAGGCTCCCATCCTGGAGATGGGCCACAAGGGATCCAGTCCAGGGCTGGGGGAGGCAGAGGTAAGCGCCATCACTGTGCAATGCACACGTCCCATTGACGGTCCCCAGCAGCCTCCAGGTGGTGGGAGGTGCGCATGGTCCTTCAGGGGGCCTGCCTAGTGTGGCACAATCCAGGATGCCATTCTGTGGGAGGAGGCCCTCACTAGTGAAGGGTCAGAGGCATTTGGAGATGGGCAGGCCCAGTAGGATTCTTGGGGCCAGTGCCAGGGTTTGGTTGTCGGTCCCTTCCTTGTGCTAGCCCCCTTTGCTGCTGTGTGTGGCTTTGATGAATAAGAGATGAGGAAGCAGATTAATTATGGCTTAACATGCACCAAAGTTGGGCAGAGGGACTCCTAGGGATGGGAGTCCTCAGGGGTGCAGAGCTGATGGGGGAAGACCAGGACACCCTCTGCAGCCCTGGGGATGGGGGATGGTGAGAGGCTTCTGGAGGAGGCAGAGGCTGTGGGCAAAGAGAGGGCTGAGAGAGGCTGCCAAGACGTGGGTCCGCCTAAGCACCCCAGACCTCCTTCTCCCCTCTGGAAAATGGGTGGTGGCAGTAGTGTCTACACTGCAGGACTGAATGGGATGACTCACTCAGCAGGCCTGGCACAGAGTCCTCTCGGGCCTTGGGCATGCAGCCACCCTCTGTGGTGAGAGCAGATGGCAGGCTGACGCCCCCCAGCTCCCTGGCACCGGGACCACATCCCTAGCTGCCCAGAGTGCAGGGAAGGATTGGTCACATTGACACGTTTGGGCAGCAGGCATGTGCTTGCCGCATGACCTTCTAGCTTCCTTCCTGGTCTCTCCTTGCATTGGCCTGGCGTGGCCCAGAATGTGTGGAGCAAAGACCCAGTTTCCTTGCTGCCCCATCCCTCCCCAGGAGACACCGAGGGCCTGGATGTCCGTGAGTACCGCACAGGCATGCCAAGGAAAGCCATGGCACACCTATCTCTCCAGGCAGGAGATGAGCCTCCCGAAGCCCTGGGAAGCAGGGACCTTCCAAGGAGGCTGAACCGTGTCCCTGTCAGCCCAAGATGGGCCACTGCGAAAGGTCCCCTCA
This sequence comes from Pan troglodytes, assembly GCF_028858775.2. Classification (NCBI taxonomy): domain Eukaryota; kingdom Metazoa; phylum Chordata; class Mammalia; order Primates; family Hominidae; genus Pan; species Pan troglodytes. The sequence goes on from NC_086016.1 coordinate 20,991,253, forward strand.
TCTCAAGCTGGCTTCTATGGGCAGGCCTGGAGTTTTGAGTGAAAACCCTGCATGATCCTCTCAGGGGACAGGAGGGGTGAACAAAGGAGGGACGGTGACCAGCTGACCAGGCCCTCAGGCATTAGCGTCTGCCTCGTCCACATGCTGTGCAAGCTCAGCGAGGCCAAGGGGCTGGGCCGAGGTCACACAGCTGGGCAGGGCCCTCATGACCGGCATGCTGGTCGTGGAGTCCGAGCCCCAGGTTGGGGGTGGGGGTGGGAGGTGAGGCAGCCCCTGGCCTCACTGGAGGGGGGTGGTGGGCTGGGGAAGCTGGCAAAGGATGTGCCCTACATGGTGGGTGTGAGGTGGGGAACGATTCAGGCAGATGCCCGTGTGGCCCTGCTGACCCAGTCCAGGTAGGGTGTGACAGGTCTGCCCAGCCCTGAGGTCACAGCTGTCTGCAGTCTCCAGTTCACTCCTGATCTCCAGGGCCACTTGTCCAGAAAGCCTGGGAGCTTGCATCAACTAGGCACAGATGGCCTGTCCTCCCAGCACCCCTGCTGGGGCTTCCTTTCCTAGGAACTGATTGGTGTAGACTCCGGGCAGCAGACGGTCAGGCTCTGCCCACAGGGTCCCTGGCTCCTCCCACAAGGTGACCCGATAGAACTGGCCATGCCCCTTGACAAGGTGCTCCAACCCTCCCTTGCTGCCCTCCCTCCCTTGCCCATTGGGCCCTGGGGGAGTGATGGCTCCACGGTCGCCTGCCCAGAGAATACACCACTCCCCATGCTGCCCCCTGACCTGGCTACACCCTGAAAAATGTGGCTTACCAAACCCTCCCACATGCGCAGCCTGAGAAGTGGGCTGTGCCTTGCTGGTAGCAGACCGACCGGCTGCCTAGCCCTGCTCAACTCTGCCTCTGCACCCCCATAACTCCCTATCAGCGCTGGCCCACACCTAACCGTTCCAGCTAGCACCCAGGAGTGGGCTCAGCTTCCAGTGGGGAGGGCGCTGGCCAAGGTGCTGACCGAGGTGGCGGACACAGGAAACCAGCCGGTCCCCCAGCGCTCCCTCTGTGGGCCTCGGGCCTGCTCCCACTGCACAGACAGGTGGGGAGGTGGAGGCCCAGGTCCCAGCCCAGAGCAGCTGGGAACAGCCGGACTTGATGGCTGGAGAGGGCTGTGGTGCCAGAAGCCTCCAGGTTAGCCCTGGCTCCCCATTTCCCCCCATGCCCATCCCATGCCCCAGAATGGTCACTTTGGCTGCTGCAGGAGGGGTGGGAGGGGCTTTAAACCTATGACATAGGGTGTGGGGTCACAATCTTCAATTGTAGTGGGCCGCTCTGGGTCACTGGTAATTGAAGAGACGCCTGCATAGTAAGCACGCAAGTGTCCTCTCAAGCCCTCTCTGCAAGCACAGAGCAGCCCGAGACTGGAGCCTGGTCCACCCCAGCACTGTCCTCAGACTGATGGCCACTGCCACATGACTCATGTAGGGTCTGATACATCCCTGTGGTGAGAGCTCAGTTCCTAGTCTAGGGGCTGCTGTGCACAGGGACCCTGGAGGAAGAATGCTTGTTTGGGGGTCAGGCCTCAGCCTCCCACTGGCTCTGTCAGCTTCGCCTGAGGTTCCCCATCTGTGCAATGGGTGATGACGTCTTGGTGTGGCTCTGGGAGGACCTGTTGAGCCACCTCAGGGGCTGAGCTGGTGGCGCTCGGCAGCCAGCACCCTCTGGGGAGGTGGCAGTGTGTGCACAGCCCACCCCTTCAGGAGGCCAGGGGGCAGAGTGGCTGGGGGTGTCTGGGCCCCACCTCACCTTCTGTGTGGCTGGGAATGGCATGCACTCCACAATGCCCTCGTAAGCCTAGGCTGGGACAAGGGTGATAGGGATAAAGCAGGCCAAGGTGATGAGGGCCACAGAGCGGCAGCCAGAGGCATGTGGGCAGTGCAGCCTCCACACCAGGCAGAGGGCCCACCCAGCATGGCTCCGCCCTGCGAAGCTGCCTGCCACTGGGATCAGATGGGAGCACCAGGGCTCTGGGAGGTCCTCACTTCCTCTGGACAAGGCAGGCAGGTCACCAGCCCTGTGCCCTGCTCATCTCCCTCAGGGCCACCTCCATGGCCAGGGGCAGGCAGAGAGCACAGGGCTGCCCAGTCACCAGGTCTCTCTGCTTCATATCAGTGGACCTGGGCTCTGAGGGGGGCCATCAAGACCTCAGGCTGGCCCACTCCGTCCTTGAGTCAGGGTCCTACAGACTGACACCAGGTTGGCCTGCAAGACCCTGGTCCTGTCATGCAGGGTGGGCCTGGGGAGGACCCAGCCCGGCTGAGCTGACTCCCAGCACTCCTCCAGGTGCAGGGACAGCCTGGCAGTTGTCTGAAGACCCCGGGATGGGCCTAGGAGCTCATCATCATCGGATGCGCCCCGAGCAGAAGACGGAGAAGGAACACCACCCTGTGTGGTGTGTGTAGGGGCGTCACTGGGTTCTCTGGCTCCATGACGCCCACCCCGCCCCGCTGGGGGCTGGCTTGGTAGAGCGGGGGATACTAAGCAGGCGGCCTCGGAGAGCGTCTTCTGGGTTTGGAGGCCACATTCCCCAGGAAGGAAGAGGTGGGGGACCCCTGCAGGGTTATGGGTAACATCAGGCCTGGGTCCCCTCCCTGGGGTGATGCAGAGAGGGCCACAAAGGCCCAGGAGGGCCCCCAGAACGCTCTTAAGCCTTGAGCCTGTTTCTTACTGAAAAATGGGGGCGATCGTGCTCCAGCAAGGGGCTTCTGTGCAGGGGGCGGGGGGGGGGGGCGGGGGGTTCATGGGTTTCGTGAGGCCAGGAAGCGAGTGGGTCGGGCAGAGGCCATCCCCAGGCCTCGATGGCCCCAGCCGCCATCCCCTCCGCCGCCTGCAGGGCCGCCGCCTCTTCAGGAATGCGCGGCTTTGTCTAGGGCCCGGTGGGCTGAGCACCTCCTGCTGCCCGGCCTACGCTCCCCGGCCAGCCGCGCCGCTCACGCCCCAACTTGGGCCCGCGCCCCCCAGCCCCCGCCCAGGCCCGCGCCCCCCAGCCCCCGCCGAGGCCCGCGCCCCCCAGCCCCCGCCCAGGCCGGCGCCTGCGCCCAGGTGAGGGCCCCGCCCGCCGCCGCCTCCCGCGCCCTGCGCTTCCTGCGCGCCCGCGGCCCGAGCCCCGCCCGAGCCGGGCGGAGCGGAGCGCGCGGAGCCTAGACCCGCTGCCGGGCCGCGGCTGGGCCGGAGCGGCGGCGCCTGGATGCCGGCCCGGGGCTGGGCCGGAGACTGGCGCCCGCCCCGAAGCGACTTTCGGTCCCCGACCAGCTCCGTCTGACCCCTATGATGAAGAGGGCGTCCACTGGAGGTGAGTGTCCACGCGGCGCCAGAGCCCAGCAGGCGGCGGGGCGCAGAGCGGGGTGGTTCGCCCCTCCTCGGAGCCGCAGGGCTCGTCCAGGGCTTCCAAGGCTGGGGAAGCGTAGCCGGGCGGCCGGGAGGGCCACCGCAGTGCCGCGCCAGGCTGGGGCCAAGGGCGCCCCGGCCCCGGGAGGGCGGAGCCGGAGGCAGCAGGAAAAGTTGCCGCTTCCCGGGTAAGTTGACGGCGATGGCGGGGCTGGGGGTGGCGGCCCGGGTGTCCCCGAGGCTGGGCCAGGTCCGGGGTGGGGGCCGCGGGCTGGAAGGACGGGGTCCGGCCTCGGCGCCGCGGCCACGAAGGGGTTAATGAGCGGGTTTTTTTGCAGAAACGCGGGTACCGAGAGTAGGTGGGGGTATCGGGCCGCCTCCGCCCCCGCCTCGCGGACTGGGCTCAGAACCTCCCGTTTTTCTGAGGTCAGGCCTCAGGGGGATCAATGGGGGCGTTGGCGGCAGTTGAGGGCGTGGGGGACAAGGTTGTCCCAACGCTGCCTCCAGGGCGGGCGGTGAGAGGAGGCAGCAATGCCCAGTCATCCGCAGCCCGAGGGACATTGAGAGGATTGGCTGGGGGAATCAGGGGTGGTGGGGCAATCAGCAACCCCTCCCTGGCAGCCTTCGTGAGACTCCCCCGCCCGACTGGGTGTGAGGTCCCGCAGTGGGGGCAAGGGAGGGTGGGCTCCATGTGAGTTGGGCATGCCCTGCCTGGAGGGTGCTCCCCAGGTGCCCACCCAGGCTGCCCTGCTGATGCCCATGGTGTCCCAGGCTGCACACACGTTTCCTTGCACGTGCACGTGTCTACATAGACTGCACACTTGCACACCTCTGGTGCACATGCGAGCCAACGCCGCCCCAGTGTGCACATGCAGGAACACTGGGTGCACACACGGACTCTGAGGGCGCATATCTGTGTCCTCGCCCCCGCCTGCACGCCCACGGCCACACATGCATGCACGCGGCATGCCTGCTGTGGTCTCCACGGGTGGTACATGCTGGGGCCCCTTTCGCAATACCCACTCCCGCACCCACATGCTCGTCTGTTGAGTGGGGAAGCCAGGCCCACAGACAGGGGCAAGACATCCTGGGCCCCACCTCTGCCTGCCTGCCTCCGTGTCCTGGGGGTCCCCGCCTCGGGCGTGTGCGCATGTGTGTAACTTGGTATGCATCTGCACGTGTGTCTGTGCGCGTGATCATGTGTGCCTGCGGGCACATAGGCATATGTCTGTTTGCCTCCAGGGTGTGGGTGCCCCTTGTGTGCCTAGACAGGCTGTGGCCTAATCTGGAGCAGAGGCCCTGGAATGTGTGTTGGGGGCTCATTGAATGCCCCCAGCCCAGGGTGTGAGGGGCAGGGTCTCCCAGCCACTCCCCACCCACCAGGGCTGAGGCAGTGATAGATGATGGTGGGCTGGAACCTGCCTGGTCAGGGAAGACCCATTTCAGGCCATGAGGTCAACACTGTGACCAACAGGCCAGACCCTGGGCACCCTTGGTGGCCGCTGCAGCTTGGCTGACTGGAGCACGTGACCCAGCGTGACTGCAGAGGCCCTGCCTCCAGTACCTCAGTTTCTCCATGGTGAGGACCTTCTTGGTGAGGGGTTTCGTGGTGGGCTCCCCTACCTCCGGTGTTGTGTAGGGTGCTGAGCAGATGGATGCCATGCTGCATGATGGGCAAGGGTGGCCCACTAGCACTGTGGCAAGGGCCCTGGGCTGGGGCTTGGATTGGCAGGCCACACCTCCTGCTCCCCTGGCCACCAACAGAGGCTCATCTATAGAGTGGGGACCAGCAGGTTATCCTTGTAGGTTGTGTGAGGGTGAAACATACTAGCAGAGGAGCAGCTGAAGCAGTGGGGCTGGCCAGTCTCTTTTTCTAAGCCTCAGTCTTCCCATCTATAAAGGGGGTACTGTTCCCTGTTCTTCTCTACTGAGGTGAGGAGGAAGTGAGCTCCCATGCCGGGGGTGGGAATGGGTGGCCATCAGCACCTAGACGCCACCTGGCAGAGGGGCACGTGCAGGGCCTGCCGTGGCAGAACCGTGACCTGGATTTGGGTCCTGGCTCAGCCACCTGCTGGCAGTGTGACCTTGGGTGTGACAGGTCACCTCTCTGCCTCAGTCTTCCTCACCTGCACCATGGGCCAGTGGTCAGGGATTATCGGGGCACTTCCAGGCTGAGGCTGGGCGGAATTGGCCCGGCTTTCCCTGTGGAGTTCTGACTCTGGTGCTTCTGCCTCAGAATGCCCAGAACACCTCCCCACACCCCCACTCAGCAGAGTCCTCCTGGGACCTTTGCACTTCCAGCTGGCCCCTCACCCCATCCATTTGCAGAAGGGACAATAAAAGCCCCTAGTCAGGCAACTCAGGCCACAGGTGAGTGGAGGGGGGACAGGGCAGGGATGCTGCCCAGCTTGGGAGACCCTCCTGCAGTACCTTCACTCCCTCCCTGCCCTCCCCCTGTTCCTCACCTTGGGGGCTGTGGAACCCCTGAGCCTCAGTTTCCCTGTGCCAGGGTCCTTCCACTGGGACTGGCAGAAACGTAGGTTTGCAAGGAGTGAGAAGCAGGGGAGAGGCTGAGGGAGGGCCTGGCCCAGCAGGTCTCCGAAAGCCAGAGGGCTTGTGGAGGGTCTATGGAGGACACCCCCACAGGGGCTGGGGCCCTGGAAGGTGGGGGAAGGTCCTGTTGTCCTGGGAGGCTGGGGACTGGCCCACAGCCTGTGGAGGGGCCAGGGTTTGTTTGCTGTTGCTGTGAGTGACAGGTGGTCACTGCTATAAGGGCCAGGGCGTGTGGGACCGTGCCCTCCCCCTCCCTCTGCCCAAGGACAGTACAGCCTTGTAGCACTGCCCTCTCCTCGTCCCTGCCCCAGCCTTGAATTCATGCTTTGTGGCACGGACGGCCCTGTGCAGCCGGTGCAACACCAGGAGGGTCCAGCTGGTGAGGACAGGACGGGCGGGAGGCAGAGGAGCCCTCCTGCTGTCCTGGGCCTGTGGCCCGGAACCTCTCACCAGGAGCCTCGATCTGTGCACCTGGGAAAGGGGTCAAGAGCAGGAAGCACACGGGGAGTTTCAGGATGACCTGGAAATGAACAAATGCGTGTGTGAGCCAGGCGCCCCGCCCGGCCCTGGCACAGGGTTAGTGAGGGCTCCTGACACTTGGCTACTGTCTGATCAATGAGGTTCATGCCATCCCACCCCCATTCTGGCGAGCCTGACCTCTGATCCCCAGGCTGGCCTGCCTGACCCTCTGCAGCCACCCAGGGCCTGGGCCTCAGGGAGCTGGCTTGGCCGCCTGCTGCCTCTGCAGCTGTGCAGATGCCCTCTCGGGGCCCTCTCTGCACCCCTCAGTGTCCCTGCTCTGCGGTCTGGCTGCACCCAGGCCAAGGTCACAGGCACCCTCCTCAAAGCCAGATCCCAGATGCTGCACTTGCCCCAACCGTCCGTTCACTTTCTCATTTGTTCATTCATTCACTCGTTCATTCCTAGCCTGTCAGATTCTCTTCTGAGCCAGGCAAATCAAGGGGTGTGATCCTTGGCATCGTGCATCTCTAGGATTAAATGCTTTAAAGGATAGGAGGTCACAGAGTGGCCCAGGGAAGCCCGATCGGAGTGGCGGGCATGCTGCCCCACCCCGCAAATCTCCCTGCACTGTCCCTGGGGCCCAGCTGGGTTCCCCCACACCAGGTGTTCTGTGCTGCCGTTTCTTTTATCGCTGTATTTTAAACATTTTGCACATCGGGAACTATTCTTGTGCATCATGGGTCTTCTGGTGTGTGTGGAATCCCTTCCTGAGAATGCACCATCATTTATTTATCCAAACCTGCACCGGCCTCCTGCACTGCCTGCAGCCGTGGTGCTGGGCACCGGGAGATGCAGCTCTGCACACCCACCCCACCATGTCCTCAGCTGGCACCCACCAGGTCTAGGGGCTGGTCACGTGCCTCTCCCCTGATGCTTGGGCTGATTTCAGGGGACTCGGCAGCAGGGCCAGATCCCGCCCCTCCTAGCCCGCTGAGGCCTTTGACAACCGTGGGCTGGCCGGGTGGGTGATGGTGAGCGAGTAGAGTCTGGGCAGCCATTTGTGCAGTGGGTGCCTTGGGGCCGCCTCTCCTCTCCCTCTTTCACACAGCCTCTGGTCGTGCCCGCTATGGCCTGCGGGGCCTCTTCTGCGGGGCAGCAGGGCAGCGGGGCATGGGGTGATGCTGACACTGTTCCGCAGCTGTGTCCTGTCCGATGGAGGCAACCCACGGCAACCAGACCAGGAGGTGGAGAAGAAAGGCAGGGCTGTTGGCACACCTCAAGAGTGGCCTTAGGAGGGGCTGAGTGGGCACAGGCCAGGGTCCCCATGTAGGTCTACACGGGCCTGGCAGGCGGTAAGCCCCATTCAGGGCCCTGGCACATGGAGCCGGGCTGATCTGGGAGTGGAGTGTCAGGTGCTGACCCAGCCTCACTCAGAGCAGCCTGCCCTGGGCCCCCGGGTGCCTCTCGGCTCTCCAGTCGGCACCCTGGCATTCTTAGCTGGCTGTCACGGGTCACGGTCCGTGGAGTTGAAGTTCTTTGGAATGTTGGGGGTATCACATAAGGGCTTTGTGGTCAAATGTGGGACCTGCTGGAATAAATGGTGCTGATGGTGCTCCTTTCCCGCAGGGCGTCTTGGGCTCTGTTTTGGAGAGGGGTGGGCAGCACCTTCTCTGAGAGGCACCCCTATGCGATGTACCTCAGGGCCTGGTGTGCCCAGGAACCTGTTTTGGGAAACAGTGGTTGAAGTGCCTCGGAGGACCAGAGGAGGAGACCTGTGGGCCTCCAGCAAGTGCCCCGGGATGGGTAGACCCTGCCACACAAACCCCGCACCCACGGGGCGCCCAGTGGGTGGAGGGACCACTGCTTCTCCCAGCAGTTTGAGGCGATGTGCAAATTTAACCTTTGGATTTATGACTCAATTTCTTTGTAGCAAATGTCACGGGAAATGTCAGGCCAAGGCTGAGGCTGGGTGAGGGGCCCGTCGAGGAAGCGGGTAGGGCTAAGCAGGCTAGAGTACCGAGGAGGGGCTCAGGCCAGGGTGGGCTTCAGGCCCCTCACCTCCTCCTGGGAGCCTTCCTGGATTGTCCCTTGCTTGCCTGGATCCCTGGCACTGTGTCCTCAATTTGTCCCAGCTATCACAACCTTGTTGAGGTGTTGCCTTTATTTGCGTTCTACCAGGGCCCAGATGAGGCCAGCTCGGGGACATGCCAGAAGTCCCCCATTCCCCAAGGCTGGGCAGCCATGGGATCAGCTTGTGCAGTGCGG